>NC_043020.1:15972127-15989627 GCF_006345805.1 Octopus sinensis
GCAAGCTACTTACCACACAGCCACTCCGGCTAGATCGTGATTTCAATTCCTAGACCTGGTGGTGTGTTGTGTTCTTGAGCAACGCACTTCAGCTCACGTTGCCCTACGATAACTTAAACACCTGACACATGGCACAATGTCAAAAAGGGTCAAAATTTTCAGCTCTTGAAACTTCCACTTGTTCCCTAGCAAAATATTCTGCTGCATCAGGGAGCCAGTTGTAGTTTCAAGCAACGAAAATTCTGACACCATATTATGAATAAATGTTTGAGCAAAGTTAATGGTCTTTGTATGTTTGTCAGTGGCTAACTTATGTCTTCCACACTGCAGTCGCTTTAGTTTCAGCACACAATCTCAGACGGAAACACTTGCTATGCAAGTACATCTCCATTATACATACAATTATGCTGAGACACCCTTTGGTCATGACTGACCATGGGATTGCACCTAGAAAGTTACCCTCCCAGGCCCAAGTCCGGGCAAGGTTGTTTATAGAAGACCAGCAGTCGCCCATGCATACCGGCCTCCCCTCTCCATGCCACCAGTGTTATCCAAGGGAAAGGCAAAGGCCGATACAGCTTGGCACCTGTGATGTCGCAACTCATTTCTACAGCTGAGTGAAGTGGAGCAACGTGAAATAAAGTGTCTTGCTCAAGAACCCAACACGCAGCCCAGTCCGGGATTCAAACTCACAACCTCATGATCGTAAGCTCAATGCTCTAACCACTGAGCCATGCACTATATATATATATATATAAAAACTTAAGTAATACTTTATAATTAGGGTTCAGCAAAGATTTGCTTCACCACATACCGAAGTTTAGAAATAGCAGTCAAAAAACCTTAGCTATTTCTTCTACTTTAAAAAGAAGAAATAGCTAAAGTTTTTTGACTGCTATTTCTAAACTTTGGTATGTGGTGAAGCAAATCTTTGCTAAACCCTAATTATAAAGTATTACTTAAGCTTACCATGAAATGGTCTTTTCCATGCCAAATTCTACTTGGTGAAATTACTGATTACTTCTTAATTAATTAATTTTACCCTTTGTTATTATATATAAACTTATGTGGAAATTGATGCATGGTGTTCAATTAAATAATAATATAAATAATATATATGCGTATATGGGTACAGGATGTCACCAACTGTAAACAACATGAAGTACGAAAACAAGTGAGTTAAATACACAAATAACGAGAGAAAACAGGACAAGTAACACAAAGAAAAACCCTTCCTCAGCTGTCTACTCCTCATTTCGAGCATTCAACGACAATATGAGTCTTCCAAGACAGTTGCTCCCATAACTTCCAAAATAAATTTTGGATTTTATGGGAACAAAAACAGGAAACCAAGCAATCAAGTTTTGAAATCAAACTTAGTGTTCTGAATTTTGTACTGAACAAAAATGGCTGCTCCTACATTTGAAGCTTTTCTGGAAGAAATCTTGTTTGATTCTGACTCAGATGACAATTTTGAAGGATTTACTCAGATACCAATAATTAAATTATTCAAGGTGATGATGAGAATGTAGACTGGGCTTACAGTTATATTGAGAATGATGTACAGAGTGAACACTATCATCCATGGCTGGCTGATTTAAGGAAAGTAATGACCCCAAAGAGGTACATTTCTGAGGGACAACTCTCATCTATTCCTTAATAAATTACATAAAAATAACATTCATCCATTCTTTTATTAGTACACATAAAATCAAGTCTGTACATGTAATACAATGAAACTTATAACAATTTTAAAACAGTAGATGTTCATGTCTTCTGTTCCCTCAAAAATAATGCAGGGGTAGGGAAAACTATTCTAGGGGCAAATCAGTGTGCTAAAGGTTAAACAGCTTTGTTGATGCTCTTTTTACATGGCACCAGCACTGGTGAGGTTCCTTGTACTTTACAATACAAGAGAGTTCCCTCAACTGATTGGGAGAATAGTGTTGAGAAGTTAATGTACAACAGAAAGAAATAGGAACAGGTTTGTTGTGGGGGAGATTCATAACTATTTTGTATTTTACATGGGTGAGTGGGTAGGTGCTAGTATCGAGGTGGTTCCACAAGAAGAAATAAATATGGTGGTAATGGAGTCTATCTTTGAGGTATGTGCTACACACACACATGCACAAACATCCATAAATCCAAATGTGTCTACAAACACAGACACACCCACATACTTACACACCCCCACACACATACATACAGAAGGTGTCTAATAAATACGTAATGACATCTGTAGAATTTCATGAAGAAAACCACCTGGCTGTCTGGGATGTAACAGCAGACATTAATAGTAATTCTGATAGATAGCAAATCAAGCAGAGTAGTGGGCGGATCTAATACGTACATTATCTGTATGTGTGTGTGTGTATAAAGATGTGTGTCTAAATATGTGGTGTCTATATAACAATATGTTGTGTTTGTATGTAAATATGTTGTGTTTGTATGTAAATATAAATATATACATATATATATATATAACAATTTTACATGGACCCCTGTTGAGATAGGGGGCTCTGAAAGGGGTCTCAGGGAGTAGCATCCCTACCTTCCTGAGCTAGTTTTCCACCACATTTCTTAAAAGTCGTAATAGAGGCCTTGGTCTTGGAACCACTCTTGTCTAGAAACTGAGGTTGGGAGCAAGCAAGGGCATGCACCCCATAGAAAATCCAGCTCCAAAAAAGCCTCCTGATAGCAAGGAAAAATGCTCAAAGGTTGGGGTGGGCTGCACCTGCCTGCCTCAGCTGCTATGACATTGAGGTAGATCAGGCCATCCCTGTTAACGGGGACAAAATCCAGATTTAAAACACTGGACGATGATGATGATGATGATGATAACCACTAGTCTACGAAGAACACAGAATTTTCCTGCTTTTCAAAACACGAAGATATAGCTGTGATTTTTAGCTGGTATGCATATATAACTCACTCCTGGTAATCAACAGGTCAAGCTCCAGCAAGGAACTATTGTAAACACTGTAATAATCAATTAACATCCGTTTTCAAATGCTAGCATGGGTTAGACAGTTTGGCGGGAATTGGCCAGCTGGAGAGCTGCTCAGGCTCCATTTGCTTTGACATGATTTCTATGGTTGGATGCCCTTCCTAAGACCAACCACTTTACAGCTTTTACGTGACAGCGGTACATGCACTTTTATGTGACACCAGCATGGGCGCTTATATGTCGCATTGTCACAGGCATTTTTATGTGACACCAGCATGGGTGCTGATATGTGACACTTCCACATGTACTTTTATGTGACACCATCACAGGTACTTTTACGTGACACTGGCACATGGCACCAGCATGGGTGCTTTTATGTGGCACTGCAGAGGCACTTTTAGTAACACTGGCACAGGTGCTTTTATGTGACACTGGCATGAGCCCTTTTATGTCACACAGGCACTTTTAAGTAGCACTGACATGGGTGATTTTATGTGGCACAGATGCTTTTACATGACACCAGCACAGGCACTTATACATGCCACAGGCACGGGTGATTTTATGTGGCACCAGCATCCATGCGCCCACAAGACTAGGATCTCTTGCTGAGAGAGGGGTGCCTGTATGCATAGATTACAATTTTACTTAGCTTGGTGAGTCTTCTCAAGCAGAGCAAACTGCCAAATATATGGCTTCCTTGAAAACTTCATTTTAATATGTGTAGTGTCTGTTAATGATTATAATATTCGTCACTGTGAAGTTGGCAACTTGGTATCACTTGTGTGACCAATGCAACACTGCATGACCAGCAATACTGAAACTACTATAGGGCAGTGAGCTGGCAGAAACGTTAGCACACTGGGCAAAATGCTTAGCGGTATTTCATCTGTCTTTACAGTCTGAGTTCAAATTCCACCGAGGTTGACTTTGCCATTCATCCTTTCAGGGTCAATAAATTAAGAACCAGTTGCATACCGAGGTCAATCTAATCAACTGGCCCCCTTCCAAAAAATTTCGAGCCTTATGCCTAGGGTAGAAAAGAATATTGAAACTACTATTAACGGCAAGTTTGACTCCACAAGAAATCCAACACAGTACTTTAAGACATTTTACTCTAAGATATTGCAACCCAGCAAACATGGGAGGCCATCTCAATTATCACATGCTATTCCAACTCAGCAGAGCACAACAGTCCAAATGAGCACCATGAAGAATCCAGCTGAGAACCATGGACAGTCAAAATGATCACCATTGAGAGTCCAAGCAGTACCATGGATTGCCAAGCTGAGCACCTTGGAATGTATAGCTAATCATCATGGAGAGTCTAATTGAGCATCATGGAGTGACCAGTTGAGCACCACAGAGATTTCGACTGAGCACAATGGAGAGTCCAACTGAGCACCATGGAGAGTCCAGCTGAGCACCATGGAGCACTCAGTCAAGAACCACGGAGCACCCAGTCAAACATCATGGAAAGTCCAGCTGAGCACCATGGAGTATCCAACTGTGAACCATGGAGAGTCCAGCTGAGCACCATGGAGTGTCCAACTGTGAACCATGGAGAGTCCAGCCGAGCACCATGGAGAGTCCAGCTGAGCACCATGGAACATCTGGCTGAGCACCATAGAGAGTCAAACTTGAGCGTCCAGCTAAGCACCATTGACAGCTCAAGTGAGCACCATGTAGCATCTGGCTGAGCACCATAGAGCACTCAGTCAAGAATCATTGAGCACCCAGCCAGACATCAAGGAGAGTCCAACTGAGCACCATGAAGAGTGCAGCTCTGTACCATGGAGAGTCTGGCTGAGCACCATGGAGGGTCAAACTTATACAAAAGATGAACCGATGAGTACAACAAACAAACTCCAACTGAACATGGCAAGTCATACACCAATCATTCATCAATATAACAGCTGCTACTGCTTCTAGCAGTGAATTATAGTGTGGCCACTCTGCACCTACTTGGAGCCATGTAGACTGAGCTATGCAGAGCTAATTACTAAGACAATCATAGACATGAAGCAGAGCAGCTGAAAGGATGCGAGTGACTTTCGTCTTGGTTACAGTTAACAGCAAAATTCCTTACCAACCACCCATCAGTCAATTTACATAAAACTATGCTCATTCTACTAAAGCCAAGAAATTGCATCTAAATTACTGTGTCATTCGGACCTCAGGAGACAATATAACTGGGAAAATATGTGTGGATTTACAGATATTCTAGCAGCAAAATTATCATGGGAAATGTTTATCTACAGTCTCCTTATCAGCTCTAGTGTCGGAATAAACAAGCAGATAGATGATGAAACAAGGGAAAGAAATAGTTAGAGGTGACGTATATATATATATATATATATATATATAATATATTTCTCCGCTATCGCACTGCTTTTGATGTCTGTCTCCGGTTGAATGATACAAACATCAATAAAACATGTTCGTCGCAAACGACATTTTCTCAGAATCGAGTTTGCTTCAAGACAACATGGCTAAATGTTCATTCTGATTGTTGGCGGCAACATATAAAAATATCTTTGATCACTGCTTTTATGTGTGTCAAAGGGGAATGGGAGTGTAAATGTAGATGTGTGAGTGTGTGTTTAAATATACATATATATACATACACATACAAACACATATGTAAATATATATTTATATATATATATATATATATATATGTACATATATATATAGATATACATATATATAGTACATATATATATATATAGATATACATATATATATGTACATATATATATAGATTTACATATATATATATGTACATATATATATAGATTTACATATATAATGTACATATTATATAGATTTACATATATTATATGTACATATATATATAGATTTACATATATATATATATGTATATATATATAGATTTACATATATATATGTACTATATATATAGATTTACATATATATATATGTACATATATATATAGATTTACATATATATATATATATATATATATAGATATACATATGATGATATATTATATATATATATATATATAATGAATGTACATATTATATATATATTGTAAACACACACATGCATATATATATATATATATGTAAACACACACATGCATATATATATATATATATATATATATATATTATATACATGTAAACACATAATATATATATATGTACACATATATATACACACACATTTATATATATATATACGTGTAGATATATATATATTTATATTATTATTATATATATGTGTGTGTGTGTAGATACATACATACACACACACACCACACACATATTTACATATATATATATATATAAATATAGATATATTAAAGACACCTACCATTTTAAGAGCCACTGATGACCATTATATGTACAAATGTGTATACATCTGAAGATCATTAATAAAAATTGTATATATACTCATGTTTTTAGTTATATTTTCCTACTTGCATCACCAAACCTAAATATCAGTGTTTGTGTGTGTGTGTGTATATATATATACACACACACACACATACATATATATACACATAAATTTAGATATATATGTATATATATACTTATATGTGTATGTGTGAACATATATATACATGTAGATATACATATAAATATATACATAAATACATATACATACATATGTAGTTATAAATATATATATATATATATATATACATAGATACATATATCATCATCATCATCATCGTTTAACATCCGTTTTCCGAGCTAGCATGGGTTGGATGGTCAACCAGGGTCTGGGAAGCCAGGAGGCTGCACCAGGCTCCAGTCTGATCTGGCAGAGTTTCTACAGCTGGATGCCCTTCCTAACGCCAACCACTCCGTGAGTGTAGTGGGTAAACATAAACATACATAAATACATATATACATATCTGTAAATATAATATGTGATATTTGTTCAGTAGCCATGATAAAACTCCGAGTTTCGGATGTTGGGGCGGAAACTCACGCTGACATCTCTTCAGTTATTGGGCCATCGGAAAAAATGCTATGGAAATGACCATTAAACAAATGGAAATTACTGTGTGATTGACTGTTATCAAGACAAAAGAGCCATTAGAATGACCCCTAAGGGGAGGGAGTAAAGGTAAGGGAGTATGTGGGTGTGCAGGTGTGCAAGTGTATGTATGGACATGCGTGCTTATGCGATTGCTATGAACATTTTTGCTCCCTTCCCTTACTTAGCAGTCATTCAAATAGCTCTTTTGTAATAACGGTCAATCATACAGTAATTTCCCTTCGTTTAACAGTCATTTCGATAGCATTTTTTCCGAAGACCCAATAACTGAAGAGATACCGGCGTGGGTTTCCGCCCCGACATCCGAAACTCAGAGTTTTATCATGGCTACCGAATAATTGTCACATATTATATTTACAGATAAATTCCTCTATTTACATAATATCAAGGTCTCTTTCATTCTTTTGTTGTCTTACCATTTCTATCAATATACACATACATATATATATATTTTTTTTCTTTACTGCCCACAAGGGGCTAAACATAGAGGGGACAAACAAGGACAGACAAAGGGATTAAGTCGTTTACATCGACCCCAGTGCGAAACTGGTACTTTATTTATCGACCCTGAAAGGATGAAAGGCAAAGTCGACCTCGTCGGAATTTGAACTCAGAACGTAACGGTAGATGAAATATGGCTACGCATTTCGCCCGGCGTGCTAACGTTTCCAACACTTAACCAATGTGCCATGCAGTGGGACTGAACCCAAAACCAAGAGCTTGGGAAGCAAGCATCTTACCATACAGCCACACCTGATTATCTATGCTTTTGTCTAGAGCTATTTATTCCATTTTTTTTTAGTTTTATCTTCATTTATTTTTAATGTTTACAATCTACATTTCCTACACATACTCCAGGCAGGCTTCTTTGGTTCTCACCTCTGACCTTGTTTTTTTTCAATCTAAGCCATATATTCTATTTATTTTTCAAAATGAACAAACTTTAAATTGTATGTGCATATGTATAGACTGTGTGGTAAATAGCTTGCTTATGAACCACATGGTTCCGGGTTCAGTCCCACTGCATGGCACTAGGGCAAGTGTCATCTACTATAGACTCGGGCTGACCAAAGCCTTGTGAGTGGATTTGGGAGATGGAAACTGAAAGAAGCCCGTCGTATATATGTATATATGTGTGTGCGTATATGTTTGTGCGTCTGCGTTTGTCCCACAACATCGCTTGACAACTGATGCTGGTGTGTTTATGTTCTCGTAACTTAGCGGTTCGACAAAAGAGACCGATAGAATAAGTACTAGGCTTACAAAGAATAAGTCCTGGGGGTCGATTTGCTCAACTAAAGGCAGTGATCCAGCATGGCCAAAGTCAGATGACTGAAACAAGTAAAAGAGTATACAAATGAATGGCACACACACATACTGGTGTGTTTATGTCCTCGTAACTTAGCGGTTCAGCAAAAGAGACCTGTAGAATAAGTACCAGGCTTACAAAGAATAAGTCTTGGGGTCGATTTGCTCGACTGAAGGTGGTGCCCCATCATGGACACAGTCAAATGACTGAAACAAATAAAAGATTTAAAGAGTATGTAGTGTGCATGTATGCATGCATGTGGGTGTGCATTCTTTTCTTTTCCCCACTGAAGTTTTTGCATCCAACTGTTTACACCATTGCTTCCCAAAGTGGGTGATAATGCCCACAGGTGGTCGATTTCAAATTACAGGTGAGCGATGGACAAATTACAAGTGAGCGATGGACAAATTACAGGTGAGCAATGGGCAAATTACAGGTGAGCGATGGGCAAATTACAGGTGAGCGATGGGCAAATTACAGGTGAGCGATGGACAAATTACAGGTGAGCAATGGACAAATTACAGGTGGGCGATGGGCAAATTTCTAGAAAATCCTTCGTGAAAAAGAACTTTTAGAAATTAAGTCTGCATTTATTTATACGTAGGCATGCCTAGAATAAGGATGTACTTTTATCAATTTGACTACTCACATGAGACGTCACTTTGTATTAAAAAAGCAGACTTGTTTATTGATCGAATATTTTTGTCACACAGTCATTGAGATGGGTGTCATATGTGCTAAAATAGCAGCCAAATAGGCCTAGACCTTAAATCATGCTCCACCACAATTTTTTTTTTAAGCATAATTGTATGCATGTGTAGAATACATGTGTAGAATACAAATTTGTAAAAATTTTCTGCAAACTCTGAAAAATAAAAAAATTATGAGTGGTTATATGTTGTGCGTAATTCTGTGGTTTCATATCAAAACACAAGTGCTATTTTCAGGATGTTGACAAAATGTGCAGTCACGCACAAAATGACAGCTTTGAAATCGTGTTACTTGAATTGATGAAAATGATCAAACTTTAAACCGCTATGACATTCTAAAAACATTTTTCTGGAAAAAGTTGAATAACTCCAACAATTTAGCTTGGAAAGGTATATTAATGTGCCAAATTTTAAAATTTTCAATAAACTTTAATGTTTGAAATGCTGGCAGCCAAACGAACTAGATTCATCTTTGCTCCAGTAAAGATGTGTCATCTGACTCTGCTCTATCAACTTCTCTTTGTGAATACCATAATGCTTTTCTGATGCCATCCATAGAAATTCGTTTTCATATTTTCACTTTACTGATACCTTCAGTCAAGAAAATTTGTTGACAGTACAGTAGTGATTATTTATCATTTAGATTTATTCCCTCTCCATTGCTTGGCACACTGGCAGCATTTAGTAGCAAAAAAATATGAACGGTAGGTTGAACGATGCACTACAGTTAGTTATTGAGACTGTGAACAAATTGAAATCTAGTCCCTTGTCAGATTGAATTTTCTGTCAACTCTATCTGAGAAATGATGAGGACTATACCAAACTCCTATACCATACTGAAGTGTGGTGCCTATCAAAATGAAACTGTGTTTTACGCTTTGTTGAACTGTTTCATATAATTATATCTTTCTTTGAAGATATTCCACTAACCAACAATTGTGGCAAAATTTGTGCCTCACTTGCTCACCTATGATCAAAAGCAGTCATGACTGAACGCATGCCATGATCTGAAAGAACAGTTGGAAATTGAGCTGGGCCTTTATTTGAAGGTCATCTCTGGTGATGAAAGCTGGCACTATGGAATTTGCAGATGTGGAAGAGGTGAAGAAAAGACGATGGAGACACTAAAAGGCATCACTTTGCAAGAATTTGAACACTGCTTCAAATAGTGGAAAACATTTCTGGACCAGAGCATTGCTTCAAATGGAGAATTTTAGGTTGTGAAGTATGAAATCTGTAGTAAGGTATATGGTAAGTTTTGACACCTGCTCATTTTGCACCATTATTACATTTTGACAATCTTTATTTTTTGTTAGAAAGCTGACACACCTATTTCTTTATTCTAACTCATTTTGCACTTTATAAATTGTCTTTTGCTATTTTTGCTTAGAGATGAATAAATTGGAAATTCGTAGTTTTGAAATATGAGTTCTTTCTTGGAAACACAACATCACAGACAGCTTAGAATATTAATGGAGTATTTCATTCTAATGTTATTACACAGCAGACAGTATCAAATTGGTTTGCAAAATTTTGTTCTGGTAACTTTGACCTCAAAATGAGCAATGCTTTCGACCAGAAACAAAGGTGGATAATGATTAAATGAAAGCCACCATCAAGTGAGATCCCTCTCAAAGTGCCCATGAATTATCATTGTTGTTTGGTGATTGTAAGCAAACAATATTGCCTCACCTCAGTTCAGATCAGTAAAGTGAAAAGTTGGATAAGTTGGTTCCACATGAACTCAATGTAAATCAGAAACAGCAATGTTTGGAAGCCAGCATTATATTACTTTCTCATCACAAAAATTAATCATTTTTTAATCAAATTGTAACGTGATGAGGAATGGATCCAATACAATAACTGTAAATGTTCAGCACAATGGTTGGACAAAGATGAGCCACCAAAACACAGTCCAAAAAGCCAAATTCATCAAAAGAAGCTGAAGGTGTGTGTTTGGTGGTCTGGTGCAATGTGCTCCATTATGATTTTATTAAACCTGGCTCATCAATCATGGCCAAAGTATACTGCAGCCAAATGGACCAAATGATGCAGAAACTTATAAAAAAAACTACCTAGATTAATCAACAGACTCACTCCTATTTTATTGCAAGACAACGCCAGACCACACATTGCAAAAATGACATTGGTGAAACTACAGGAGTTGTAGTTGGAAGTTCTCTATCATCCACCATACTCACCTGATCTTGCTCCCACTGACTACCACTTCTTCCAGAATTTGGATTAACTTTTTGACAGGAAAAGAATTTAATATCGATGATGCTGTAAAACAGGCCTTCCACACTTGAATGGTGGCAACGACCACGGTTGGATGGTGCTCTTAGCGCTCCACTAGCACGGATGCCAACACACATATACGTATATACACACACTTACATATAGATGCACATATACACACACAGACATACAAACATATATAATATATATATATATATATATATATATAATATATATATATATATTATATTATATTATATTATATTATATTATATTATATACACACACACATACTTACATTTTTTTTTTCTCTAGTTTCAGCTCAGAGCTGCGGCCATGCTGATGCACCATATAAATATATATTCTATGTAACTCAAATTGTCAGTCAGCGTCTGTGTAAGACTGAAGGCGGAATCTGTTGAAATCTCTAAGTCTGTGTTCCAAAGATTGTAAAGTTCTTGCTACAATCATTGAAATAGCTCCAAGCTAGTGCTGCCAGTTGGCTTCTTTGTTCCATAGCATAGCAGGCAGACATATAATCTATGGTGAACTAGGAGAAAAATTCTTTGTCTGGTATGGCTTCTCGAGAAAAATGATATCAACAGGTTATCAAAAATAAATGGTAGGTCATTTGTTCTCAAAAACGAAAGCTAAATTAATAATGATAATAATAATTCTTTCTACTATAGGCACAAGGACTGAAATTTTGGTGGGAAGGGACTAGTTGATTACATCAACCCCAGTGCATAGCTGGTACTTATTTCAGTGACCCCAAAAAGATGAAAGGCAAAGTTAACCTTGTCGGAATATGAACTTAGAACATAAGGACAAATGAAATGTTGCTAGGCGCAGGAGTGGCTGTGTGGTAAGTAGCTTGCTAACCAACCACATGGTTCCAGGTTCAGTCCCACTGTGTGGCATCATGGGCAAGTGTCTTCTGCTATAGCCCCAGGCCGACCAATGCCTTGTGAGTGGATTTGGTAGACGGAAACTGAAAGAAGCCTGTTGTATATATGTATATATATATATATATATATATATGTATGTGTGTGTGTTTGCGTGTCTGTGTTTGTCCCCCTAGCATTGCTTGACAACTGATGCTGGTGTGTGTTTACGTCCCTGTCACTTAGCGGTTTGGCAAAAGAGACCGATAGAATAAGTACTGGGCTTACAAAGAATAAGTCCCGGGGTCGATTTGCTCGACTAAAGGCGGTACTCCAGCATGGCCGCAGTCAAATGACTGAAACGAGTAAAAGAGTAAAAAGAGTAAGCATTTTGCCCAGCTTGCCACATTTGTTTCCAAATTTTGGCACAAGGCCAGCAATTCTAGGGAAAGGGGTAAGTCAATTACATTGAGCCAGTGTTCAGCTGGTACTTATTTTATTAACCTCCAAAAGAAAGACACAGTCAACCCTGGCAGTGTTTGTACTCAGAACAAAAAGACAGACAAAATGCTGCTAAACATTATTTTGCCCAACGTGCTAACAATTCTGCTAGCTCACTGCCTCAAAAATAATAATGATTTCAAATTTTAGCACAAGGCCAGCAATTTTGGAAGATGGAGTAAGTTGATTAGATTGATTCCAGTACTCAACTAGTACTTATTTAATCACTCCCAAAAGGATTAAAGGCAGTCGACCGTGACAGAATTTGGACTCAGAATGTAAAAATGGACAAAATGCTGCTAAGCATATATTCCTTGGCATGCTAATGATTCTGCCAGCTCACTGCCTTACTTCTACTAATGATAACAACAACAACAACAATGATAGTGTACAATGCTACAAATATGTGGCAGAAGAATTTGAATATCAGAATGTAAAGCCAAAAGCAATGCTAAGCATGTCTGGCATACTAACGATTGTCAGCTTGCCGTCTTATTATTATTACTACTCGCCAAAGAGCAAAAAAGATTGATCTTTAGCAAGCTGCAAAAGGGAAAGCGCTCACAAGGCAGCCAGAAGAAGCGCTTTAAGGACACACTGAAAGCCTCACTGAAAGCCTTCAACACTGACCATGACACTTGGGAGAAGTCTGCTCTAGACAGAGAAGGGTGGCGATCAGCTGTCCACAAGGGTGCCATCACATGTGAGACCAATAGGATCTCTGCTGCAGAAGACCGCAGACAAGCCAGGAAGAACAGAGCTAACAACCCTGTAGCAGGCGCTACCATTCCCTGTCCATGCTGTCAAAGACTCTTTCGGGCGCAGACTGGCCTCACTAGCCGTCTGCGGACTCACAAAACAAGCCCATCCCCACCCCAGGATGACTAGATAGTCTTCGTCACATCGACAGACAAACTACATACATTATTATTACTTGTGAGGTGGTGAGCTGGCAGAATCATTAGCAAGCCGGGCAAAATGCTAAGTGGCATTTTGTCCACCCTTGTTCCAAGTTCAAATTCCACTGAGGTTGATTTTGCCTTTCATCCTCTCAGGGTCAATAAAATAAGAACCAGGTACACACTGGGATCAATGGAATTGACTATCTCCTCCCCGAAATTTCAGGCCTTTTGCTTATAGTAGAAAGGATTATCATTATTATTATTATTAATAACAATAATAGTTCCAAATTTTGCCACAAGGGCAGCCATTTTGGGGCAGGGGAATAATAATAATGATGATAATGGCTTCTGATATAAGCACAAAGCTTATATTAAGCAATTTTAAGGAGAGGAGATAAGTTGATACCTCTGTCCCCAGTATTTGACTGGTATCTTATTTTATCAATGCAGGAGAAATTGAAAGCAAAGTTGGCCATGGCAGAATTTGAAAATAGAATATAAAGAGTTGGAAGAAATAGCACAATCTACTGCCCTCACTAATAATTTCTAGTTTAGGCACAAGGCCTGGAATTTATTAAGTGGAAGCAAGGGAACTTGTTAAGCTTATTAACGAAATTAGGCCAACATTTAAGAGTTTCTATTGCCTCTACAGTAGGTACAAATCAGAGATATCAACACTCCCCAAGCATGAAATTGAGTAGTCAATGTTTTTCTCCCTGAAGTCCCAGATGAACTTAGTCAGTGAAGAGTAATCTTTTTTTGTATTTAAAAGAGTGAATATGGTTATGTAATCTGAGCATGAATTTTTATTTATCTAGATGGGTGGGTTTTAGTCAGTACTATTAACCAGCTTCTGAAAAGATGAAAGATAGTGTTAACAATGGCAACATGAGTTGAGCTCAGAATGCAAAAAGTCAGAACAAACATCATGAGACATTTCGTCCACCATCTAACAACCTTGCTAGTTCACCACTCTTCACTTTTCTCTAACAGACAAAGTGCCTGAAATTTGTTGGGAGAGCTTAGGCAATTAGATAAATCCAAGAACTTGACTGGTATTTTATTTTAGTAACTCCAGAAGATGATAAAGTTGACCATCACAACATTTGAACTGTGTGTGTAAAGAGACATAGCTAAATGTAACCAGGCATTTATTCTGCCCATCTATTCTTTCTGCCAATCCTTAACAATAACTGGAATGCTTAAAAGATACACCCAAGGAAATAATTAAATAAATATATATATATATATATATATATATAATATATATATATATATATATATATATCACTGTGATCACAGTGACCGACCAGGCTATCAGATGTTGCTACACATCGCTGGTCACAATGTACTTCGCATTGTTTTAGCCTTCAAATGATGCCACCTTGCTGGCTAAGCGAGCAGGCCAACAGAAGACAGAGTGAGAGAAAGTTGTGGTGAAAGAGTACAGCAGGGATCGCCACCACCCCCTGCCGGATCCTCCTGGAGCATTAGGTGTTTTCGCTCAATAAACACTCACAACTCCCGGTCTGGGAATCGAAACCACGATCCTACAACCGTGAGTCTGCTGCCCTAACCACTAGACCATTGCACCTCCACAAATAAATATATATATAAAAGTGTATCTGTTACCTACATACTTCCTCCCCAGTATTTTGATACACACAAAATGAATATAAATAAAAAATTTTACTAATAGACAGTAAAGAAATAATAATTGTGAAGCCATAGTGGATAACTATGATAGATGAAGTCGAATTAAAGAAATCTTTGCTGATGAAGATAGGGTTAGCTGTGTCATAAATGATTGAATGAATATTTGTCATGTGAAAGACGATTCTGGTGAAGACAGGAAAACAGATTATATAGAAAATAGTTTCTCTGCATACAGTAAAACACACCAACATATTTCTTTAATGGCATCAGCAACATTTCTCCAATACTTCTCTCTCTCTCTTCTTGCTTTCTATCCAATTTCTCCCCGACACTCTCCCTTACTTTTCCCTTCAAAGATCAAATAAACACACATGAAAATTATACATGGATAAATTACGAATTAAGCCCATATTCCTGTATATTTTCAATGGATATTAAACTTACGCACATATTGTCAAATATTTTATTCCATAACTTCACAAAGAAAAATATGGTAATAAATAAAAATTCAAAATCATATCACATAACCCTTTTAAATGCAAAACAAAAGACAACTGCACTTTACTACCTAAATTCATCTGGAACCTCAAGGAGAAAACCAACTATCCAGTTTCATGGTCAATCATAGGTAGTGCTCCTCCACCTAGAGGAGGTGTTGGTATCAGTGATTTGTGCTTAATAAAGGCATTGGAAATTATTAAATGTAGGTCTAATTTAACTAATAAGTTTAATAAACTATTAATCTGTTGCTTTCTCATATTCAATAAAAGCATAAAATTTCCATTAAAAAAAAACTGATTACCAAGATGGGCATTAATTTATCATGTACCTCCATTCTGATAACATGCAGAAACCAGATCTTCATTTATTCTAGTTCCTTTCAAACCTCATCTCTAAATAAATCTTTATTCCTCACTCACTGGTACTTCTGGGATTATAGTATTAAACAGCCATCTCTTTGCAGTCCTCACCATCATGATCACCATCATCATCATCATTTAAGAACCATTTTCCATGCTGGCATGGGTTGGACAGTTTAACAGGAGTTGACAGGTTAGAAGACTACACCAAGCTCTACTGTCTGCTTTGGTATGATTTCTATGGTTGGATGCCCTTCCTAATGCCAACCAATTTAGAGAGTATACTGGTTGCTCTTTTTTACAAGGCACCCGCACCAGAGAGGTCACCAAGTAATTTGCAAGACAAGACCCAGAAAATGAGGGATAGGGTTGTATTGAGGAAGGTGGCTTTATGCCACATGATGAGAGGTTAGAGTATGACAGAGGGAAAGAAACAAATATCTTGCAATAGTCGATATATTTGGTTACCCAAGTTGGAAAAGGAAAGAAGAAAGAAGATCAAAGAAAGTAATCTGACATATCCCGTATCTACAGTGTCTATTTACTAAAATATCTCTTGGGTGGAGTGAACCCTTGCTGTTTAATTTATAATTCGGACATTCTCAAAAAATATACCACAGTGACTTTAAGATAGCTAATGGTAACTTCATTAATTTATTACTGTAGAAGTCACATAATTTTTCTATATGTATTGGAAGATCATGTGATCACATGATTGACCAGACTATTGGTTGTTGTTATACATCACTGGTCACAAAGCAGTTTGGATTATTTTAGCCTTTGAATGATGCCACCCCACTGGCTAGGCAAGTAGACCAATATTCCACCCCACCCCCCACCGCCAATCAGAAGGCTAGTTCATCACAGGGTTATCTATTTACAGCTGAGTGGACTGGAGCAATATGAAATAACGCAACATACCACTCGGTTGCGAAACAGAACCCATGATTGCTAGATCATGAGTGCAACACCCTAACCACTAAGTCTCACACCTTCATGAAAGATAGATTTTCTTAAATTAAAATTATCAAAACAATTTTTGTTCTTTTTTAAAAAATTTTTTTTTAGGTACTGACCAAATGAGTATGATCACGAACAAAAGTGGCCAAAATAGAATTCCTCCAAATGGTATCTTGATGGGATGTCTGGCTCAAAGACCAGAGATTCTCTCCAAGTCAAGCCACTACTTCACCATTTTGCGAGATCCAGTACTATGGACATATGATTAGAATGTCAAAAGAAAAAATATCACAAGACATATTCTTCAAGCCGAGCCAACCAGCAATAAACCTATGGAGTAGACCAAGAACAAGATCATCATCATCATCATCGTTTAACATCCGTTTTCCATGCTAGCATGGGTTGGACGGTTCAACTGGGGTCTGGGAAGCCAGACTGGCTGCACCAGGCTCCAGTCTGATCTGGCAGTGTTTCTACAGCTGGATGCCTTTCCTAATGCC
>NC_043020.1:15994627-16027127 GCF_006345805.1 Octopus sinensis
ATTTGAGCTCACAACCTCACGATCGTAAGCTCGACGCTCTAACCACTGAGCCATATATATATAATTATAACAATAAGGGTTTTGCAACAAGTTGCCTGACCACATACCGAAAATTTTAGAAATAGCAGCCAAAGGACTACTATTTCCTTTTTCTACAAAAATATGTTTCCACAGACAACAATATTTGTAACTCACAAATGAGTTACAAACATTGTTGTCTGTGGAGACATACTTTTGTAGAAAAAGGAAATAGTAGTCCTTTGGCTGCTATTTCTAAAATTTTCGGTATGTGGTCAAGCAACTTGTTGCAAAACCCTTATTGTTATAATTATATATAAAAAAACTTTTTGTATAAGTTTTTACCGAATATGTCCTTTTCCATACCGAAAAACTACTAGGTGAAATTTGTTGACTTTATTAAATTAATTATCTTTCACCCTATATCTGTAATGATATATATATATATATATATATAGGTATATAGTCGTCACTAATTGTGACTGAGGGTGTTGTATAGCACCTATATTGCTAGAAATAAGAGTTAAAAGCCTTAAAGTTCCATAATTGTTTATGCATCTTTAAGGGTTTTCACTCTTATTTCTAGCGATATAGGTGCTATTCGTCACCCTCAGTCACAATTAGTGATGATTAAATCTTTCATTTATGGTTTTATATTGCGTGTAGCTGCTTATATTCATTTTTAGTGTGTGTGTGTGTGTGTGTGTGTATATATATATATATATATATATATATATATATATATATATATATATATAAGAAATATTGAATTTCTAAATCTCTCGTAGAGACATGTACGGTGGTGGGGCGATAGAATGGTTGTATACTGTCAATCTAACAAGAACGTGACAGTAGGGGGTACACCACCGCTGTATAGCCCTAGGAAGCATCGAACGCTTCCTGATAGCTTTGACACATTTTTTCCCTGTGTCCTTATATACATATATACGTATATGTATATAAGGACACAGGGAAAAAATGTGTCAAAGCTATCAGGAAGCGTTCGATGCTTCCTAGGGCTATACAGCGGTGGTGTACCCCCTACTGTCACGTTCTTGTTAGATTGACAGTATACAACCATTATATATATATATATATATATATATATATATATATATATATATATATATATATATATATATATATATATATATATAGCATGGAATTTTAATTGAGGACTTAATCAACAGTTGCTCTGTACTTGTGCATTTGTTCAAATGGATTTTCAAGCAGGCAGCAGAAGAATTGCAACACCTCATCCATTTTAGTCATCTGATAACGAGGGGAGTAGAGGGTGTATAATGACTTTTGTTGCGACAATAAATTTCTCACTTGTCACAGATTGAACCTAAAACCAAGTGGTTGGGATGAAAGTTTCTCACCACACAGCCATACTTGCACCCATTGTTAAACAATATTATTATAATGTTGGACAAAGGTGCAGGAGTGGCTGTGTGGTAAGTAGCTTGCTTACCAACCACATGGTTCCGAGTTCAGTCCCACTGCGTGGCACCTTGGGCAAGTGTCTTCTACTATAGCCTCGAGCCAACCAAAGCCTTGTGAGTGGATTTGGTACATGGAAACTGAAAGAAGCCCATCGTATATATGTATATATGTGTGTTGCTTGACAACCGATGCTGGTATGTTTGCATCCCCGTAACTTAGCGGTTCGGCAAAAGAGACTGATAGAATAAGTACTAGGCTTACAAAGAATAAGTCCTGGGGTCGATTTGCTCGACTAAAGGCGGTGCTCCAGCATGACCGCAGTCAACTGACTGAAACAAATAAAAGAGTAAAAGAGTAAAGGCAGTGAATGGGCAGAATCCTTAGCATGCTGAAGAAAATGCTTAGTGGCACTTCATTAATCTTTACATTTTGAGTTCAATTTCTGCTGAGGTCAACTTTGCTTTTCACTCTTTCGGGACTGATAAACTGAGTACTAGTTGAACTTCAGTGTCGAGTTTATCGACTTCCCCTCCCCTCAAAAACTCCTGGCCCTATGCCAAAATTTGAAACCATTATTTTGAAGATGTCCTAAAACTGCCACCACACTGAGGAAAATTGATTGTGTTCACCACTTGGTGATGGATGACAAGTGATCGACTATAACTCAAATAGCCAATGCTATAAGCATATCCCATGAGAGTGTTGAGAATATTCTGCCCAATGAACTTGCCATGATGAAGGCTTCTTCTTGGTTGGCACCATGTCTTCTGACACCTGATTAAAAGTACAACAGACTAATCGCATAACAGGAAAATCTGACACTGTTTGAGGTAGATCCAGCTGGTTTCCTTGAATGTTTCCTAACCCAAGATGAGTGTTGGGTTCATCATTTTGAGCAAGAGACAAAGAGACAATCCATGAAGTAGAAATATTCCTCCTCATCAGCTCCAAAGAAGGCCAAAGTCGTTTCATGTGCAGAGAAAGTGATGGCCTCAATTTCTTGGGATGCAAAAGGGTCTTGTTTCATCAGGACAATGCTCCAGCACACAAGTCCTTGTTTTCAAATGCTGCTGTGTGTGACTGGCTTTGAACTGTTTGATCAGCCTCCCTATCATCTGTTCCCAAACATGAAAAAATACTTGGCTCGGAACCAGTATCACACTGATGATGTCATATCTGCTGTTGATGAGTTTCTTGACCAACAGGATGAAAGTTTCTTCGCTAATGGGATCCAAGCACTGCAACACTGATGGGAGAAGTATATGAACTGCAAGAGGGATTATGTGGAAAAATAAACTTCATTTAGTCACATACTATGGGAGTATTTTGGTCAGCCTATGAACTTTTCACCTGACCCTTGTATTTCCTTGCCTATAAAAGATTTCTGTCCAGAGATCTGCCAAAATATCTGCTAAATTCTAAGAGAAATATTAGTGAAATAAAAGACGGAGATGCTTTGTCACACAGAGAAGCTGCAGAGAGAAACTGCAGGGTCAACTCAGAGGTTTTACATGCTCTTCTAAATTCACTACCATGTTAGAAACCTGTCCTTATCATCAACAGGTATCTAATGGTACAAACATTTTGCCCCTTAGCCTGTATGCTTTGCCTGAGTGGAGCATCAAGGACTGAACTAGTTAGTCTATGAACTTTCACCTGACCCTTGTATTTCCTTGCCTATAAAAGATTTCTGTTCAGAGATCTGTCAAAATATCTGCTAAATTTTAAGAGAAATTAATAGTGAAATAAATGCCAGAGATGCTTTGTTCCACAGAGAAATTGCAGGATCAACTCAGAGGTTTTACATGTACTTCTAAATTCACCACAATGTTTAGAAACCTATCCTTGTCATCAACAGGTATCTAATGGTACAAACATTTTGCCCCTTAGCCTGTAGGCTTTGCCTGAGTGGAGCATCAAGGACTGAACTAGTTTTTGCTTGTGGAAAGGTTCTGCCTATGGTCCCATAGATCCCTTGAGCCAGTCTCAGCTACTGTGCCTATCTCCTTGGTATTTCCTTAAATCAGGATACTAAAGTTAATAATAATTTTTATGGTCCTTTTAGATTACCATTAAGTGAAAACACGAGCAGAGATCAACAGCAAAAGACAATTGTATGAAGTATGGGGTGTTCTGTTACTGATATAATTCAACACTATTTCTGTTTTCGATATTCTCTACACTGACTGTATGCGTATATGAAAGTGTGTGTATATGTGCATGCTGTGTATTCATAACCATCATATACATATACTTGCAATGAAGTATATATTTGCTTTATAAAACTACTTTGAAGTTGACCTAATAAAGTTCATTACACCACTAACTTACTACCCACACTACACCACTCTATTACAATGTTCCTTAACTACTGATATAACAATGGGCAAACTTACATAGTAATGGTCTGACAATGGTGTAACTATTGTTATTGTCACAGTAGTGTTTCAACTACATTGTAGCTCGTCTCACAGTGCTAGGCTTCAGTACAGTGTAACTTCCGTCAGTGTGATGGGCTAACTATATCATAGCCACTGACATAGTAATAGTCTAAGTATGGGGTAGCTACTGTCACTATGAAGGGCTAACTATATCATAGCTACTCTCACTATGCTGGCATAAGTACCATGTAGATACAGCTGGTGTGATGGGCTTACTACATTATAGACACTGGAATAGGTATGGTCTAAGTATAGTGTAACTACTGTCGGTATGAAGGGCTAACTATATCATAGATACTCTCACTATGCTGGCGTAAGTACCATGTAGCTACAGCTGGTGTGATGGGCTTACTACATTATAGACACTGGAATAGATATGGTCTAAGTATAGTGTAACTACTGTCACTATGAAGGGCTAACTACATCATAGCTACTCGCAAAGTGCTGGTCAAAGCACAGTGTAGCTTCTGTCAGTTTGATGGACTAAGTACATAATAGCGACTGGTATAGTAATGGTCTAAGTATAGTGTAGCTACTGTCACTGTGAAGAGCTAACTACAACATAGCTACTCCCACAGTGCTAGATTAAGTAGTCTGGGCTAACAACATCATAGCTACTGATGTCAGTGTGATGAGCTACCTACATCGTAGCCAACAGATGGTCTAAGTACAGTGTAGCTTCTGTCATAGGCTAATTACATCATTGCCACTAGCACACTGAAGGACTAACTACTAAGTAGCTACTATCAGAGGCATGGTCTCACTGCAGAGTAACCGTGATAGAACCTTGATGTTGTTAACATCACATTATATTAACAAATATAACTGCAATGTAGCTACCAGTGCCATAGCTGTAACTACCAACATAGTAAAGGTGGTATATCTCAACGGTAGTTACCAACACAGTAGCTGTACTGTATCATAGTTGTACCAACAAACAGTAGTGAATAAATATATTGACAAGAAAAATGAATTTAAAAAAGCTTGTTTCAAGGGAGTTAACTCTGATTGCAATTATGTTAACATGTCGAAAATCGTAAATAATATAATTTTTGTAGATGAAAAAGAAATTAAAACATGATGGAACAATAATTTTTAAATAATTTTTTTAAAAGAATAAATGTAAGAAATAAAACAACTGAAAGCTTTATTTTATGAGAGTTCGGCCTGTATTTTTTTTCTTTCGTAAATAATGTTTTAACTTTCAAAAAACGATTTGTAAACATAAAATTTTCCTTCGTGTTTTGATATTCTTGTGAATATTAGAACAAGACAAAAAGTATAAAACCAAAATCGAGAAATGCGTTATTTATTTTTTCAAAATTCCCTCCATTCTGAAGTGCTTGGCTGAATTCTGCTTTAAGCACGCTGTCCGCCAAGTGCTTGTATTAATTGGTTTCGAATTATTGCCGCAAGACCCGCAATTTTAGGCGAGGGGATAAATAGATTACATCAACCTCAATGTTTCACAGGTACTAATTTTATCGACCCAGAAAAGATGAAAGGCAAAGTCAGCCTCGGTAGAATTTGAACCGAGAAAGCAAACTATATATATACAGGGTGTCCCCAAAAAATGTATACACATAGTGGTTCGGCAAAAGAGAACGATAGAATAAGTACTAGGCTTACAAAGAATAACAAATTTACAATTATTTAAGGTGTGTATACGTTTTTTTGGGACACCCTGTATATATCAATTAACATGATGTTATCGAAGGACAATCTCTCCCTCTCTCTTTCTCTCTCTCCATGCTTTCAACACATTACTAAATTTTGTTTACTAATACATACATACAAATATATATATACCCACACACACACATATAAATACTCGTACAAACATGTATACATACACGCACGCAACACCTGCATACATGCAAATGCACTCAACCAAACATGCACGTGTGCAGGCCACCTGCAACAACCTACAGAGAAGACGAATGTCGAAGCAATCGATAGCAAACGAAACCCAGCGAAATATTTATGTACTTACGTATATTGAAGCGTTATGAGTCGTTTGGTTACTTTCAACAACAGTGGCAAGTGAATTAATTTAAAAGAAAATGAATCTGAAGCAAAATGCAATAATAATAATAAACGTGACAATAATTGGCGAAGAAAAGTTGTTATGAGACGGAATAAGGCGGTGTTGGGAGTGTAACAGGTCCCTGTTTATAACAGACCTCCAGCGGAACTCGTCTGCTAAAGAAGGCTTTCTTCACAACAAATAGTGATTTTGTCGTTTATTTGTTGTTTCAGTTTATTTCTATATTTCTGGGGGTGTTTTTGTGCAAATAGATATTTTAAAGAGTCAATAAATCAATGAGAATATTTTACTAGACGCACGTTCATTAAAAATATTTCCATGCGGAAGTAATGCGCTGTAGTACTACACATGTGTGAGTCTTAGTCTTAGTAAGCTTATACGTTGGTCAGCAAGACATCTGCAATTAACACCAGTTTTGAGCGTGGTCGCCTGCATCTTGCCAGGCTGATGCTAAGTTGCTCCCGGCCTTGAAATGTGATGCACAAGGTCTTCTTGGGTTTTTCTCTCTCTTTGTTTGTCCCTCTCTTGGTACCCATTGTATAACTGTCTTGCGGGTTCGGCCTTCTCTTAGTCTAAAAATGTGTGTGTGTGTGTGTGCATATATATCACTTGATAACGGCTTGAAACTTCACTTTTATGCGGAGAAGATGGGAAAAGAGATATTGCGTAGGGGACATGCATTTTCCAAAGAGTATTATGATTGACATTGAGTGTGGTTTTAATGGGTTCAGCAAGCGTATAACTATAAATCTGATACTTATTTCTTTATTACCCTCAGGGGGTTAAACACAGAGAGGACAAACAAGGACAGACAAAGGATTAAGTCGATTATATCGACCCCAGTGCGTAACTGGTACTTATTTAATCAATATAAATCTGATACCTAACAGTGATAAACTATTAAACTGATAAAAGCACTATTCCCGAGAATCGTCTCAGATTGGTTTAGGTCTGTGATTCTCAACCATTTTTTACCTGTGGACCCTTTGATTACTATTTTAGTTTACTGGACCCCCATCAGCACTTGAAGTTTAGAAACTAATTTTATAGATGTTTCTTTCGAAACTCTTATTTTGCTTGTCACACACTGACTTGCGTAGGCTGAACTATGTTAAATATTGGAGAAAGAAATCTGTTTCTAACAAAAAATACATCAAAATCAAAATATTTTTCAGGGACCCTTAAAATACTACTGTGGATCACCAATTTACTATTTTGGTTGGGTGGACTCCCAAAATCATATATGGACACCAGGAGGTCATAGAGATTTTTGTTGAGAACCACTGGCTTAGATTAAATTGCATTTCGAGAATGTTCGTTGGTAATATAGGGACTCCATTTCCGATATATAATTGTTTCCTTCCAAAACAGTCTTTAACAATTTATTTTCGAGTTAAAGAACATAGAATTGATTTCTATTTCTGAAGAGTTGGAAAATTGTTCAGACCAAGAAAGGAACTCCTATAGATAACCAGCCTTAAGGTACTGTTCATAAGGGAAAAATATGATATAAGGTTCGGTCTTCTTTTACTTATTTAAGTCATGTAACTGTGGCCATACTTAAGGAGTTTTAGCCGAACAAATCAACCCTAGGACTTATTCTTTGTAAGCCTGGTATTTATTCTGTTGGTCTCTCATGCCAAACTGCTAAGTTATGGGGATGTAAACACTCCAACATCAATTGTTAAGCAGTGGTGTCAGGTACAAAGAAAGAAACACCTGTGTGTGTGTGTGTAACCGTGCCGGTGGCATGTAAAAGCACCCACTACACTCTTGGAGTGGTTGGCATTAGGAAGGACATCCAGCTGAAGAAACTCTGTCAGATCAAGATTGGAGCCTGGTGCAGCCATCTGGTTTTCCAGCCCTCAGTCAAATCGTCCAACCGATAAACACACCAGCATTGGTTGTCAAGCAATGCTAGGGGGACAAACACAAACACACACACACACACGCATGTATGTATATATACATATATACGACGGGCTTCTTTCAGTTTCTGTCTACCAAATCCACTCACATTGCTTTGGTCAGCCCGAGGCTATAGTAGAAGACACTTGCCCAACGTTCCACGCAGTGGGACTGAACCCGGAACCATGTGGTTGGTAAACAAGCTACTTACCACACAGCCACTCCTGCGCCATATATATATATATATCACGTGATCACGTGACCGACCAGACCATCAGATGTTGTTACACATCGCTGGTCACAATGCGTTCGCATTGTTTTAGCCTTCGAATGACGCCACCCCGCTGGCTAAGCGAGCAGGCCAATATATATATATATATATCCTCTACTACAAGACACTTGTTTGTGTCTCTTTGTCATACTCTAACCTCTCATCACCAGGCACAAATCCACATCCCTGAATACTACTCCCCCATCTCAGTTGAGATGGTCTTGTCTCACAAACTACTTGGCCACCTCACATGTCAAAAAGCACCTAGTACACTCTGTAAAGTGGTTGGTGCTAGGAAGAGCATCCAATCTATAGAAACCATGCCAAAGCAGACAGCAGAGCTTGGCGTAGCCTTCTGGCTTGCCAGCTCCTATCAACTTGTCCAACCCATCCCATTATGGAAAACAGACATTAAACAATGATGACGATGATGATGATGATGAAACGCGCATATACACATATGCATATATACACATATAGTTGTATATGTATATATGCACATATTCTTTTCTTTTATTCTTTTACTTATTTCACTCATTTGGCAGCAGCCATGCTGGAGCACTGCTTTGAAGGGTTTCAGTTGAACAAATCGAACCTCTCACCCCAGGATTTATTTCTTAAGTCTAGTACTTATTCTATTGGTTTCCTATGCTGAGCCACTAAGTTACAGTGACATAAACACACCAACACCAGTTTTCAATTGGTGATGGGTGGACAAACACACATGCAGATATACACTCACACACATACACATTTATATACAATGGACTTTTTTCAGTTCCCATCTACCAAATCTACCAAATCTACCATCTACCAAATCCACTTGGCCTGAGACTATAATAGAAGACACTTGCTGAAGGTACCACACAGTGGCACGTAAAAAAGCACCATCCATACATGGTCGATGCCAGCACCACCTTGACTGGCTTCCGTGATGGTGGCAATTAAAAAGCACCAACCGATCGTGGCCGTAGCCAGCCTCCTCTGGCACCTGTGCCGGTGGTACGTAAAAACCACCCACTACACTCATGGAGTGGTTGGCGTTAGGAAGGGCATCTAGCTGCAGATACACACTCACACACACACACATTTATATACAATGGACTTCTTTCAGTTCCCATCTACCAAATCTACCAAATCTACCATCTACCAAATCCACTTGGCCTGAGACTATAATAGAAGACACTTGCTGAAGGTGCCACACAGTGGGACTGAACTTGAAACCATGTAGTTGCGAAGTAAACATCTAACCACACAGCCATGCCTGCACCATATACATAACATTTTTTATCGATGCACGTTATGTGCAAAAGTTACCATCAAATATTAGGGTTCGATTTTTCTGCCGCATCAGTCTCCCATACTGGCATAATGCAGTCAGTACCGTATCAATACACACTTGGGCTATAACATAGTAACAAGAGCCTTATATAGTTGAAATGAACAAAAAAAATGCAGAAAGCAAATTATTGATATTTCAGATATTTCATTATGTACATTTCAATAATTAATATTCAAATTGATTGCAAATCCTTTCATTAGATGACAACAATAATATCGAATAGTTTCTATATTATTGTTCTCATCTGATGAAATGATCTGCAATCGATTTCATTATTGACGATTGAAATGTACTTAATGAAATACCTGAAATATCAATAATTTGCATTCCAATTTTTTGTTCATTTAATACATACACTCACACGTGTGTGTGTGTGTGGCTTCCGTGCCGGTGGCACACAAAAAGCACTAACCGATCGTGGCCATTGCCAGCCTACCCTGGCACCTGTGCCGGTGTCATGTAAAAAGCACCATCCATACGTGGTCGATGCCAGCACCACCTTGACTGGCTTCCATGCCGGTGGCAAGTAAAAAGCACCAACAGATCGTGGCCGTAGCCAGCCTCCCCTGGCACCTGTGCCGGTGGTACGTAAAAACCACCCACTACACTCATGGAGTGGTTGGCGTTAGGAAAGGCATCCAGCTGTAGAAATACTGCCAGATCAGACTGGAGCCTGGTGCAGCCTCCTGGCTTCCCAGACCCCGGTCGAACCGTCCAGACCATGCTAGCATGGAAAACAGACATTAAACAATGATGATGATGATGATTATATATATCACGTGATCGCGTGACCGACCAGGCCATCAGACGTTGCTACACATCACTGGTCACAATGCGCTTCGCATTGTTTTTGGTCTTCAATGACGCCACACTGCTGGCTGCTGGCTAAGCGAGCAGGCCAACAGAAGGAAGTGTGAGAGAAAGTTGTGGTGAAAGAGTACAGCAGGGATCGCCACCACCCCCTCCTGGAGCCTCATGGAGCTTTAGATGTTTTCACTCAATAAAGACATAAACACTCACAATGCCTAGTCTGGGAATCGAAACCGTGATCCTACGACCACAAGTCCGCCACCCTAACCACTGGGCTATTGTGCCTCCACACACACACACATATATATATACACTCACATATACACATGCATATACATATACACACACACACACACACACACACACACACACATATATATATACATATATATATATTTTATATTTTTTTAATTAATTTTATTTCTATGTATTGGCTTATGATTTTCACTGTTTGATTTGCCTAATAGTGGTTTTATCTCTAAGTTAATTTAATATAATATATATATATATATATATATATATATATATATATATATATATATATATATATATATATATATATATGTATAAGTATATATATATATATGTATATAGTATATATATATATATGTATGAAGTTTGTTCGCAGGGTGTTCAGTGATGAACAGAAGGAAAGATGCATTGGTGACAGCAGGGAGATGATTAAGCTCATTATCTCCTATCTAAGAGTAATTGAGACTCTGGTGACCTGTGAAGAAAGCTGGATCTGCTATTATGATCCACAGAGCAAGAAACAGAGTGTCTAATGGAAGCAGATCGGCCCTCACTAGACCCAAGAAGACCAGGCAAAGCAAGTCCACTTGCAAAGCGTATGATGAGCTACTTTTTCAACAGCAAGGGCATCTTCAACATCCATTGGGTTCCTTCTGACCAGTTGGTCAAGAAATGGTACTTTGTGGAAGTTTTGAGGGAGTTCAAGAAGAGATTTCATTGCAAAATGCCAAAGATCTTCAGTCCAGACCTTGCTCCCAGTGATTTTTGTTTCTTCCCTAACCTGAAAGAGAACCTCAGAGACAATCATTCTGAAAACCCATGAGGGCCTTTGTGAAGTGACTGGAGAGCTACAACAAGAGCCCTGAAGCTAGGGGATCTTACTTTGAAAGAAGGGGATTAGAGATTTTTACTTCTTTGAAATTAATAAATGTCATCATCATCATCATCATCATCATCTTCGTTTAGCGTCCACTTTCCATGCTAGCATGGTTGGACAGTTCAACTGGGGTCTGGGAAGCCAGAAGGCTGCACCAGGCCCAGTCTGATCTGGCAATGTTTCTACGGCTGGATGCCCTTCCTAACGCCAACCACTCTGTGAGTGTAGTGGGTGCTTTTTACGTGCCACCGGCACAGGTGCCAGACGAGGCTGGCAAATGGCCATGATCGGATCATGCTTTTTACGTGCCACCGGCATGGGTCGCTTCTGAAAAAGTCTCAAACCCTTTAGAATGCATCTTATACATAAAAAAAATAACCAAATTATGCAATTAGAAATGGAACAAATGAAATCCTATGCAGCCATGATCTCCATATGACTGAGTCAGACAAATCTGAATTACCAGTCATAAAATTTTATGCATGTTGACAAGAGAGAAATTAATTAAAACATGATGCTGTGAGTAGATGGATGTTTGTGACTGTCCAAAGGCACTGAAGATAACATTCCAGGATAGCAATAAATCTAATTGTCAGATAGAGATATATTGATAATACAAACTAAAGCATTCATGTACAGACAAACATGGGAATACAAACCAATTTTCATCCACATGTAAAGAAACAAAACCAATATATCTTTTATCTTTCACTTGTTTAAGTCACTGGACTGTGACCATCCTGGGAAACCATCTTGAAGGGTTTTAGTTGAATGAAATCATAGCCATGGCCTATGCCAGTGCTGTCTGACTGGCACCCATGCTGGTGAAAGATAAAAAGCACCATTCAAGCATTGGGTCTCATGGAGGCAGTGACAGGTGAATAGTGGAGGCACATGGCCTAGTGGTTAGAGCAGCGGACTCGCGGTTGAGGGTTCACGGGTTCGAATCTCAGACCGGGTGATGTGTATGTTTATGAGCGAAACACCTAAGCTCCATGTGGCTCCAGCAGAAGGTAATGCTGACTCTTTCGCCACAACTTTCCCTCACTCTTTCCTCCTGCATCTTGCAGCTCACCAGCGACAGACCGGTGTCCTGTCTAGGTGGGGAACCTATATGCCAAGGAAACCGAGTAACCAGTCCTTATGAGCCAGGCATGGCTCGAGAAGGAACAAACATATAGTGACAGGTGACTGAGACCTTTGGTGATATACTGTGCTTGTGTAGACCTGGCAAGCCATGTGAGACAGTAATCATGGCTGATGCTAGTGTCAGATAAATGGAACTCATGCTGGTGGCATGCAAAAAAAAAAAACACCCACTTCACTCTCAGAGTGGTTGGCATTAAAAAAAGGGCACCAGCTGTAGAAACCTTGCCAAATCAGATTGAAACCTGGTGCAGCTCCCTGACTTACCAGTTTTCAGTTAAACTTTCCAACCCATGCCAGCATAGAAAACGAACGTTAAATGATGATGAGGATGATAATGACGACGGACGACGACGATGACGATGATGATGATGACGATGATGAATTGACCCCCAGTACTTATTTTTTTAAAAAACCCAATACTTATTCTATTGGTCTCTTTTTGCTAAACCACAAAGTTAACGAGATGTAAACAAACCAACACTGGTTGTCAAGTGATGGTGGAAGACAAACACAAAGATACACACACACACACATACACATACATACATCTATAATAATAAATACCAAAACAAATTTCTGTGTGTCAGTGTGTCACAGTATGTTTGACCCATGCCCTCTCTCACTATTCAATGGTATTTCTACTATTCTTCATGTTGGGGTGAGAGTAATAATAGGCGTAGAGATGGTGAGGGCAGTAGTAGATTGACGGTTGTGATGGTAATAGGTGATAGTAATAGTATGAGTTGTAGTTGTGATAGAGGCAGAGGTGACAGTGATGACGGTGATGGTGGTGGTAGCCAAGGCAGTCAGGGATAGTTAAGCAATCTGAAAGTCAGTGGTAATGGTGGTGGAGGGGAAGGTGGTGAAGTCAAAGGTATTGATGGTGGTGGCATCAAGAGTCTGAATGTTGTGTGTATGGCAGTTGTGTTGGCGATGGCGATGGCGGTGGTATTAGTGATGATAATGGTTCAGAACAATAAACAGAAAGAGAAAGAGAGAGAGAGAGAGAGAAAGAAAAAGATTAGATAGAAGAAAAAATTGTGTTGACCCCTGAATGGGAAAACAAAAAAATGTTTATCATGCAGCTTTGCAATAAGTTCCAGGTCAACAAATTATTTCATCGTTTTGATGAAAATTGTTCATTGCTTGAAAAATATTGATCAAGTTTAATAAAATTTAATATATACCCAATGCATGAAGTGTCATTGTTAGGTCCAAGGCCTAATGAAGAGGCCTAATGTGACCTGGACAGTGCAGGTGCCACTTAAAAGCACCCAGTCCACATTGTAAAGTAGATGGTGTTTGGAAGGGCATCCAGCAGTAAAACCTTGACAAAACGGACAAATCTTACCAAAACTGGCCTCGCCTGTGCTTGTGCCACAGGAGTTAACTTAAAAGTTACCTGATAAATTTAATAATAATTTTAATAGTAATAATAATAATAATTTTAATAGTAATAATAATAATAATTTTAATAATAATTATAACCTATAAGGTTTCTCTTCCCATACTGCCACTTGATCTGATTGGCATTTAAAATAATAATTGCACTCCCTTCACAATATCCTGGCACTTGCCACTATCTGTATCTCTCTCATCCTTTACTCAACCATCTCATTTATACTCTGATCCCCGTTCCTTGTGAGTATGTCTGGCATCTTGCCACCACCTTCATCCTGAGGTCTCCGACTCCCTCTCTCTCACTCCTTCTCTTGCAGTTCCCTCAGGATGGGCAACCATGTATTTTCTTTGTGGCAGCACACCTGTTTTTGTCTTCACCCCTCTTTCTTTCTCTGGCCAGGTAACCTTGTACTTCCTCTACAGCAAGACACCTGTATCTGTCTCACTATAACCATTTCATCATCACCTCCTCCAATGCCTCCTCCCCTCTTAAAAGTTTTTGTCTTGCAAGTATTTGGTGACCCTGTCAGTGCAGGTGCCACTTAAAAGCACCCAGTCCACATTGTAAAGTAAATGGTGTTTGGAAGAGCATCCAGCAGTAAAACCTCGACAAAACTGACAAATCTTACCAAAACTGACAAATCTTATCAAAACTGACCTCGCCTGTGCTTGTGCTACATATAAAGCCCTAAGTCCACTCTGCTGGGTGGTTGGTGTTAGGAAGGGCATCCAGCTGTAAAAATCCTGCCAAAACAGTCACGGAAAGTCTGGTGCACGCTTCAACCTGGCCAGCTCTTGTGTTACCATCCCACCCATGCTAGCATGGAACATGGACGTTAAATGATGATGATGATGATGATAACATACACAACATTTCTTCACTGCTTCATCGTCCACTTTGCCTTTACATTACTCCATTCCTTGTCTGCTACGGATATCAACAGCGCCAGCTTGCTTATCAAGTGGCGTCTTCCTTTCGTTCTCCTTCTCTCTTTACATCCGTCTGCCTGTCTCTCTCCTTCTCTATTTTCTCCTTCTTATCTCTTCCTCTCCCACTTTATTTCTTTAAATCTGCAGTTATTTTCTGCATCTCATCTTACACCATACTTAGAATCATTGTTGTGACAATATCTCCACAAAATGGATCAGTCTATTAGTAGAATCAATAGATAAGAAGGAGGAGAAAAAACTATATATATATATATAATATATATATATATATATATATATATATACATATACATGTATATATACATATATACATATATACATATATACATATATACATGTATATATATATATATACATATATACATATATACATATATACATGTATATATACATATATACATACATACATACATACATATATATATATATATATATATACATATATATATATATACATATATACATATATATATATATACATATATATATATATATATATATATATATGTTGTGTGTGTGTGTGTGTATATATATATACACACATATATATATAAATAAATATAAATTCCAACAAAGATTTATTTTTATGTAATTGAAGAACTTCAGATAGAACAATCTTTTACAAAGAAATAATCTTAAAATCAATATAAATTTTTGTCCAACATCTAAGAATGACTCAAAACAATGAAACAGATTAAAAACAAATCCTCGGGAAGATTTGCAATAAAACTACTATTTAAAATCTGATGTACCATTGTCGTAATGTAGTTCCAGGATTTTCTTTATCAGTTTTAAGAAGATAAGTAATTCCTCAAATTTCACCTTCGATTCTTCACTTCTAATTTTCTAGATTTAGTTTTAGTTTCAGTGTGGGGTGGGGGAGAAGAGGCTAAATAGCGGGGAATGATTGTTTAAATTTTCGCTTTTTTTTTTTTATAAAGCTGATTGATTAAATGCCTTTACAGTTAACACTATTTAGTAATTCAATTATGCTGTGGCTGATCCTTAAATAATTCTTGCCTCATCTAAATGAGATATGGAGTCATTTCTTGTTGATTTCACTCTCATACCGATAGGTTTATCCTATAGAATTATCCATTCGAGCAAGAGCGATGTCTGCTTTTAAAACACAAGCCTACCAACTGTATGGTTGCAATTTCAAAAACTTAAAAATCTCATTGCTATTACTATTGTACCAGGTTATCATCATCATCATCACCACCACCACCACCACCATCATCACCACTACCACCATCATCATCATCATCATAATCATCATCAGGATCACCACCACCACCACCACCACCACCAACATCATCATCATCATCATCATCACCACCACCACCACCACCACCATCATCATCATCACCACCACCACCACCACCACCACCACCACATGATCATCATCATCATCATAATCACCCCCCCCATCATCATCATTGTCATCATTTAATAGCTATCTTCCATGGTGGCATGGGTTGAATGGTTTGACAGAAGCTGATAAAGAAGCCTGGGGAGTGCACTAAGTTCCACTGTCTGCTTTGCCATGGATTTTACAGCTGGATGCCCTTCCTAATGCCAACCACCTTACAAATTGTACTGGGTGCTTTTTACATGGCACCAGTACAGGTAAGATCTGCTTTGGCAAAGTTTTATGGCAGGATGCCCTTCCAAATGCCAACCACTTTACAGGGTGTAACGGGTGCTTTTTATGTGGCATCAACACTGATGGAGTAACCTCATAACTTGCAAGACAAAGATCCCTCAACTGAGAAGGGAAGTGGTGTTGAAGGCGGTGGTTTTGTGCCAGGTGAAAGACATCTTTGATAGATGGTCAACAAATTATGAAACATGTCAGGACTATTTCCTTTTTCTCTTTTTTGTGTATATGCAAAAACAATAACAAATATATTCACTGTTGCAAAAGTTTAGAAAACAGCAACATCATCATCATCATCATCATCATTTAGCGTCCGTTTTCCATGCTAGCATGGGTTGGACGGTTCAACTGGGGTCTGTGAAGTCGGAAGGCTGCACCAGGCCCAGTCAGATCTGGCAGTGTTTCTACGGCTGGATGCCCTTCCTAACGCCAACCACTCCGTGAGTGTAGTGGGTGCTTTTTACGTTCCACCCGCACAGGTGCCTGATGGAGCTGGCAAACGGCCATGAACGGATGGTGCTTTTACGTGCCACCGACACGGGGGCCAGGCGAGGCTGGCAACGGACACAAACGGATGGTGCTTTTACATGCCACCGGCACGGGGGCCAGGCGTGGCTGGCAATGGACATGAGCGGATGGTGCTTTTACATGCCACCGGCATGGGGCCAGGTGAGGCTGGCAATGGCCACGAACGGATGGTGATTTTATGTGCCGCCGGCACATAACAACTATAATTTGATCTTTGGTTTGTAACAGACTCAAGACTTGATTACTAATAACCAAAAACATTTCCTTCCTGTCACAGATTATAAAAAAAATACAATCCAATGGCTAGGATCGAGGAGTTCAGTTAGCAAATTACTGTTACCATCTGTAGTCATGGTATGTGCAGATGAGATATTTCAGCTAGTAAAAGACCATCATAATCATCATCATCATCATCATTTAATGTCCGTTTTCCATGCTAGCACGGGTTGGACTGTTTGACCAGGGTCTGGGAAGCCAGGAGGCTGCACCAGGCTCCAGTCTGATCTGGCAGTGTTTCTACAGCTGGGTGCCTTTCCTAACACTAACCACTCTGTGAGTGTAGTGGGTGCTTTTTACATGCCAGGGGAAGCTGGCAGCAGCCACGATCAGTTGGTGCTTTTTACGTTCCACCAGCACAGAAGCCAGTCAAGGCGGTGCTGGCAATGGCCATGTTCAGATGGTGTTTTTTACGTGCCACCGGCACAAGTATCACAACTACTATTTCCATTTGATATTTATTTCAATGTTTATGTACTTGACTCAATAGGTCTCCTCAAGCACAACAGGTCACCCTACGATCCAAGGTAAGCACAGCAGGTCGTTCTGCAATCCAAGGTACTTTGGATGGGCTGGGGCTGCTATGCAAAACTGATGCAGGAAATAGCCATGAGCTCACGTTATTTGTCGGGTCTTTGCAATGTGATTAAAACTCAGGCAAGACTTGATCAAAACATCTGGTATGGAAGATTTTCATTGGTCTGGGCAAGTAGCCCAACCAGGATGGATAGATGGATGAAAGAAAGAAACTGAGTCCAATGACAGAAAATAAGTAAAAAAAAACAAAAAAAAAACAAGCAATTTATAAAGGGAAAACAGGGTCACTGTTAAGAACTGTAAAAAGTGTTGGCTGAATGAATGGATAATGAGAAAAAAGACAGATATACTGCAAGAATACTGCAAGTAAATTTAGAAGCAAAGAAAATTAAATCATGAAAAATGACCAGAGTTATATGAAGAATCAAATAATGAATTGGGCCTTCCATGGTTTTTGAGTGATAAATTCATTTTATGAATAATAACCTTTTTAACCTTTTTCTTTTTTTTAACAGCTTTAGCTCAATTGCTTATAAGCAAAAGTTACTGAGTAAAAACAGGAACCGTGCCAGTTTAGTAGTTGAGATTTAGCTTTTTTTCTTTATTTTGTGTGTGTTTTATGTCTTGAAATTTCCTGCCATGTTACATTGGTTTCTTAGAAAATATAAATAATGATGGCTATACTTAGGGAGGTCACGTGAGGGTAAAATATATGACTGAATTTTAGCTATAAAAGTGTGTGTGTGAGTGGGGGGAGGTGTTATTGGGTTATGTTTAAGATAGTATTGTACTGAAGTAAATATTCTAGGTTCTGTCTGCATGATGCTTGTGTGCAGAAAGTTAAGAAGGCGCAGGAGTGGCTGTGTGGTAAGTAGCTTGCTTACCAACCACATGGTTCCGGGTTCAGTCCCACTGCGTGGCACCTTGGACAAGTGTCTTCTACTATAGCCTCGGACCGACCAAAGCCTTGTGAGTGGATTTGATAGACGGAAACTGAAAGAAGCCCGTTGTATATATGTATATATATATGTGTGTATGTGCGTGTTTGTGTGTCTGTGTTTGTCCCCCCAACATCGCTTGACAACCGATGCTGGTGTGTTTACGTGCCCATAATTTAGCGGTTCGGCAAAAAGAGACCGATAAAATACTAGGCTTACAAAGAATAAGTCCTGGGGTCGATTTGATCGACTAAAGGCGGTGCTCCAGCATGGCCACAGTCACATGACTGAAACAAGTAAAAGAGTAAAAAGAGAGTATATATATATGCATGTATGTATATATATATCGTTTTTGGATTTGGTTTGCAAGATTCTTTATGTGAGTTCATGTGTTGAAGCATATTCTGCTGAGTCTGGAGAGAGCCATTTTCTTTTTGTGCCTTATTATTTAACACACTCACCGGTAAAATTTCCACTTATTCCTTATTTTTATTTTCCTAAAATTTTCGTTGTGTCTTGCAACCTTTTCAATAGTCTTTCAATATATATATATATATATATATATATATATATACGCACACATGCATGCACACACACACATACACACACATACACACATACACACACACACAGAAGATATATGATACACTGATGATATATATATACATATCAACACTTACATGCACATACACACAAATACAGATGCATTCATGCAAATATACATGCACACAAACCCATAACATATATATACATATATATATATATTATATATATATATATATATATATATATGCATGCATGTGTGCACATGTACATACATAGACTCAAAAACATTAACCATCACACATGTGTACATGGGTATACACTAGGTCAGGTCAGAGGTCTCGTCACAGTCTAATAAGACCTGCTACTGGGTACCCCTAAACCAGTATGGCCTGTTTCTTGGTCAAGTGGTCAGTAACTAAACCAACTCCCCCCACTCAAATAGTAGGTTACTCTTGTGAATGGCTTGTTTGGACATCCTGCAGGACTAACAAACAAGACTGGATGAGCCCCTTACAGGTTAATGACCATCCAGTTGGGTAAAATAATAAGGATCCCCTTTGGTCATGAATGACTATGGGCTTGCACTTAGAAAGTTACCCTCTGTAGCACAAGTCTGGGCAAGGTTGCTTATGGAAGACCAGCAGTCGCTCATGCATACCAGACTCCCCTCTCCACACCCCTGATGTTATCCAAGGGGAAGAGAAAGGCTGATCAAGCTTGGCACCTGTGACATCGCAGTTCATTTCTACTCTCTTTACTCTTTTACTCTTTTACTTGTTTCAGTCATTTGACTGCGGCCATGCTGGAGCACCGCCTTTAATCAAGCAACTCGATCCCCGGGACTTATTCTTTTGTAAGCCCAGTACTTATTCTATCGGTCTCTTTTGCCGAACCGCTAAGTAATGGGGATGTAAACACACCAGCATCGGTTGTCAAGCAATGCTAGGGGACAAACACAACCACAAAAACACACACATGCATATATATATATATATATACATATATATGACAGGCTTCTTTCAGTTTCTGTCTACCAAATCCACTCACAAGGCTTTGGTCGGCCTGTAGCTATAGTAGAAGACACTTGCCCAAGGTGCCATGCAGTGGGACTGAACCCGGAACCATGTGGTTGGTAGACAAGCTACTTACCACACAGCCACTCCTGGAGCAACATGAAATAAAGTGACTTGCTCAAGAACGCAACACTTGGCCCGGTCTGGGAATTGAACTCACCACCTCATGATTGTGAGCCTGATACTCTATCCATTGAGTGATGTGTCTTCACTGGCACATAGCTCAGTGGTAAGAGCATTCGGTTAGGCAATGACGATCCACCCCAATATCTCTGCCAAGAAAACACTACAAGAAAGTCAGAATGAAGTACTGCTATGTCTTCACATTTTATCAGGAAGACTTTTGTTTTAGGATTTTTATGTTGGTTTAAACTCTCCCTTGATTTTACTTACGAATCCTGTAAATCATTATTCAATATATTTTGTGTATTCATCCTCAGAAGTAACAAAAGAAACTAACTTTAAAATGACAGCAGGAGTTTATTCCTTTGTAAAGTGATACAGAAGATCAAAGCAAGAAACATTACAAATTCTGGTGGTTTTGTTTAACCATGGTTTTGATAATTCAGTTTGTGTTGTCATTGGTTACATGGGCTCCATTATATATTAATCTTCCTGGGAAATGGCAGGGTCTGCATAACATGCCTTGCTGAAAAACTCTCACCACTCTGACTTGTAAATAATATGTTGCACCAATTTATGGAAAAATGGAGGCTCCAGAACACATAAATGATTAGTCATTTGAAATATACTATGCAGAATATGATTGGACCTTCAATCCAATACCCATACAACACTCAACCAATCACAACACAGGGCTCAACAAATGTCCAAACCATACAGGATAGGTATGTTGGCCAATCATTACAGATTAACATGCTGAGCCTATTAAATCTAACTAGCAAATGCACCCATCTACGATGGAAGCATAAATTGAGGGAGGAAAGTCATAACAGCAATATGAATTGAGAAATATGTAGATGGACTTGATAGATTACTGGGTGAGGCTCTAGAGAAATCACATCATTGTTGGTGATACAGCATTCTATTGCAGCTATATGACATGTTTGCGACTAGGTGACATGTGATAATGATTCACTCCCGAACTGAATTAGGCTCCCAGCCTCTGCATTAAGAATGGTTATGTGGACCACTCCTAACAAAAGCCAGAGCTCCCTTTGACCACTACATAAAAAGTATTAAGAAAAACAATGTTTTTTCAATATACTTTTATTTTAGTTGTTTACACTATTTTATGCTTGTTTATACTCTTATACATTCAAAGTTCACAAATTTCCATATTTAAATTATGAATCATATTCCTTTCGATAATATCAATATGATTACAAAATTCCTTTGTAGATGATATTTTCTGTTTGGTCAACACTAATTTTCAAATTACTGAAGCCCATTGCTCAACTCATAGCGACGTATAACTGACCAAGTGTAAACATTTGAGAAGGTAAAAATACACCCACATGATCTAAAGTTTGGCCTTGGGCCTTGTTTGCTGTGAATGTGCGAGCAGAATCTTTAGGGTTGTAAAAAATCAAACTAAGACTTAACCTTCACTGTTCTATGCGAATAATGTCTGGTTGTTCTGGTACCATGGGTTATTTTGATCGACAAAACTGAGATGTAAATAACAGCTGCTTCGATTAGCCATTTCGAATCCTGCCCAAGTCTGACACACTTCAATAACCACTAAATAATCACATACACTATATACTGACACACACTTTTTCCATTTTATTTTTGCTATTAACCATCCTCATGATCTCCTTCATATCTACGATGGGGCCACGAACTATACGATGAAAATCCAGAGTTACTCGTGGTCGGTGAATTTTTAATAAAAATGTGAGGGTGGTTTATCAATTAAAAAATTGATATCCATGAAATAATCATACTTCTTGATTTTTTTAATCCTTCCAGACAACCATCTTTGTAATCCTGAAAAATATAACTATTAGCCCAGCTGTTTGGCCATGAAGAGGAAACAGACAAAGAGATGGTCAGACATAACACCCATTATAGTAAGATAGCAAATGTACCTATCTACGATGGAAAATAAAGGAATAGTATTGCAAATCTAAACCCTCTAAATTCATGAACTATACGGGGATGGGGGGCAAAGTTAATCTTCGTCATCAGAATTTTAACAAAAAAAATCAAAGGTGATTTATTAATACAAAACTCATCCCCTAAATAATCATCTTTTTCACATTTTTTTTGCTAAAACCTTCCTGATTACCTCCTTCATAACCTCAAACTTCACGGTCAAATGGTCCCGCCATTTGACCATGAAAAGAGAACAGATAGACGAACAGACAGATGGATACAACACCCTTTATAGTAAGATGTCTTCAATATGCCATAATAGAAATTGATCTCACTACAGTGTCATCAAATCACTGCAAACACACACAGTACTTGATGACACCAATACATGACACCAAAATGTGTCAGCAGACTAGCCAGTGGGTTATGCTAAATGCTAGAAATAGTAGCCAAATTCCCATATATCATAGTCAAACATTGGACAAAATAGTCCTAATCACACAAAAAGCTACAATGATCATAACTGGAACATAAGTCTGGTTTGTCAAGTCTGACCTGGGGTTAAGCAATTACAACTTGTACAGTCACACACTCAAGTAAATAACCACACATGATAAAATATACCATCACACACACACACAAATCTTTTACCTTTTACTTGTTTCAGTCATAAGACTGTGGCCATGCTGGAGCATTGCTTTGAAGAATTAGTTGAACAAATTGACCCCAGTACTAATTTTGCTCTTTTTATTTAATTACCCTGCATACATAAATGAAAGCAGGGTATTGTAATCACTCATCTTAGTCTGCTGGTCTGTGTGTTTGCAAAATTACTGGAAAATGGCTGAACGGAGTTTCACCACATTTGGCAGAAATACTCATTGGGTAAGTGGTTCGAAATGATGAACATTTGGTTTGATTATATTTTTTAAAAATGAAAAAAAATCAAACTTGCAAATTTCCCAATAATCAAGTGGTCATATCATTTTGTTCACTTTCTTTTTTCATATGAATCAATCCTCATCTGCATGTGTATAAATCATGGTGTGTAGATACGTGTGTGTACATACACAGGGTCACATTTATAGTGAGTCAAAGAGGGCAAATGCCCCAGGCATCCAAAGATATTGGGCCTTCCTGCTATGAAGGGTATGTACTATTCAATATAGGCAGGCTCCCACCTCAGTAATCCAGTAATCTTGCATGCAGTAGTTCTCTTTCAATAAACAAACATATCCTAAAAAAATGCAATGGATCCTCTGTTTTGATAAACAACCAGTTTTAATTACATTAGTGACATCAGTTCATTCCCAAAGCAGCCGCAATTCCCATGGGAATTAATTGTAGTTCTTTATTCACAGAAAGCAACAAAACACTCCAAAAAGTGTATGTATCTGTGAGTGTGTGTTTGTGTGTGTGTGTGTGTATGTGTGCGTGTATGTGAGCGTGTGTTTGTGTGTTTGTTTGTGAGAGAGAGTATGGATAGATAGATAGAGAGATTGATAGAAAGAAATTATTGTCTCTAGTTCTGATTCCTTTCAATGCATGACCTTAGATTGATCACTGGCCATTAAAGACACACACACACACACACACACACACACACACACACACAAATACGCACGCACATATATTGCCATTCTTCAGTTAGGCATTGAAAATTGGTCTTATTTTATGAAAGAACAAGTAAGTAATATGTTCCAAAATCTAAATTTTGAATTTAGCTTTAATTATAAAATTACATCTCTCAACAGCTCAAAGCACCTTTTTTTTTTACAGCTTTAGAATTATTGCTTTTATGCTCACATGTTCTTTTTCTTTCTTTCGTTTTCATAATTTATCGTCATTTTGTCAAACTAAAGTAAAGTGGGGCAAAGCTGGTAACTGGGGCAAAATGAGTTATTACCAAGTTTTCATTATTTTTTCACTGCTTGTCTGAAAACATTACTTTGCAAGTATTGCACCACCATTTTGTACTCTTGCATCATTTTTGGGAGTAAGCATTGGTCACCATTGTGGTTGTTGCAGTTGAGGCAGTTTGAAACTGCCAGGTAAGAGGTACTTTATTTTCAAGAAATTTTCCCTCTGAGGTTCCTAATAAAATATCTAGGCAATTTTGGGTGTCCAACTGTCCATATTCTTTCCTCTGTTGGGTTAATGTCTAATGTGATAATTTTCAATTTTCAAAAGCTGATGTCTAATCTGGGGCAAAATGAGTAATGACTAATTTCAATGATCTCTTCTATTTAAATGTATGGTGTATAAATGTAGCAGGAAGAGAGCCAGGTGGAATTCTGCTTTAAGTACCCCATATAACATCTCATAACTTTTTCTAGTTTTTGGACTTTCCAGAAAATTTTTGCAAATTTGTATTTTACACATGGGATTTCATATTTTCTTTACTCTTTTACTCTTTTACTTGTTTCAGTCATTTGACTGTGGCCATGCTAGAGCACCACCTTTAGTCAAGTAAATCGACCCCAGGACTTATTCTTTGTAAGCCTGGTACTTATTCTATCGGTCCCTTTTGCTGAACCGCTAAGTTACGGGAGCGTAAACACACCAGCATTGGTTGTCAAGCAATTTTGGGGGGACAAACACAGACACACAAACATATACATACACATATATACGATGGGCTTCTTTCAGTTTCCGTCTATTAAATCCATTCACAAGGCTTTGGTCAGCCCGAGGCTATAGTAGAAGACACTTGCCCAAGGTGCCACGCAGTGAGACTGAACCCGGAACCATGTGTTTGTTAAGCAAGCTACTTACCGCACAGCCACTCCTGCGCCTGTGCTTATATGACTATGAAAAAGTAAAAAAAACGTTATTTGTGTATGATCTAAGGGCTATTTAGGTGTTATTTTTAGCATATCTCATGACCACCTGATACCCACCTTGTTTCTTTATCACTCTGATGTATTGATGTTTCTCAATATCTTTCTCCCCATAAACACGTTTAATGGTCTATTGCCAGGATTGAAGTCAAAATTTAGGACTGTCTGCAAAAAAAAAAAAAAAAAAAAACGAAAAATTAAAAAAAATTTTCATAGTTGCATGAATCCTCATGTGTTTTAAAAATTCAAAAAAAAAAAATAATAAAGCTATGAGAGGTTATATGAGATGCTTAAACCAGAACTCTGCAGAGAGCCACTCCGGCAGATCGTGAAGAAGCTATAGAGAATATTTTATGCTGAATTTTTTGATTTAGTCAAATTTCATTAATTTCATATTATGCCATTTTCCCATGACTCCTTTTCATTTGACCGACATACTGATGTGCATGAGCTTTTTTTCAAATGTAATTCTGGAGAACTGAAGAGGCAAATTTACCTTATCTTTTCTTACTCATTTTGCCATCTAAATTTGTCTTTTAAATGCTCAAAGAGAACAGAGGTAATTTTCTGAAATAGTGTTCTGAATATTTTTTAATGCATTTAGAGAAGGTCATTTGCTTAGCTGACGTAGGTTTTTAGATAGTGAACAGTTATTAAAATATTTTTTTTCCTCAAAGTCAAAAATGCAGTAAATGTTACTCATTGTGCCCCACCACCGTCCAGCCTTCTCGCTTCCTTAGGTAGCTTTCTATCGCCCCACCCCTTCGGAAAGAGTATGACGAACTCATCTTTCCTCTTTCTGGGAGGGGGCACTGCTCCCTCTGTCGGTGGCACTACTTGAACTACTTGAAGAACAAAAGGATGATGGAAGGAGACGATATTCCTCTGATATCATAAACCATTATTAAAAGTTCTTTGTCACTGTCCATATAACAGCACTGGTTCAACAGTTGCAATGAGCAGCTTCATTTTGATTTGCCTGGGCAATTCAGTGTTACAGACTTTCTTTAGTTTGTGACAGGCTGTCCATGCTTGTGTTTTCTTGATCTTGATGTCTGCTTCCAAACTGCTCACCCAACAACCTAAGTACTTGAAGTCTTCAGCATCATTCTATTTGGAACCACTCAGAACAAACAGTTCAGTATCATTTGATTGGCTGAAAGACATGTGTTTCATTTTCTTGGCGTTTGTGCACAGCCCTGTCTTTGCAGCTGATGCTTCTACTCTGCTGAACAGCTGTTGAGCTTGACCTATTAAAAATGAGTAAGAGTGCTGTATCATCTGTGAAGTCCAGGTCTGTGATGGTTACTGCTGGCACTCTCCATGATCATTGCTAATCTATGATTAAATCAAGATCTTCATCACTGTTGTCTATCGGATTATGCATGATCCAATACAATTACAAACAGATATGGTGCAAATGTATCTCCTTGTAGCACCCCAGCTAGTATTTGAAAGAATTCAGCATGCCAAATATTGACTGAAAGAGGGAAAAGCTGCTGGCCCTGATGAAATTCCCCCTGAAGTTATCAAAAGGTACAATCTGGATGAAATAATACTGAATTTTGCTCTTGCAAAATCTGGATGAAATAATATTGAATAAGCTCTTGCAGAACCAAGAAACTCCAGATCAGTGATCTGAGATTAACTTGATACCAATCCCAAAGCCAGGAAACCTCAGCAATGAAACTAACTACAGAGGAATTGCACTGTCCAGTATCTCATTCAAAGGCATCAACCGAATGATCCTCAATAGGATTCAACAGGTGCTTGATAGTCATCTAAGACTAAATCAAAATGGATTTAGACCAGGGAGAGCAACAACAGCTAGATCTTAGCCCTGAGGCATATCATAGGAGTTAAATCAAGACTGCTACCTACCATTATAACCTTCATGGACTTCAGCAATGGGTTTGACAGCACCTATTGTTACAAAATATTGAAGATCCTTCAAGTATATGGCATTCCAGTAGAACTAGTTCTTGCTATTGCAAAGACCTATGAGAAGACCAGAACTCATACGTTGACATCTTTTGGAGAAATGGAATTCTTTCGGAATTGGAATCTCACAAATTTTGTCAGGATTTTCCCTTTTTCTTTTTCCTGCATGCAAAACAATGAAGGGAAGCCTTTTTAAAACGAAAGTTTGAAAAATCCATGTCTTTTCAATGTTTGTCTTAACCCCTCACACAAACACACTCATCATACCTTTGGAACATTAACCACTAAAACGATATATTTTTCTTTTTTGTAATTTTATGTCATTTTATCGTATTCTATGCTCTGAAACATTTGTAACTCATGTTAAAGAAAAGAAATCTTGCCCCCTCTTGTCTCCTTCAATGAAATAAAAGTCAAACACTGCAAGTGAATGTGTGTGAAAAAAATTTGAATTTTGAAATGTATATCTTTAATAGTGATTTTTCAGTCATTTATTTAAACTTTTTCTGCTACCTTGTCAAATACAATTACATGTGATATATGGGCTTTGAGATGTAAATTTGCTAATTTCCTAAAATTTTAATTTTTGTGCATGTGGGGGCCCACTGAATATGAAGTGCTCTGTGCAACCCCCATGGTTTAAATCCAGTCCTGTAACATACATACATAAATGTATACATAGATATACGACTCTGTGTGTGTGTGTGCATGCGTGCATGTGTGTGTGTGCATGTGTGTGTGAGTTAGTGTGTGAGTGTGTGTGCGTGTGTGTGGGTGTGTGTGTACAGTGATGGATTTGAGGGTTTCATTTATTTACAAGACCCGGCAAGCCAAGTGAGACCATAACCCATGGCCTATGCCAGTGGTATAACCAGCCCACTAAGGTGTACCTTTCCTTCATTGGACACTAAACTCTGCTTGTGAAGACCTGTTGGGGCAAGTGAAATCACAATCAAATTCGATGAGAGCACTGCATGACTGGCATCTGTGCTAGTGGAGCGCTAAGAGCACCATCCGAGCATGATCGTTGCCAGGGCCGCTGACTGGCTCCCATGCTGATGGCACATAAAAAGCACCATTCAAGCATAATCATTACCAGCGTTTGCTTACTGGACCTTGTGCCGGTCGTACGTGAAAAACACCATTCGAGTGAGGGCGTTGCCAGTGCCGCTTGATTGGCCCCTGTGCAGGTGACATGTAAAAACACCAGTACCGCCTGACTGGCCCTTGTGCCGGTCGTACGTAAAAGCACCCACTACACTCTTGGAGTGATTGGCATTAGGAAGGGCATCCAGCTGTGGAAACTCTGCCAGATCAGACTGGAGCCTAGTGCAGCCATCTGGTTCACCAGTCCTCAGTCAAACCATCCAACCCATGCCAGCATGGAAAGCGGACATTAAACGATGATGATGATGATTATGATATATACACATGTGTGATTATGTGTGTGTGTGTGTGTGTATGTGTATGTATATGTACGTCTGCTAAGGCACATGCGTACCTGTACACTCACTCAGGCATAGGCATACTCAGTCACCCACGTATGTACTCATCTAGACACACAAACACACACACGCACAAACACACACCTACAGCTACCCACCCAAACCCTTTCGCTCTTAACTACCCAATGCATTCATAATTAATCTATATTTGATGTTAATATATATAGAATTTAATGCTGCTATTTTTGCTATTGATAGATTATATCATAGTGTGTGATAGTAGTGGTGATAGTGGTGGCGGTGGTTGAGATGATGATGGTGGTGGGAGTGGGGGTGGTTGTGGCGGCGGTGATGATGGTGATGGTGCTTGCGGTACTGGTGGTATTAGTGATGGTGGTGGTGGTTAGGGTGGAAGTGGTGTTGATGGTGTTGAGGATGGGAGTTAGTGGTGGTAGTGGTGGTGATGGGGATGATGGTGGGAGTGGTGGTGATGGCGATGGTGGTGGTGGTGGCGGTGGCAGTGGTGATGGTGCTTGGAGTGCTGGTGGTATTAATGATGGTGATGGAGGTGGTGGTGGTGGTGGTGGTGGTGGTTAGGGTGGAAGTGGTGTTGATCATAATGGTGATGGTGATGAGGATGGAAGTTATTGGTGGCGATGGTAGTGGCAGTGGTGCTAGAACTGGTGAGAGTTGTGGTAGTGGTGAATGGCAATGGTGAAAGTGGTAGGAATAGGGCTGGTAGTGGTATTGACAGTAATGGTGGTGGTGGTGGTAGTGGTGGTAGCAGCTTAGTACTGCACAGTGGTGGTGATGATGCTTGTGGTAATGATGTAGTGGTAGTGGTAGTTGTATTGGAGGTAGATTTTGGGTGGTAGTAGTAGTGACAAAGTGATGGTGATAGTACAGCAAGGTGGTTGTGGTTTATGATAGTAATAGTAGTAGTATAATGGTAATGTGATAGTGTTGGCATAATGGTAGTGATAGTGGTGGTGGTGGTGTTGGAGGCAGTGGCATGGTGACGGTGGTGGTAGTGGTGGTGGTGGTGGTGTTGGAGGCAGTGGCATGGTGACGGTGGTGGTAGTGGTGGTGGTGGTGGCAGTTGTGATGGCAGTGGGGATGATAGTGGTGGTGGTGGTAGGGATGGTAGTGGTAGTGATGGTAGTGGTGGTGGTGGTGGTAGTGGTGGTGATGGTAGTGCAGTGGCAGTGGTTGTGATGGTGATGGTAGTGGTGGTGGTGGTAGCGGATGTGGCAATGGTAGTGATAGTGTTGGTGGTGGCGGTGGTGGTGGTGGTATTGTCCTTCTTGTCATTCATCCGCTGGATACACCTAGTTGTGACCATTCCATCTTTATGTACATCATTGTCCTATGCACACATCGTTAACATGACAAGCTATCATTTGAGGGAAATTTGGCTGCTATTTCTAAGAAGTTAAGCAACTGAATAGAATCTTTCTTCTATGGTTCCGTTATTGTGGCAGTGCTGGACGTAGCGTTGGGCACTGTGGTAAAAGCGGAAATTGAATTGTAGTTATAAGATTGTGGTGGTGGTGGAAGTAGTGGTGGTGGTGGTGGTGGTGGTGATGGTGATGGCTGTAGTAGTAGTTATAGTAGTAGTAGTTGTAGTCATAGTAGTAGCAGTAGTAGTGGTTTAGTGGTAGAGGGCAATACTTAAAATTTCTTTTTTATTTTGGAGCTATATATATATATATATATATATATTATATATATATATACACACATGTATATATATATATATATATATATATATATATATACATGCCTATATGGGTGTATGCGTTTATGTACATGTGTGTGTATGAGTGTATACATACATATATATATATGTATATATGTATACACACATATACACACATACAAATATAAAAACACATACACCCATACATGTAAGTATATATATATATATGTGTGTGTGTGTAGGGGTAGTGTTTAAATACACACACACACACACACATATATATATACATACATACATATAATACATACGTACACATATACATGCATATACATATACATATATATATATATATATATATATATGCACAACTACTCACATACATACATTCACACATACACAGATGTACACAGACATGCATGCACAAACGCATACGCACACACATAAAAATGCATTTTCGTTGTTTTATTTTTTGTTTTGTTTTGTTTTTCTTTGCTTCGTTTCAATATTGATTGGTTAATTAATTACTTTAGCTACAACACTTGAGTGTGGAATGTTCTACAAGGTCTGCACTAAATGACCCACCCTCGTGCACGCGCACACGCACATATATTCACATACACACATGCTCACACACACACACATGCATACACACGCATACACACAATCACACGCACACACGCACATATATTCACATACACACATGCTCACACACACACATGCATACACACGCATACACACAATCACACGCACACACGCACACACGCACATATATTCACATACACACATGCTCACACACACACATGCATACACACGCATACACACGCACACACGCACATATATTCACATACACACATGCTCACACACACACATGCATACACACGCATACACACAATCCCACGCACACACGCACATATATTCACATACACACATGCTCACACACACACATGCATACACACGCATACACACGCACACACGCACACACGCACATATATTCACATACACACATGCTCACACTCACACATGCATACACACGCATACACACAATCACACACACACACACACACACACACACACACACAGAGAAACACACACAGGGACAGTCATACACACATGCATACAAGCATTCACATAGATTTTTCTCCTTCACTAACACACTTGTACTGTTGTTGCTTATTGCTGTTGTTGTTGTTGTTGTTTTGGAGGATAGTGGTGGTGGAGGCAGCGGTGCTTGTGGTGCTGTGTTGTGTTGTGTTGTGTTGTGTTAGTAGTGATGGTACTCCAGCTGTTGAAGTATAAAATATGAAAGAAGGAGATGAGAAAGAGGAAGGAAAAAGTGCAGGGCAGGAAAGGCAGAGGAAAGAGAAAGAGAGAAAGAAGAGAAGAGAGAAAAGAAAATAACATTTTTTTTTAAATGTGAAGAGGAGGAGGAGGAGGAAGATTATGATGATGATGATGATGATGATGATGATGAGGATGATGATGAGGAGGAGGAGGAGGAGCAGGATGATGATGATGAGGAGGATGATGATGATGAGGATGAGGATGAGGATGATGATGATGAGGAGGAGGTGGAGGATGGATGAGGAGGTGGAGGAGGAGGAGGAGGAGGAGGATGATCTTAAATCGTGGTTGGTGGAAAAAGAAAAAGGTCAAGAAAAGCAAAAGAAAAAGGAAATAATGCAAGCACACATGAGACATATACACGTGTGCACATACTGACATATTGTCTTACACACATGCACAAGTGCACAAAGCATGCACACACACACACACACACACACACACACATACACATATATATATTTCTTCACTACCCACAAGGGCCTAAACATAGAGGGGACAAACAAGGACAAAGGGAATAAGTCGATTACATTGACCCCAGTACGCAACTGGTACTTTATTTATCGACCCCGAAAGGATGAAAGGCAAAGTCGGCCTCAGCAGAATTTGAACTCAGAACGTAAAGACAGACGAAATACCACTAAGTATTTCGCCCGGCGTGCTAACGTTTCTGCCAGCTCACCGCCTTGTATATATGTATGT
>NC_043020.1:16032127-16044627 GCF_006345805.1 Octopus sinensis
GAAACAAGTAGCAGAGAAAAGATACATACATAGCCCCAAACAGGATTAGACCCAGGATCTCTTATTTCTAAGCTGAGGGAGCTGCTGAAGCCTAAATAGGTTATATAAAATGAAAATGCTGTACTTAGAATGTCCCTGCTGTGTTATCTTTTCTTTTACTTTTTCAGTCTTTAGAATGTAGCCATGATGGAGCACTGATTTCAAGGGTTTTAGTCAAACAAATCAACCCCAGTACTTTTTTTAAAACCTAGTACTTATTCTATTGCCTCCTTAGGAGACCGATAGAATAAGTACTAGGTTTACAAAGAATAAGTCCTGGGGTCAATTTGTTTGACTAAAGGTAGTGTTCCAGCATGACCACAGTAAAATCACTGAAACAAATGAAAGAATAAAAGAAAAGAATATGACTATACACTGTAGACTACTTCAGTGCAATTCTTAGTATGTCTGTCTGGGTTACAGAAAATGTGTGGTTCAAATCTTACAGGAATCTCACCATTTTTTTCTGTTGTCCAAGGGGTGCTTTTAAACCAATGTATAATTACAAGCTGTTATTCATAAGTGAATTCATTTCAGGACACATTGTTAATAAAGACATAATAAAAAATAAATAAATGTGCCCTTTTAAAGCCGAGCCAGGCTCATGGGCCCGGTTTCCAGGTTTCAATGGCGTATGTGTTCCCGAGCTGAATAGGACACCAGTCCATCACAGCGTTACTCATTTTTGCACTGGAGCAATGTGAAATGAAGTGTTTTGCTCAAGAACACAACTCGTCGCCCAGTCCAGGAATCGAAACCACAATCTTACGATCATGATACTGACACCCTAACCACTAAGCCATGCGCCGCCACTTAATAAAGATATATTGGTTTCAAATTTTGGGACTAGGCTAGCAATTTCAGGAGAGGAGGTAAGTCGATTACATTGACCGCAGTGTTCAACTGGTACTTATTTTATTGACCTCAAAAGGAAGAAAGGCAAAGTTGACCTCAGCAGAATTTGAACTCAGAACAAAGAAAAGGATGAAGTGCTGCTAATCATTTTGCCTGGCATGCTAACAATTCTACCAGCTCACCACACTAGCAATGAAATTAATTATGAGACATATTGCTTTCAAATTTTGGCAAAAGGCCAAAAAGTTTAGGGAAGGGGATAAGTCAATTTCATTGACCCAGCGTACAACTGGTACTTATTTTATTGACCTCAAAAGGAAGAAAGGCAAAGTTGACCTCAGCAGAATTTGAACTCAGAACAAAGAAAAGGATGAAGTGCTGCTAATCATTTTGCCTGGCATGCTAACAATTCTACCAGCTCACCACACTAGCAATGAAATTAATTATGAGACATATTGCTTTCAAATTTTGGCAAAAGGCCAAAAAGTTTAGGGAAGGGGATAAGTCAATTTCATTGACCCCAGCGTACAACTGGTACTTATTTTATTGCCCCTGAAAAGATGAAAGGCAAAGTCGACCTTGGCAGAATTTAAACTCCAAATGTAAAGCCAGATGAAATACCTATTTCTTTACTGCCCACAAGGGGCTAAACACAGAGAGGACAAACAAGGACAGACAAATGGATTAAATTGATTATATCGACCCCAGTGCATAACTGGTACTTATTTTATCCACCCTGAAAAAATTAAAATCGACTTTGGTGGAATTTGAACTCAGAACATAAGGATGGATGAAATACCATTGATGAAGACGTATTAACAACTATAACCATACTGTGAATTTACCAAGATGCAGGAGTGGCTGTGTGGTAAGTAGCTTGCTTACCAACCACATAGTTCCGGGTTCAATCCCACTGCATGGCAACTTGGGCAAGTGTCTTCTACCATAACCTTGGGCCGACCAAAGCCTTGTGAGTGGATTTAGTAGACGGAAACTGAAAGAAGCCCATCGTATATATGTATATATGTATATGTATATATACACATATATATATATATATATTTATATATATATATATATATATGTGTGTTTGTGTTTGTCCCGGCAACATCACGTCAGTCGTGATTGATGCTGGTGTGTTTACATCCCCGTAACTCAGTGTGTGTGTGTGTATATATATATGTGTGTGTGTGTGTGTGTATATGTTTGTGTGTGTGTGTTTGTCCCCCACCATCGCTTGACAACCGATGGTGGTGTGTTTAAGTCCCCTAAACTTAGTGGTTCGGCAAAGAGACCGATAGAATAAGTACTAGGCTTACAAAGAATAAGTCCTGGGGTCAATTTGCTCGACTAAAGGCGGCGATCCAGCATGGCCACAGTCAAATGACTGAAACAAGTAAAAGAGTAAAGACTGCATCCATGGTTAGTCAGACACTAAAGACAAGCTAAAACTGAGCTAAACGTATGAGTAAAGCTGCTTAATATTCCAAATAGCCTTCACCATTAAAAACAGTTTATATGAATGGACAAGGAGTATGAGTAGGAGGAGAGGATGAAGAGGAGGGGGAGTTGGAGAGTAAAAATGAGTAAGATGTCTATTAGCTGACAGCAGATACAATGTCTAAATGGCATTTTAAAGGAATAGTTTTCTATTCTCAATGGTCTTCTCTCGTTAATACATTTTCCAACTTCTAATTGGTTACATGCCTAATTAGCTCCCCATTTACACAATACTCAATTGTAACTTTGCTCATATATATTCTGACCAACCTACTAATGCATCGTACTGCTTACTATAATGCATGTTTGTGTGTGTGAGTGTGTGTGTGTGTGTGTGTGTGTGTGTGAGAGAGGGAGAATGTGTGTGTATGCGTATATTTATGCAACCTTTCAAGTATGTTTGTGTGTGTGAGTGTGTGTGTGTGTGTGTGTGAGTGTGTGTGTGTGTGAGTGTGTGTGTCCGTATATTTATGCAACCTTTCAGACTGTGTAAAATACACACATACACACACGCACACACACACACACACACACACAGACATACACACACACACAGAGGCTATATATTCACACACAGGCTATATATTTGCATATATAAACATACATAGACATACACATAAATACACACACACACACTCACACAAGCGTACATAGTGTATTATATATTTTAGAAAAATGTGTGTGTGTTTTGCAACCTTTAAGGTTACGTAAAATACACACATATGCACACATAGGCAATACATTTGCATACATACACATACACACCAACAATCATATTACACACACATGCATGCATTGTGTATTAATATATACTTTAGAAAAATGTGTGTGTGTGTGTGTGTGTGTGTGTGTATTGTATGCAACCTTTAAGATTATATTATTAGCATACACCCACAGATACAAATGCTATACATTCACATACACACACACTAACATATATTGTGTATTATCTATTTTATGAAAATTTGTTTGCGTATGTGTGTGTGTGCATGTTGTTATGTATGAGTGTATATGTGAACGTATAGCATATGTATTTGTGTGTATGTGTTTGTGTGTGTGTGTGTGTGTTTGTGTGGGAGTGTGTATGTGAGAGTGTGTGTGTCCATATATTTATGCAACCTTTCAGACTGTGTAAAATACACACATACACACACGCACACACACACACACACACACAGACATACACACACACACAGAGGCTATATATTCACACACAGGCTATATATTTGCATATATAAACATACATAGACATACACATAAATACACACACACACACTCACACAAGCGTACATAGTGTATTATATATTTTAGAAAAATGTGTGTGTGTTTTGCAACCTTTAAGGTTACGTAAAATACATACATATGCACACATAGGCAATACATTTGCATACATACACATACATACACATACACACCAACAATCATATTACACACACATGCATGCATTGTGTATTAATATATACTTTAGAAAAATGTGTGTGTGTGTGTGTGTGTGTGTGTGTATTGTATGCAACCTTTAAGATTATATTATTAGCATACACCCACAGATACAAATGCTATACATTCACATACACACACCAACATTCACACACACACACACTAACATATATTGTGTATTATCTATTTTATGAAAATTTGTTTGCATATGTGTGTGTGTGCATGTTGTTATGTATGAGTGTATATGTGAACGTATAGCATATGTATTTGTGTGTATGTGTTTGTGTGTGTGTGTGTGTGAGAGAGGGAGAATGTGTGTGTATGCGTATATTTATGCAACCTTTCAAGTATGTTTGTGTGTGTGTGTGTGTTTGTGTGGGAGTGTGTATGTGAGAGTGTGTGTGTCCATATATTTATGCAACCTTTCAGACTGTGTAAAATACACACATACACACACGCACACACACACACACACACACACAGACATACACACACACACAGAGGCTATATATTCACACACAGGCTATATATTTGCATATTAAACATACATAGACATACACATAAATACACACACACACACACTCACACAGCGTACATAGTGTATTATATATTTTAGAAAAATGTGTGTGTGTTTTGCAACCTTTAAGGTTACGTAAAATACATACATATGCACACATAGGCAATACATTTGCATACATACACATACATACACATACACACCAACAATCATATTACACACACATGCATGCATTGTGTATTAATATATACTTTAGAAAAATGTGTGTGTGTGTGTGTGTGTGTGTGTATTGTATGCAACCTTTAAGATTATATTATTAGCATACACCCACAGATACAAATGCTATACATTCACATACACACACACTAACATATATTGTGTATTATCTATTTTATGAAAATTTGTTTGCGTATGTGTGTGTGTGTGCATGTTGTTATGTATGAGTGTATATGTGAACGTATAGCATATGTATTTGTGTGTATGTGTTTGTGTGTGTGTGTGTGCATGTGTGTGTGTGTGCAGTACAAGTGACTTTTATTTACTATTCTGTATTACTTTGTCCCATTCTGTTTATTCTGTTTCTTATATGCTATTCTATCCTATTCTGTTCTATCCTATTCTGTTCTGTCCTATATGTTCCATTCCGTTCTATTCTAATTTTGTTCTGTTCTATTCTGTTCCACATGGTCTATTCTGCTAGAACATGTTCCCTCAGTTCTATTTTCATATCTCTTCTGTCTTATCTTGTACTATTCTATTCTATGTAGAGGCACATGGCTTAGTGGTTAGAGCAGCGGACTCGCAGACGAGGGATCGCGGGTTCAAATCTCAGACCAGGCAATGTGTGTGTTTATGAGTAAAACACCTAAGCTCCACACAGCTCTGGCAGAAGGTAATGGTGAACTTCTGCTGACTCTTTCACCACAACTTTCTCTCACTCTTTCCTCCTGCATCTTGCAGCTCACCTGCAACGGACCGGTGTCTCATCCAGGTGGGGAACCTATACACAAAAGAAACCAGGAAACCAGCCCTTATGAGCCAAGCGTGGCTCGAGAAAGAACAAACAATAATTCTGTTCTATCTTACTCTGTTCTGTACTATATGTTCCGTTCTATTCTAATTTTGTTCTGTTCTATTCTGTTCCACATGGTCTATTCTGCTAGAATATGTTCCCCAGTTCTATTTTCATGTCTCTTCAGTTTTATCTTGTACTATTCTGTTCTATGTGGTGGCACATGGCCTAGTGGTTAGAGCAGCGGACTCGCAGTCGAGGGATCGCAGGTTCGAATCTTAGACAGGGTGATGTGTGTGTTTATGAGTGAAACACCTAAGCTCCATGTGGTTCCGGCAGAAGGTAATGGCGAACTTCTGCTGACTCTTTCACCACAACTTTCTCTCACTCTTTCCTCCTGCAGCTTGCAGCTCACCTGCGACGGACCGGCGTCCTGTCCAGGTGGGGAACCTATATGCCAAGGAAACCATGAAACTGGTCCTTATGAGCCAAGCGTGGCTCGAGAAGGAACAAACCACAATTCTGTTCTATCCTGTTCTATCCTATTCTGTTATGTCCTCTGTTATTATATTCTACTCTTCTATTCTGTCCTACTCTATTCTGTTCTATTCTCTCCTCTCTATTCTGTTCTTTCCTATTCTATTCTATTCTGTTCTATCCCATTCTATTCTATCCTATTCTGTTCTGTTCTATTCTAGCATATTCTATTCTATCCTATTTTACCCTATTCTAGTCTATCCTATTCTATTCTATTCTATTACATTCTAGCCCATTTTATTCTGTTCTATCCTATTCTATTCTGCTCTTGTGTTCTATTTATTCTCTTCCATATATTCTATTCTGTTATACCTATTCTAATCTATTCAGTTCCATTGTATTCTCTTTCATTCCATTCTGATCCATGTTTTCATTTCTGTTCTATTCTGTTCTATTCTGATCAGTCTTATTCTATTTGATTCTGTTCCATTCTATTCTGTTGTCTTCTTTTCCATTTTGATCTCTAATTTCCATTATTGTCCAGTAAATGTTCCATCCTCTCCTATTCTGTGCAGTTCCTTTCTGTTCTGCTTCATTCCTTCATTAAAAATAAGCCTCAAGTCTTAAAAGTTGTTGTGTGTGGTTGAGATACTTTCTTCTCAAGTACACAGCCATACCTACACCAATAGTCATACTTCTGCTTATATCCATGTCTGCTACCCTTATGAATCCTGCCAGGAATAGCACCAAACTTGAGTCAAATCAATAATAATAATAATAATAATAATACCGGCAGATGACAACGTGTCTCTAAAAGAAATGGAGAAACTCTCAAAATACAAAGACCTGGAAATAGAGGTAACCAGAATGTGGAATCTAAAAACAGAAACAATTCCTATCATAGTAGGTGCATTAGGCATGATAAAAAAATATTCAGACAAATACATAACAAAAACACCAGGACTTACAAACACATATAACATACAGAAAATTGCACTACTAGGCACTGCACACATCCTACGCAGAACACTTTCCATACAATAACCATCAGAGCATCACAACAAATCACAGCACATACCCAAGGCACACAGAGCTGCGCTCGGTAGTGAAGTGAAAGCACGCTATAAAAAATAAAACTACTGAATAATAATAATAATAATAATAATAATAATAATAATAATAATAATAATAATAATAATAATCCTTTCTAGTATAGGCACAAGGCCTGAAATTTTAGGGGAGGGAGCTAGTCAATTACATTGACCCCAACAACAGCAAAGAATACAAAAAAAAAATGATTTTATTGATAGAAAGTTTCATTTTCTTACATTTATTTATTTTTACTTTTATCTTGATTTCAATACTTCTTTCTTTCTTTCTTTCTTTCTTTCTTTCTTATTATTATTACTATCATTTTTATTCCACCAAGGTTGACTTTATCTGTCATTCTTTCAGGGTTGATTAAATAAGTACCAGTTAAGTATTGGGGGTCAATAGAATAGGATAGAATAGAAGAGTAGAATATAATAGAAGATTTCAATAATGTAATTGTTTAGTTTTAGAAAGACATTGTAGGTTAAGCATGAGAGGATGGATCTGGCTGGCTTGAACATAAAACATGTAGATTATATGGGTCAGATATGGCTGGTTTCACTCTGAAGGTATAACATGGTGGTTTTGATCAATTATAACCTTTGCTCTTACAAATCTGTCTTTGTTTGCAAATGTCAAAAATCAATATTACAAAATATGGTAAAAATATTGAGAACTGTTGATAAGAGAGAACTACAGAAGTGGTAGGTATTTTGTTTTTTTTTTGTTTTTTCTTCTTTTTTTGACTTTGGTTCTTGATTGAGCCAAACCTATGAGACTTCATTGGTGACTGGTGACTTGTTAAATTTAGGAAAAGCTGAGAAAAATAAAAACATAACAACAGCAAAGAAAACAAAAAAGAATTATTTAATTGATAGAAAGTTTCATTTTCTTACATTTATTTATTTTTACTTCTATCCTGATTTCAATACTTCTTTCTTTCTTTCTTTCTTCTTTCTTTCTTCTTATTATTACTATCATTTTTATTCCACCAAGGTTGACTTTATCTGTCATTCTTTCAGGGTTGATTAAATAAGTACCAGTTAAGTATTGGGGGTCAATAGAATAGGATAGAATAGAAGAGTAGAATATAATAGAAGATTTCAATAATGTAATTGTTTAGTTTTAGAAAGACATTGTAGGTTAAGCATGAGAGGATGGATCTGGCTGGCTTGAACATAAAACATGTAGATTATATGGGTCAGATATGGCTGGTTTCACTCTGAAGGTATAACATGGTGGTTTTGATCAATTATAACCTTTGCTCTTACAAATCTGTCTTTGTTTGCAAATGTCAAAAATCAATATTACAAAATATGGTAAAAAATATGAGAACTGTTGATAAGAGAGAACTACAGAAGTGGTAGGTATTTTGTTTTTTTTTTGTTTTTTCTTCTTTTTTGACTTTGGTTCTTGATTGAGCCAAACCTATGAGACTTCATTGGTGACTGGTGACTTGTTAAATTTAGGAAAAGCTGAGAAAAATAAAAACATAACAACAGCAAAGAAAACAAAAAAGAATTATTTAATTGATAGAAAGTTTCATTTTCTTACATTTATTTATTTTTACTTCTATCCTGATTTCAATACTTCTTTCTTTCTTTCTTTGTTTTTTCTCATTCTTTCTTTCTTCTTATTATTACTATCATTTTTATTCCACCAAGGTTGACTTTACCTGTCATTCTTTCAGGGTTGATTAAATTAGAACCAGTGGATCACCGAGGTCAATGTAATCGACTAGCTCCCTCCCCTAAAATTTCAGGCCTTGTGCCTATACTACAATGGATTATTATTATTACTATTATTATTACTATTACTATTACTATTATTACTAAGTGGAGGCGCAATGGCCGAGTGGTTAGGGCAGCGGACTCGCAGTCATAGGATCGCGGTTTCGATTCCCAGACCGGGCGTTGTGAGTGTTTATTGAGCGAAAACACCTAAAGCTCCACGAGGCTCCAGCAGGGGATGGTGGTGATCCCTGCTGTACTCTTTCACCACAACTTTCTCTCACTCTTACTTCCTGTTTCTGTTGTACCTGTATTTCAAAGGGCTGGCCTTGTCACTCTCTGTGTCACGCTGAATATCCCCGAGAACTACGTTAAAGGTACACGTGTCTGTGGAGTGCTCAGCCACTTACACGTTAATTTCACGAGCAGGCTGTTCCGTTGATTCAGATCAACCGGAACCCTCATCATCATAACCGACGGAGTGCTTCCTTTATTACTATTATTACTATTATTATTATTATTATTATTATTATTATTGTTATTATTATTATCATCATTATTATTATTATTATTATTGATTTAACTCAAGTTTGGTGCTATTCCTCCACAATCTTCCAATAGTCTTTCAAGTGCTTAAGACGCTCCTGATAATCTTTCCTGTCCCTAAGAGGCAAACTTTCTATAGAAGCTCTATAGGACATTCTATTCTAATCTACTTCAAACATTTGTCTATACCTTTACTGCACCAGTTATTACAGGCACAAGCTTTACAGTTTTCATATTCCAAATGCTTGCAATTTCAAATTTTGAGGGATTATATTTTTTATGTTTTTCATCTTTTTTCTTTATGATCCTGGAATCAAATGGCCAGGATGGATCAATTAGTAAATGACTTATTATTATTATTATTATTATTATTATTATTATTATTATATTATTATTATTATTATTATTTTTATTATTATTATTATTATTTATGGTTTCTTTTCATTATGACCTTATTTCAGCTACCTTAGTACCGGGCATCATCTGGAGACCAAATCATTATCATCATCATCATCATCATTATTATTAAGGTGGTGAGCTGGCAGAATCGTTAGCATGCTGGATGAAATGCTTAGCAGTATTTTGCCTGTTGTTATATCCTGAGTTCAAATTCGGCTAAGGCCGACTTTGCCTTAAATCCTTCTTGGGGTTGAGAAGACCCATCAAGCCAAATGAAATCATGGTCATGGTTGATGTTGGTGTCACTAAACTGGTGCCCATCACGGTGGCACGTAAAGAATACTTTGCGAGCATTAGGCCTCCTGAAGGCAAAGTGGCTGAGTTCCTTTTGAGCGTTGGATCTCATGGAGGCATAGTGTCTGAGTTCCTTTCAAGTGTTGGGCCTCATGGAGGCAATGACCGAGACCTTTGGCCTTATGTCATGCTTGAGAAGATAACCCATCAAACCAAGCAAAATTATAGTCATGGCAGATACTGCTGTCATGTAAATGGCACCCATGCCAGTGGCATGTAAAAGCACCCATTACACTCTCAGAGTGGTTGGCATTAGGAAGGTCATCCAGTCATAGAAAACCATGCCAAATCAGACTGGAGTCTGATGCAGCCTCCAGCTTACCAGCCCTGGTCAAACAGTTCAACCCATGCCAGCATGGACAATGGATATTAAATGATGATGATGATGATGATGATACATATATACAATGGGCTTCTTTCAATTTCAGTCCACCAGATCCACTCACAAGGCTTTGGTTTGCCTAAAGTTATAGTAGAAGACACTTGCCAAGAACTATGCGGTTGGGAGGCAAGCTTCTTACCACACATCATCATCATCACCATCATCATCATCATGATCATTTAACGTCTGCTTTCCATGCTAGCATGGGTTGGACGATTTGACTGAGGTCTGGCGAACCAGATGGCTGCACCAGACTCCAATCTGATCTGGCAGAATTTCTACAGCTTGATGCCTTTCCTAACGCTAACCACTCTGAGAGTGTAGTGGGTGCTTTTACATGCCACCGGCACAAGGGTCAGTTAGGTGGTACTGGAAATGGCCACTCTCAAATGGTGCTTTTTATGTGCCACCTGCACAGGAGCCAGTCCAGCGGCACTGGCAACGACCTCGCTCGAATGTTTTTTTCACATGCAACCAGCACAAGTGCTAGTAAGGTGACGCAGGTAACGATCCTGCTCGAATGGTGTTTTTAATGTGCCATCGGCATGGAGGCCAGCAACAATCTCACTTGTATGGTACTCTTAGCGCTCCACTAGCAACAGATGCCAGTCACCGAGTTTGATTTCGATTTGAACCACACCTATTATTTTTATTATTATATTATTATTATTATTATTATTATCATTTCATTATTATTATTATTATTATATTATTATTATTATTATTATTATTATTATTATTATCATCATTATTATTATTATTATTTATTTATTTATTTATAATCATTATTTCTTAATTCTATTATAATTTTATTTATACATTTCCTTTTTTTGATTTCCAGCATTAAATGAAGAATTAAGTGTTTCCAAGTTATTAAATTTGAATCAATTGTTTAAAATAAAACTTGGAGACAAGGGGTGGTTAAGAACTAGAAAACAGCAAAAAATAAAATACTTGATGTAATGAAGCAAATAAACTGATAAATAAAACAAAGACAAAAACCTGAAGAAAAATTTTTTTTTAAAGAATTGAAGAAATTCATTTTCTTTTGGCATTAGGAAGAATTAAATTTTTCAGAATATTTTTTTCTCCCTTCTTTTTCAAATGTTTGTTTGGTGAAGTAGAAAAGTAAAACAAAGGAAAAAAATAACTTCTATTTTGACCTTCAAATGTCACTTGAAACAAGGACAACTCATTTCTCACTTATGTTCTTCAGGTTTTTGGAATTCTTGTTTTTTTTTTCCATTTTTGGTCTACTGCTTCACACCAACCAGTTTTTTCTCACTATTTGTCCTCTCTTCTAAGAATTTTACTGTTTTGCTTCATCAGTTTTTTTATGTTTTTCTCATTCTTTTTCCATTCTTCCTGTATGCCTTTCTCATCCATTCTTCTATTTACTCCCTTCTCAACACCCTCCCCAGCTTTAACTCTTTCCCCAGACTAACAGACTTGTAACAAATAAAAAATGATTTTTTCCTTTTTTTGTAGCTGTTATTTACTGCATCTTTTTTTTTTTTTGTTCTTTAGAATGAGAACAAGATGTACATCTTCCCCATTTCCATCCTTATACTTACCAAATTCTTTTAGAGGTTTTTATTGACCTGTTTCCTTTCTTTTATTTTTTACTTTTATGTCTCAGAAAAGAGATAACCATAGCCACAAATATTGGAAAGACAAAAAAAAAATAAATAAATAAAATAAAAGTTATCCCCTCTCAAAAAAAGTAAGCAGAAAAAATAAAAAAACATATTTCTTTTCATCTTTTCTTCCTTTTTTTTTTCTCCTTTTCACTATTTTTTAAAATTCTATTTTATAATGTCCGTTTCCACATTTGCATGACTCACATTCGCACCAGTTTCCGAATAAATTTAAATGGTATCTTTGTCTGTGGAATTCTTTCTTTTGCTCTCTCATCATTTATGCAGCAACATACTTAACTCAGAAGGCACCAACATCCTTGACACTCTCAGACATCTTTACCAACTATTCCCATTTATTTCCACCTCTTCCTGCCATTTCTTTCCTCAGACACTCCTTCCTCTCCTCTATTCTCTTCCACTTTCACTTGACAGATATTAATTTTTCTCTGTTCAGAAACTAGGAATCAAATAACAGAATGCATGAACATATCAGATTGCTAATAGTCCCGAGGAACATTTA
>NC_043020.1:16052127-16067127 GCF_006345805.1 Octopus sinensis
TAAAGAAATAAAAACATTTATATATATATATATATATATATATATATTGAAATGTAAAGTATTATATATTCATTATGGTCAATCTGAACAATTAACTTTGCACTAAAGGTTCAGCAGAGTGTTAGGTGTAGCAGACCTGATTATGTTACTCTGCACTCTTCAGAGATGGAAGTTATGGAATCCATAATTGTCATCTCTGAAGAGTATAGTGTTTTATATATATATATCAATATATATTATATTCAAAACAGTTTGACTCAGTTCTATGTGACTTCAAGATTCCTAGGTTACTAACTGATGCTAGTCTCTTACAGAATATGTATGTATATATGTGTATATATATATATATATATATAATATAATATATATATATATATATATACACACACACATATACACATATATATATAGGTGCAGGTGGCACGCAAAAAACACCCACTACACTCGCGGAGTGGTTGGCGTTAGGAAGGGCATCCAGCCGTAGAAACACTGCCAGATCTGACTGGGCCTGACGAAGCCTTCCAGCTTCACAGACCCCAGTTGACCCGTCCAACCCATGCTAGCATGGAAGGCGGACGCTAAACGATGATGATGATGATGATGATGATATATATATACAGAGCTGGGCATAAATCCATTAATCATTCATTAACGAAGTTAACATTTTTGCTAATGATTTAACTTTTAAGTTAACTTCAAAAATCATTATTGGACTAATAAACTTACGTTACGTTTAGCTTCCATTGACTCAAGTCCGTTAACCCATAAATTTCATAAAAACTGGTAAATATTTCAAACTTTCTCTTGTTTTCAGATTGTGTTAGCATATATGATACTGTATGCATCATTCTTTCAACCCCAATATAATGCCACTTATTATTATTGATAACTTGTAGGACCTCGTTTGGCCCTGCCTGGTTTTGAAACCATATCCACCTGCTTGTTGCTTGCCAAAACAGTGGGAAATTTCTTTGTCCTGTCAAGAGGGAACAGTGATTGATGTGTTTCCATTTGATCTGTGACCTTGCTGAAGTGGATGTCAACATAGAAAATATTGACCTCCATAAAGTGGAAAAAATAAATGGAAGGAAAAAGCGGGTAAATATTTCGGTGTGAGGAGGAGCTGTTTATGTGTGATTTCGATGTCTGTCTGTCTGTATGTATATATATATATATATATATATATATATATATATATATAATATATATATATATATATATCCATATATCTATCTATCTTTCTATGTGTCTATGTATCTATCTATCTATCTATCCATCTATCTATCTTTCAATCTATCTATCTATCTGTAAGTGTATGTGTATACTCATATATATATATATATATAATATATATATATATTATATATATATATATATAATATATATATATATATATATATGCTTGTATATACATATGTAAGTGTATACATATGTAAGTGCATACTCATATATACAGATAAAAGAGTGAACAAAAGCAGTTCATTCTGAGCTATACATGTTACTGTAGCAACACATTTATAATGTGCAGTTATATGCATTACATATATTAGAAATAATTAGAAATATGTGCCACATCTCCAGACCCCTGAACTGCATCAGTGCAGCAACCCCATTCAAAAAATCCAACAAACAGTCAAGCTAATATTAACAGTAGTAGTGAGAAAAAGGCAAACAACCAATCAGACACCTAGGTTATTGTCATAAATACCTAAAAAGAAAAGCTTGACAAAGATTTATAACATCTATTCTGACATTCAACTTAAATCACACCACACCCTCACTGCAATAAGGTAATTAAGCTGGTGCCTCGTAAAATGCTTTAGTGATAGTAAAGGATTATGTACGAACTAATTTTAAGAAGAAGAAGAGACTCCTTTACTCTTTTGCTCTATTACTTGTTTCAATCATTTGACTGTGGCCATGCTAGAGCACCACCTTTAGTCGAGCAAATTGACCCCCAGGACTTATTCTTTGTAAGCCTAGTACTTATTCTATTCGTCTCTTTTGCTGAACCGCTAAGTTACGGGGATGTAAACACACCAGCATCGGTTGTCAAGTGATGTTGGGGGGACAAACACAGACACACACACACACATACATATATATATATATATATATATATATGATGGGCTTCTTTCAGTTTCCGTCTACCAAATCCATTCACAAGGCTTTGATCAGCTCAATGCTATAGTAGAAGACACTTGCCTAAGGTGTCACACTGTGGGACTGAACCCAGAACCATGTCGTTCGTAAGCAAGCTACTTACCACACAGCCACTCCTACACCTTTAAAAATTTCATTATGGGAAGCTAAAACATTTTTGTCTTACTTTTAGTATTACTAAAATATAAAAATATAACAGTAAATATAATTGGTTATAGTAATAGAAGTGTTGTCTGGAAAAAAAGTGGACTAGAATGAAAAATGCAGGTGCAAAGTGATAGAATATTCTTAAGTATTAAACTTGGAGAAGAAGAAGACAGGTAATAATTAAGCCTGGAAAAGTACAGGACAAGAAGAAGAAATTAAAAATTTTGCTGCTGAAGTTTGAATTTACTAAATAATTTCTGAAATTGTTCGTCAAAGAGTGTGTGCACTGTTATGCTTTTTATTGCAAAGTTATAAAGTTTAAGTTTATATATTTGATTTTAAAATGTCTTTATGTTAAACTAAAACAGTTGTCTTACTAACGTATTACTAAAATGAAAAAAATATAAAGGTAAACATAATTATAGTAATAGAAAAGTTGCCAGGGGAAAAAGAGGACTAGAATGAAAAATACAGGTGCAAAGTGCTAGAATATTATAAAGTATTAAACCTGGAGAAGAACAGGACAAGCAGTAATTAAGTCTGGGAAAGTATAGGACAAGAAGAAAAAAGATTCAAAATTTTGCTGCTGAAGTTAGAATTTAAGAACTAAAATAATAATATTTACCCTTTTATATTTTTTATTTTTACTTATGTAAAAATAAAAAATATAAAAGGATAAAAGTTTAAATCAAAATACCCAAGAAACCATTTATTTTCAAATTTTAGTGAGAAGACTACTTGCCAGCCAGTTTACACATTAAAAATCTAATATTACAAATTTAGTGTTTTATATATTTTAAAAAATCACATAATAACAATTTAAGCCAAATTGGCAATCTATTATAACCCCTAAGTTTCTACATTTTGCACTCAGTTTACTTACTCTTTTACTTGTTTCAGTCATTTGACTGTGGCCATGCTGGAGCACCACCTTTAGTTGCGCAAGTCAACCCTAGGACTTATTCTTTGTACACCTAGTACTTATTCTATCAGTCTCTTTTGCCGAACTGCTAAGTTATGGGGATGTAAACACACCAGCATCGGTTGTCAAGCAATGTTAGGGGACAAACATAGACACAAACATATACACACATTTACATATATATATATATATATATATATATATATATATATATACATATACATATACACGACGGGCTTCTTTCAGTTTCCGCCTACCAAACCCACTCACAATCTTTGTTCAGCCCAAGGGTATAGTAGAAGACACTTGCCCAAGGTGCTATACAGTGGGACTGAATCTGGAACCATGTGCTTGGTAAGCAAGCTACTTACCACACAACCACTCCTACATGTATATATATGATGATGGACTCTCCCATCAAAGATGATGTATGAGCATTCAGCCTGCACAAATGATTTGTATATGGTGATCAAATATTCATGCCATGTATTTGCTCACTCTCCCCATAAAATCTACGTTGTCTGAACAGGTTAACGGTGTATCATGCATCAGGTGTTGAAGTGATTGAAGGGCTTTGCTCAAGAACACAATGCATCACCTGGTCTTAAAATTGAAATCATGATCAGTTGATCATGAGTGCAACACCCTAACCACTAAGCCATATATATATATATATATATATGTATGTATGTGGAGGCGCAATGGCCCAGTCATTAGGGCAGCAGATTTGTGGTCGTAGGATCACGGTTTTGATTCCCAGACCGGGCATTGTGAGCGTTTATTGAAAGAAAACACCTAAAAACTCCATGAGGCTCCGGCAGGGGGTGGTGATCCCTGCTGTACTCTTTCACTACTCTTTCTTCTGTTGGCCTGCTCGCTTAGCCAGTGGGGTGGCGTCATTCGAAGGCTAAAACAATGCGAACGCATTGTGACCAGCGATGTGTAGCAACATCTGATGGTCTAGTCGGTCACGTGATCACGTGATATATATACATACATATATATGTATATATAAATAATAAAAATATAAATGTGCCCTTTTAAAGCCTAGCCAGGCTCATGGGCACGGTTTCCTGGATTCTATGGCGTGGGTCTTCCCCAGAGATGGACGGGACGCCAGTCCATCACAGCGTTACTTATTTTTGCCAGCTGAGTGGACTGGAGCAACATGAAATGAAGTGTTTTGCTCAAGAACACAACGCGTCACCCGGTCCAGGAATCGAAACCACGATCTTACGATCATGATGCTGACACCCTAACCACTAAGCCACGCGCCTCCACATATGTATATACAAGCATATATATATATACACATATACATGTGTGTGTGTGTTCATGTGTGTATATATATATATATATATATATATATACAGAGAAAGGGAGAGACAGAGAAAGCGAGTAATGACTAGATATGTACACAAACACATATACATAAATAACTTACATACATTTACATATACTTGTATATGTGTGTGTATATATGTATATGTATGTATATATATATATATATATATATATATATATATATATATATATATATACGCATTCGTATATGTGTGTGTGTGTAGATATGTATGTACGTATGTATTTATGTATGTATACCTGTATGTACATACGTATGTACGTATGCATATACTTTGCAATACTTCATATTGTTTATAACCATACCAATTAATATCGAGATGGAAGCTTATAATAGAATGTAAAAATACATCATTATGTGATATTGTTGATATGAAACTGAATAATTGCTGGCTTACGATGATATAATGTTAAGCTATATTGTATAGTTATAGGTTAGCCATTGATATAGCATTAGATTTATCGGAATTATGAATAGCGGCCAAGATAACAGCACAATCTATTGCTATGTACTTTATACAGAGTATTTTATGGAAGGTCTATGATAGGCTGTTTTTTGTAGTTGCTGGTATTTTTTTTGTTGTTGTGGTTTTTTTTGTAGTTCATGATGATGTTTTTTGAGGTTGTTGTAATTGCTGTGGTTGTTATTGTTGCTGTTGTCTTTGATACTGTCGTAGTCATTACTGTTATTATTACTATTGTCATTTAGGCTGTGATCTGGCTGAAGTGTTAGCATGGTGGACAAAATGCTTAGCAGTATGATGTCTGTCTTTACATTCTGAGTTCAAATTCCACCACTCTTGATTTAACCTTTTATACTTTTGGGGTCAACAAATTAAGCACCAGTCAAGCTCTTGGGTCAATGAAATCAACTAGTCTCCTCCTTGAAAATTTCGGGATGTGTGCCCATGGTAGAAAGAATTTTTGTCATCATTGATTTGACTCAGTTTTGTTCTTATTCCTTGTAGAATTTATGTAGGTAGCAGGTTACTACCTGTAACCTTCGGTATCCACAATCTTTCAATAGTCTTTCAAGTGTTTAAGACTCTCCTGATAAATCTTTCCTGTCCTTTAAGAGGCAAAGCATTTTGTAGAAGCTCTACAGGGCATTCTATTCCAATCTCTTTCAATCATTTGTCTATATCTTTGCTTGCAGTTCCAAACATACCAATTATTATTGGCACAACCTTTACAATTTTCATATTCCAAATTATTATTATTATTATTAATATTATTATCATTATTAATATTATTATTATTGATATTATTATTATTTATATTATTATTATTAATATTATTATTATTAATATTATTATTATTAATATTATTAATATTAATATTATTAAAATTCTTCTTCTTCTTCTTCTTCTTCTTCTTCTTCTTCTTCTTCCAGTCAGGACTCATGCCATTAGCCACAAAGAATAATCTCTAATTCGAGCCTACTCTAAGCTACTAAGAATGCGTGTGGCAACTTGAAGATCCACCCACCACATGCCATAGACTGGTGGTTGCACAGGTGCGAAAGCTATGTTGTTATCCTCATTCCGTAAACGGTGGCTTTTAACGGGTGGAGAGCTGAACCATCCTGGGCTACAGATGATTCGCAATCTAGACTAGGGTCTGAAAGTTTACTATACCATAGTGGGTTACACCATGGTTCCACTGCTTTGTGGAAGAAGTAGGAAGAAAGAGTGAGAGAAAGTTGTGGTAAAAGAGTACAGCAGGGTTCACCCCCCCCCACCCCCCGCCAGAGCCTCATGGAGCTTAGGTGTTTTTGCTCAATAAACACTCACAATGTCCGGTCTGGAAATCGAAACCGCGTTCTTATGACTGCAAGTCCGCTGCCCTAACCACTGGGCCATTGCACCTCCACTTGTTGCTGTTGTTGACCTATGATGATCTATGCTGAAAAGACATTTCAACTGTGATTAACCCATCTTCTTTTTTCATTTTTCAGGTGCAGTACATTTAGGATCACATTATGCAGGGTGACCATAATGTCTGGTCACATGGGGAATATCACTGGTATTCTTGTGGAATGGGCTCCTTATTCATCAACCAGATTTTAATCCCCTTGACTTCTTTTTCTAGGGTATGCGGATGAAGGTGTACTCAATGAAAATCACAGATATGAATCATCTGAATTAATGCCACATGAATAAATGTAGTCAAATTGATGTAAATGTGGAGTTATTGCATCAGTTTCATTTGACTCTTGCACAGCACTTTGAACTTTGTGGTGAAAACCATGTTGAAAATGTTATTAATATAGCTGGACTATTACATTTGGAGTGCAGTCAAGACAGAGGTCAATCAATGTCCCCATAACACCATACAATCTCTCAAGTCCATCTTAACCAGCACTATGGTAAAAATTGGTAAAAAGCATCTGATTCAGGCATCTCAACACTTCTGATTTCCTCATTCACCAACCAGATTTCAGTCTCCTTGACTTCTCTTTCTGGGGTATACTGAAGGAGACGGTGTAATCAGTGAAAATTACAGGTATGAATCACCTGAAGGAACACTTCATGGATGAATGTGATCAAAGTGATGGAAATGTGCAGTTGCTGAATTGAGCTCCTTTGGATCTTGCAGAGCGTATCAAACTTTCAACTCTGATGGTAGAAACCATGTTGAAAAAGTTATTCATCAATGTAGTTGGACTATTACGTACGGAGCTGGAGCATAGTCGAGAAAAAGGTCAAACAACGTCTCCATACCACCAGAGAATCTCTTGAGTTCGCCACAACCAGCACTTTGCCAAAAACTGGTAAAAATCCTCTCATCTGATTCAGGCATTTCAACACTTCTGACCTCCTCATGCATCATCCAGATTTTAATACCTTTGATCTATTTTTCTGGGGTACGTTGAAGGAGAGGGTAATACTCAATGAAAACCATAGATGCGAATTATCTGAAGGAACACAGCATGAATGAATGAGCTCAAATTGGTGGAATTCAGGTTCACGTGAACCTTGCATGTATCAAACTTTGCAACTCTAATAGTAGAAACCATGAAAATGCTATTCATCAATGGAACTGAATCATAGTCGAGAGGGAGGTCAAACAACATTGCCATAACACCCTACAATCTCTTGGGTATGCCATAACTAACACTTTGCCAAAAATTGTTAAAAATCTTCTCATCTGATTTGGGCATCTCAAGACTTCTGATTTCTTCATTCACCAACCAGATTTTAGCCTCCTTGATTTCTTTTTCTGAGGTATACTGAAGGAGACGGTGTAATCAGTGAAAATTACAGGTATGAATCACCTGAAGGAAGACTTCATAGATGAATGTGCTCAAAACAATAGAAATGTGGGGTTTACTGAATTGGGTTCATTTGAATCTTGCAAAGTGTATTAATCCTTGCATCACTAACAGTGGAAACTATGCTGAAAATGTTACTCATATTAATGTAGTTCAATAAAATTACTGAAAATATGTATTCTATATTTGGCAAGTTTGTATTAAGCTTCTAAAACCAAGGTGCCATGTAAAAAGCATTGGTGATGGTGCCACATAAAAAGTACACAGTACCCTCTGTAGAGCGATTGGCATTAGGAAGGGTGTACTTGTGGCGACGTTCACCCTGGGCAGGTTGTCGGCTTCTTCCACCACCCTTGAGGCATCTCGAATCATGGCAGTGGAAGAAGTTTCATCGGAATATGAATTTCACAAGCGGTCCCCAACAATCTCGCATGTAGAGACATCCTGTTTGTCGCAGATTGTCCGCAGATGCAGGGACAGAACGACCGAGGAGCAGCCGGTTGCCGAAACAGACACTCCGAGGATTTTCACCAGAGCCCCGTCTGCCGGGTTGTGGCCTTAATACCACTCGGTGTCAGACCAATCTGCCTTGGGCGGCCCTACCAGGAACCGAAGTTCCCGACGGCATAGCTCTGGCACTACCTGACGCCAGCGTCCACACTATGGTGAGGAGGGGATCGACTAGGAAGGGTGTCCAGTAATAGAAACCAAGGTGAAACAGAAAAATGGAGCCTAGTGCATTCCCTGGCCTTGCCAGTTCCTGTCGAGCTATCCAACCTATGCTATGGAAAACTGTTAAATGTTAAATGTTGAAGATGATGATGGTGATGATGATGATGATGATGATGATGATGTTATTCCTTGACAGGTACATTTTGTGTGACAATATTGGCAGATACGAAGCAGAGAGTTCTTGTTTTGGAGCCTTTAGCAATAACATCTGGGCAGTTGACATTAGCTGTACAATCACTATATATGTACTGTAAAGTCCCAAAGGATGGTAATGTCGTTACTTTCAGCTCCAGAGTTCAGCACCGAGACTTTGGCACAAAGTCCATTGTATGTATTGGTCAACTCTGTCATGTCATCATCATCATCATCATCGTTTAACGTCCATTTTCCATGCTAGTATGGGTTGGATGGTTCGACTGTGGTCTGGGAAGCCAGGAGGCTGCACCAGGCTCCAGTCTGATCTGCCAGTTTTTCTACAGCTGTATGCTCTTCCTAACACCAACCACTCTGAGAGTGTAGTGGGTGCTTTTTATGTGCCACCAGCACAGGGGACAGAAGAGGCTGGCAATGGTCGCGATCAGTTGGTGCTTTTTATGTGCCACCGGCACAGAAACCAGTCAAGATGGCGCTGGCATCGGCCACATTCAGATGGCATTTTTTACGTGCCACTGGCACAGGTATCACAACTACAATTTCCATTTGATTTTATTTTGATGTTGATGTACTTGACTCAATAGGTCTCCTCAAGCACAGCAGGTCACCCTACGATCCAATGGGCTTCTTTCAGTTTCCGTCTAACAAATCCACTCACAAGGCTTTGGTCGGCCCATGGCTATAGTAGAAGACACTTGCCCAAGGTGCCACACAATGGGACTGAACCTGGAACCATGTGGTTGGTAAGCAAGCTACTTACCACACAGCCACTCCCACTCCTACATATGTTTGTATACCTTAACCATGTATACCTGAGAAGGGGTTAATCTAGAATCCATACCATCATCATCATCACTACTCTCGTCACTGCTGTCAGCATCCAGTTTTATCTATTGATCTACGTTATTAAAATACTCACTTTATTAATATCAGGCCCATATAAAGGTATGTGCATGTATGGGGGAGGGGCAGGGGAAAGAGATTTGGTAAGAACGAAACAGTGCTTTAGAGATTCAGTTTGTTTCTTTGGATACCAATGATAATCTCCTGTGAGAGAGAGAAAGAGAGAGGGAAAGAGAGAGAGAGTAAGTATGAGAGAGAGTGAGTATGAGAGAAGTTGAGTAAGAGAGAGAGAGAAAGTAAGGGAAAGAAAACGAGAGAGAGAGAGTGGAAGTAAGGGAGAGCGGGAAAGTAAGAAAGAGAAGGGGAAAGAAAGAGAGAAAGAGAGTGTGTGTGTGAGAGAGAGAGAGAGAGAGAAAGAGAGTGTGTGTGTGAGAGAGAGAGAGAAAGTAAGAGAGTGAGAGAAAAAGTAAAGGAGAGAGAGTGTAAGAGAGTGAGAAAGGAAGTAAGGGAGAGAGCATGAGAGAGAGAGAAAGTATGAGAGTGAGAGAAGAAGTAAAGGAGAGAGAGAGAAAGTAAGAGAGTGAGAGAGGAAGTAAGGGAGAGAGAAAGCTAGAGAGTAAGAGAGGAAGTACGGGAGAGAGAGAAAGAGAGTGAGAGAGGAAGTAAAAGAGAGAGAGAGTAAGAGAGTGAGAGAGGAAGTAAGGGAGAGAGAGAAAGAGAGTGAGAGAGGAAGTAAAAGAGAGAGAGAGTAAGAGAGTGAGAGAGGAAGTAAGGGAGAGAGAAAGCTAGAGAGTGAGAGAGGAAGTAAGGAAGAGAGAGAAAGAGAGTGAGAGAGGAAGTAAAAGAGAGAGAGAGTAAGAGAGTGAGAGAGGAAGTAAGGGAGAGAGAGAGAGAGAGGTTGGATGAGGGTGGATGTGGGGGGAAATCAATAAGAGACATCAAGAGTCTTTTGTGAGAAATCAGTGATCAATAATTTAGATGAAATATTTATTTAAGTTTTTATCTTTGTCCTCGCTTCTTTATTTCATTTCATAAACAAAACCATCAAAGAGAAGTTTCTAATGTAAAAATTACTCAGTTGTTATATCTGGACATGGATCATAGCACTTTCCCAACTAAATTCTAAACTAAGAACTCTGTGAGATGAAGAGGGACATAAGCTTTATATACTCACTGAACCTTGCTAGAAATAACAGCCAAATCACTCTCTTCAAATCTCACCATTTGGTCTTAAAAAGCAAGGACGCATTAGATGATGTAATCCAAGATAGGCTGCCCTAGTCTTTGTCTTAGTTCCTCCCTCAGGGCTGGCCCGTGCATTGGGCAACAAGGCATTTTTCAGTTATCTCAGCTTTTAACCCTTTCACATTTAAACTGGTGTTATTAAGCCCAAATATTCTACCTGTTTTATGTTCAAACTGGCCCGATCTGGCCTCTCACACCTACCCCACAATATCATTCTAAAAATAAATAATGTGCCACAGAAAAAGCAACCAGTCCACACGGTAAAGTGGTTGGCATTTGGAAGGACATCCAGTTGTAAAAACCATGCTAAAACTGACCACACCTGTGCTTGTGCTATTTAAGAAGCACTCTGTCCACTCTGCTGGGTTGTTGGTGTTAGGAAAAGTATCCAGCTGTAAAAACCATGCCAAACCAGACACAGAAGTCTGGTGCAGGCTCCTGCCTGGCCCATTCCTGTTAAACTGTTCAACCCATGTCAGGATGGAAGGCAGATGTTAAACAATGATAATCATCATCATCATCGTCATCGAATTCTCAAAGCTTTGAGATAATGTTTGATTACTCTTTTACCTTTTTACTTGTTTCAGTCATTTGACTGCGGCCATGCTGGAGCACCGCCTTCAGTCGTGCAGATCGACCCCAAGACTTATTCTTTGTAAGCCTAGTACTTATTCTATCAGTCTGTTTTGCCAAACCGCTAAGTTATGGGGACATCAGTTGTCCCCGTAACCAGCAGCGGTTGTCAAGCAATGTTGGTGGGACAAACACAGACACACGCATATATATACATATACATTTATATGACGGGCTTCTTTCAGTTTCCGTCTACCAAATCCACTCACAAGGATTTGGTCGGCCTGAGGCTATAGTAGAAGACACTTGCCCAAGGTGCCACACAGTGGGACTGAACCTGGAACCATGTGGTTAGTAAGCAAGCTACTTACCACACAGCCACTCAATTCAAAACAGTGTGAGCAAGTAAGCACTATGTTTGACTGAATAATCTGAATGCTAAAGGTTTGAGCATAGTTGACTGCATCTAGCCAGATGGTGCTAAGTTGCTTCAGACTGTCTTTGAATGTAGTACAGTTGCTCAAGGTGCCATGCTGTGGGATTGAACCCAGAACCATCTGGTTGGGAAGCAAAGTTGTTACCACACAGTCATGCCTGAAGATTTTATTTCCAAACTAGATCAGATAGGATTATATTGGAAAAGAATGCCTTCAAGTGCATTTTTTCCTTTTGCTACTGAGGAAAGTCTGCTATAGGATTCAAAGTTTCCATGACAACGTAATACTCTTTTTTAATGAAAATGTTTCAGGAACTCTGAAATTTGTACGAAAGTTAGTCTACCAGTTAGAAGAAAAAAACCCTGCGTGGCACCTTGGGCAAGTGTCTTCTACTTTAGCCTCGGGCCGACTAAAGCCTTGTGAGTGGATTTGGTAGACGGAAATATATATATATATATATATATATATATATATATATATATATATATATATGTATATAGGTATATACGATGGGCTTCTTTCAGTTTCCGTCTACCAAATCCATTCACAAGGCTTTAGTCGGCCCGAGGCTAAAGTAGAAGACACTTGCCCAAGGTGCCTCGCAGGGTTTTTTTCTTCTAACTGGTAGACTAACTTTCGTACAAATTTCAGAGTTCCTGAAACATTTTCATTAATAATTAGGGTTCAGCAAAGATTTGCTTTACCACATACCGAAGTTTAGAAATAGCAGCCAAAAAACGTTAGCTATTTCTTCTACTTTAAAAAGGGACTCCCAGAAAAACCAAAAATACTTGAAAACACACTCAAAACAGCCAGATCTGACTCCTCACACCTATCCTACAATATCATTTTAATAATAAACAATGACATCATAATGCAGTGAGCTGGCAGAATTGTCAGCACAACAGGCAGAATGCTTAGCAGTATGATGCCTATCTTTATGTTCTGAGTTCAAATTCTGCCAAGGTTGACTTTGCCTTTCATCATTTTAGGGTCAATAGAATAAATTACCTGTTGAACACTGAGGTTGATGTATTTGACTGAACCCCTCCCCCTGGAATCACTGGCTTTGTGCCAAAATTTGAAGCCAATAAACAATCACATCAGCAAAATCTTGAAGCTACAAGATAATGCATGATTAATTGAAAACAATGTGAATAAATAAGCTTTACAATTCACAGAGTAATCTGAGTGTTAAGAGGTTAATTAAGTGATAATTACCTGTCTATTGAAAGTTAAACAATCATCATCATCATCATTGTTTAACGTCCGCTTTCATGGGTTGGATGATTTCACTGAGGACTGGCAAACCAGATGGCTGCACCAGACTCCAATCTGATCTGGCAGAGTTCTACAGCTGGATGCCCTTCCTAATGCCAACCACTCCGAGAGTGTAGTGGGTGCTTTTATGTGCCACCGGTACGAGGGCCAGTCAGGCGGTACTGGTAACAACCACGCTCAAATGGTGCTTTTTATGTGCCACCTGCACAGGAGCCAGTCCAGCAGCACTGGCAACGACCTCGCTTGAATGTTTTTTCACATGCCATCAACACAAGTGCCAGTAAGGCAACATGGGTAACGATCACGCTCGAATGGTGTTTCTAATGTGCCATCAGCATGGAGGCCAGCTTGTAGCTGTGGCCACGATCTCACTCGTATGGCACTCTTAGCGCTCCACTAGCACAGATACCAGTCATCAAATTTGATTTCAATTTCGATTTCACTTGTCTCAACAAGTCTTCACAGGCAGAATTTAGTGTCCAATGAAGGAAAGGCACGCATAAGTGGACTGGTTACACCCCTGGCATAGGCCACAAGGTTATGGTCTCACTTGCGCTTGCCGAGAACACAGAGCTCGTCTAATGAACTTCTATGCAGTTTCTATATAATCAATTTCACTCACAAATCTTGGGTCAATCTACCTGAGAGGCCACATGAGGGTATCAAACCAGAGACATTGTTGTTTTGAAGTGAATTCCTTGAACAAGCTGCATGTGATAACCTGAAATTTTGTGGGTGGAGGTACTAGTCAATTACATCAACCCCAGTGCTCAACTGGCACTTATTTTATTGACCCTGAAGGGATGAAAGGCAAAGTTAACCTCAGCATGGAATCTGAATTAAGGTGCCGGTGGCACATATAAAAACATTAAAGCGAGGTTGTTGCCAGTACCACCTGACTGGCCCCCATGCCAGTTGCTTGTTAAAGGACCCACTACACGCTCGGAGTGGTTGGCGTTAGGAAGGGCATTCAGCAGTAGAAACTCTGCCAGATCAAGATTGGAGCCTGGTGCAGCCATCTGGTTCGCCAGCCCTCAGTCAAATCGTCTAACCCATGCTAGCATGGAAAGCGGACGTTAAACGATGATAATGATGATGATAATGATGATGATGACAATTTCACTCACAAATCTTGTGTCAATCTACCTGAGAGGCCACGTGAGGGTATCAACCCAGAGACATCGTTGTTTTGAAGTGAATTCCTTAAACAATCTGCATGTGATAACCTTTCTACAGTAGGCTGAAGACCTGAAATTTTGTGGGTGGAGGTACTAGTCAATTACATCAACCCCAGTGCTCAACTGGTACTTATTTCATTGACCTTGAAGGGATGAAAGGCAAAGTTAACCTCAGCATGGAATTTGAACTCAGGATGTAAAGTGTCAGAAGAAATGCTGCTAAGTATTTTGACTGGTAACGATTTTGTCAGTTCACTGCCCTCACGCTGTATGTAATATACACACAGAGCCAAGCAGAGATACACACACACTCACAATCACAGAGACACACATGCACATACACACACATATATATATATATATATATATATATACCCACATATGCATAAACACACATGCACACACATACATACACATATCGATGTACATACACACATATATACACACAAACACACAGATACAGATGCATATTCACAGACACACATATATAGGCAGACACACACACACACATACACACACACATGCATATACATTCACCACACAAACACACACATGCACATACACTCACCACACACACACATACACACACACGTTTTTGGTGGCAGTGGTGGAAGTGGTGGTTCAAGTCAAAGTGATGCTCAGGAGCGACTAAACTTTTAATAATGTCTAACTTCATTTGTCATTCTTAAT
>NC_043020.1:16069627-16077127 GCF_006345805.1 Octopus sinensis
AAAAAAATCAAAGGAAATATGAGGAAATTAATTACAAATGCACACACACGCACACACACACACACACACACGCACAAACAGAGTCATATACACACATAGGTATACACAGATATATTCATAGTCATATATAATACATACAGTATATGTACATTCATGTGTATGTGTATATAAGTGTGCAGATGTGTATGGGGGTGTGTAGAGAAGAAGGAAAAGAGAGCGAGAACTACTGTTGACATTGATGATAATGAAAAGGGTATCATTAATAAGGATAATGATTTGGTAGCGAGCTGACAGAAGCGTGAGAATATTGAACAAAATGACTAGAGGCAGTTTTTCTGGCTTTATGTGTTCTGAGTTCAAATTCCACCAGGGTCAACTCTGCCTTTTATCCTTTTGGAGGAGTTGGGGTGGGTGTCAATAAAATAAGTACTAGTTGAGCACTGGGGTGGATATAATTAACTAGCCCCACCCCCATCCCTTTCATCTACCCCCACCCCCACCCTGCTATTCCTCTCCTCCCTCCCCTCTTCCCTTCAGCTAATCACGTGGAGGTGTTACGGACGGGCTAAGTAACGGAGTGACAAGCAGAATAATTATAGTAGACGATGACACGACAGAGAGATGGCAGGATCATTAGCATATCAAACAAAATGCTTGGAAGAATTTCTTCTGGCTCTCTACATTCTGAGTTCAAATTCTGCTGAGGCTAACTTTACCTTTCATCCCTTAAGAACTAGTTAACCAGTGGGGTCAATGTAATCAATTAGCCCCTTCCACCATAAATTTCAGGCTTTGTGCCTACAATAGAAAGGGATGGTGAGCTGGCAGAATTGTTAGCATATTGGACAAAATGTTTTGTGACATTTCTTCCAGCTCTTTATGTTTTGTGTTCAAATTCCACCGAGTCCTACTTGGCATTTCATCCTTTCAGGGCTGATAAGTATTGGGGTTGAATGCAACACACTTACCCCCATACCACAAAAATTGCTGGCATTGTGCCATAATTTGAAGCAATTATCAAAGATGATGATGGTGACAACAACAATGACGACGCCAATGTTGAGGATGAGGTGATGCTGGTTGTGATGGTAGTAGAGTTAGTGGTCGCAGCCATGATGGTCTTAGAAGTGATGGTGGTGGTGGCGGTGGCGGCAGTGGAGGTGATGGCTTTGGTAGTGAAGATGGTGCTGATGATTATGATAATGATGATAATGATTATGATGATGACAATGAAGATGACAGTGATGCTTACAATGACAATGATGATAACTATGATGATAATGACGATGGTGGTGGTGGTGGTGGTGGTGGTGATGATGATGATGATGATGATGATGGTGGTGGTGGTGGTGGTGGTGATGGTGGTGGTGGTGGTGATGGTGGTGGTGGTGGTGATGGTGGTGGTGGTAGTGATGATGATGATGATGGTGGTGGTGGTGGTGATGATGACAATGATGATGATGGTAGTGATGATGATAATGATGATGATGATGATGATGATGGTAGTGGTGGTGGTGGTGGTGATGACGATGGTGGTAGTGGTAGTGATGATGATGATGATGATGATGGTGGTGGTGGTGGTGGTGGTGGTGGTGGGATGGTGGTGGTGGTATGATGATGATGATGATGGTGGTGGTGGTGGTGGTGATGATGACAATGATGATGATGGTAGTGATGATGATAATGATGATGATGATGATGATGATGGTAGTGGTGGTGGTGGTGGTGGTGATGATGGTGGTGGTGGTGGTGGTGGTGGTGGTGATGATGATGATGGTGGTGGTGGTGATGGTGATGATGATAGTGGTGGTGGTGGTGATGATGATGATGATGACGATGATGATGACGAGAATGCTAAACAAGAATGGTTAATATAACAATGCTAATGAGTTCAATGATTGCAATGATAGTTACAGTCTATTGTTTGTCTGTGGAGTTAACGAGAATGACATCATCAGTCAGTGTATGATGATTTCTATGACAGGCCAGACGAAGAGAGATGCAGTATTAAATTTCCCAATGGCACTCTCTGCCATAATAACATATAGTTAAGCACTGAGTGACATATCTTATTATCACGTACCAAATGGAATTTCTTAATAAATTGAATTTTCATGTCCAAGACTATAATAGAAGACACTTGTTCTTCAGTTCCATAGTGTGGCTCTTTGGACAAGTGTCGTCCATTGTAGCCTTGGGTAGAACAAAGATTTATGAGTGTATTTAGTAGATGGAAATTGAAAGGAAGCTGCCATATTCTAGTTTTTACTTGTTCTAGTCATTAGACTGCGGCCCATGCTGGGGCACTGTCTTGGAGAATTTTAGTCAAACAAATCAACACCAGGACTTTTTTTTAAAGCCTGCTACTTATTCTATCAGTTTCTTTTGGCCTAACCATTAAGTTCCATGCAACATAAACAAACCAATGCCAGTTGTCAAACAGTGGTGGGGTCAAACACAATCACAAAAACACATACACACAGAGACACACACGCATACACATTATTTATAAATCGATTTGGCTCCAAGCAATGTACAGTTTCACAAGCCTCTAACAGAAGCTTGTGAAATTTTAAGTAAGTTACATGGAACTAGATCAAACTGTAACCCCCACTAAATGAGTTGAGTGCCCTTTTCTTTCATTTCTTCACTCACTCTAATATATATATATATATATATAAATTTAAATAATAAGGGTGAATAATTGAATATTAATTTGATTAATATCAATTTAAAACCAGTGGCTTAGCATATTGAAAAATCTGAAGATTCAGAAAAATTATATTACATAAATATAAAAGGGATGACCACTAAGTGGACATCCATTATGCTAGAGGTAGACCCCATATAGTATCTTTTCATTTGCCTTGCTCGCTTATGTTCTTTTTGTTCGATGATATTTTTTTGTCCAACGACAAACTCTATCAATAAAATTCTCAATGATTATTTGATTTTGATGTTCATCTTGCTTTCTAAAGAGCTTATTTAAAATTGGACAAAAAAATCATTAGCTAAAAAGACATCGGATCAAAAGATGTAGACGAGGAGATATTGAACAAAGTGACATTGGACGAAAAGTCGGGCCATGTATATATATATATTATATATATTAATAGTTATCGCCATACTAATATGGCAGTCTATAAATATAAGACTAAAGCTGTCGCTGATTAGCTTTAGTCTTATATTTAGACTGCCATATTAGTATGGCGATAACTATTAATATCCAGTAACGCTGCCGTAATCTCCTTTAGAGAGACTTAGTAATTTTAATATTTATATATATATATATATGTACTGTGTTCTTTTTGTTTGTTTGTATGCATGTGTGTGTGTTTGTATGTGTGCACGTTTGCATGTACATCTGTATGTACTTCTGTGAACTTCACATGTTTCCGGGTTCAGTCCCACTGCGTGGCACCTTGGGCAAGTGTTTTCTGCTATAGCCTTGGGCCGACCAAAGCCTTGTGAGTGGATTTGGTGGACGGAAACTGAAAGAAGCCCAATATATATATATACGTATATATATATGTATGCGTATGTATATGTTTGTGTGTGTCAGTGTTTGTCACCCCAACTCGCCTGACAACCGATACTGGTATGTTAACGTCTCTGCAACTTAGCAGTTCGGCAAAAGAGACTGATAGAATAAGTACTAGGCTTACAAAGAATAAGTCCTGGGGTCGATTTGCTCGACTAAAAGGTGGTGCTCCAGCATGGCCGCAGTCAAATGACTGAAACAAGTAAAAGAGTAAAAGAGTAAAAGAATCCTACAATGGACTGGCATCCCATCCAGGGGAATATATGCGCCATAAAACTGGAAAACTGATGACTTATGAGTTGGTATGACTCAAAAAGGGAACTTTGCCTTGACCTTTGCTTTTAGCATTCAGATTATCTTGCCAAAACTAATGCTTATTTATTCACATTGTTTTGATTTAATCATGTTTTATCTCAGCTTCACAATTTTGATGATTGATTGTTTATTTTTATGATTGATTATTTATTTTTTGAATGACATAAGTGTGAGTGGTCAGATCTGGCCAGTTTGAACAAAAAACAGTTAGAATATTTGGGCTTGATATCGTAGTTGTCGTCGTCGTTGTTGCCGTCATCGCCGTCGCTGATGTCGCTGGCGTCGTCATCATCGTCGTCGTCATCATCATCATCATCATCATGATCGTTTAACGTCCACTTTCCATGTTAGCATGGGTTGGATGATTTGACTGAGGACTGGCAAACCAGATGGCTGCACCAGACTCCAATCTTGATCTGGCAGAATTTCTACAGCTGGATGTCCTTCCTAACGCCAACCACTCAGTGAGTGTAGAGGGTGCTTTTATGTGCTACCGGCACGAGGGCCAGTCAGGTGGTACTGGCAACGGCCACGGAAAAATCATGTTTTTGTTTTTTATGGCTGGTTTAAATACTAACGGGTTTAAAAAAGCCTCTGTAAGAACCTGGAATTTAGCTCTCTTGAGCAGATTACTGTTAATATAGGACTTTCAGTAGATGGAATATAAGATGACAAACTGGATCACCATAAAGAGACGTCTGTATCTCATTGGATTATAGTGATAAATACTTGTACAACACGAGTACCATTTTCTGAGTCTGTGATTAGCACCTAATAACAAGCTGTAGCAAGATGACCAGTAATCACATGAAACTGAAAGTTTTACATCAGAGAATCACTCTCTTAGAAGGATGCTCTGACAACAGTTAGGGTTCTGTCACTTCATCTGGTTTTTATTTACAAGTTAATTAACCCATAGCTGGGAGTCTATAACTTTAGATCAGTGTAGACCTCGGTACAACAGAGGCTAACATTTTCAAGTGTTTGTCTCTATGTATTGTTAAATTCACACCAGTACAATGATGATTTTTTTTTTGTTTTCCAGAACTAAAATTTCTGGGATCAGTTCCATATGCAAAGATATGAATTAAAATACCTTAACTGAAAGCAAGTGTGGCCATCAGCAAGAGCATGGTATGCAGCATCAAGGAATTTTCCTCAGCAAATGCAACCAGAGGAAAAGCGGACATGTAAATGATGAAGTTGATAAACTTTGTAAAAATGAGATTACACTGGTGTAGAGTTCCAATGCATGCATGTATGTATATATGTGTGATTATGTGTTTATGTGTGTGTGTGTGTATGAGTGTGTGCATAGTTTTAAGCATTACAATACAGTAACCATTAAGAGGTTTACACTATAGATCTATTTTTCTGTTTTTTTTTTTACCTTGGTGGAATGATATCCTATCGACTGATCTAGTTTCAACAGTGAATCATCCAAGGAAATTCTTGAAAAAAATTCTAGCATTTATAAACAACTGATTATCTCTTACTGCATCTCTTAAATGAACAATTTGACAGCACATTTTATCTACGTTTTAATCAGTTTACTTCTGACAGGCCAAAAAGTGTGTTTAACAAAATAAAAATGATGTGGATGATGATGATGATGATGATGATAATGATGTTGCTGCTGATAAAAATGATAATAATAATTAAAAATTCTTATGGTGCGAGGCCAGCAATTCCGAGGGATTGGGGCAAGTTGATTACATTGACCCCCAGTACTTTACTGGTACTCTTTTACTCTTTTACTCCTTTACTTGTTTCAGTCATTTGACTGTGGCCATACTGGAGCACTACCTTTAGTTGATCGAGCAAATCAACCCCAGGACTTATTCTTTGTAAGCCTAGTACTTATTCTATTGGTCTATTTTGCCGAACTGCTAAGTTACGGGAACTTAAACACACCAACATCAGTTGTCAAGTGATAGACATATATATATATATATATAGATATATATATATATATACATATATACGATGGGCTTCTTTCAGTTTCCATCTACCAAATCCACTCACAAGGGTTTGGTCAGCCTGAGATAATAGTAGAAGACACTTGCCCAAGGTGCCACACAGTGGGACTGAAACCAGAACCATGTGGTTCGTAAGCATGCTACTTACCACACAGCCACTCTTCTACAAAGAGTATAATATATAGATAAAAGATTTAAATCAAAAGTTGCCTCTATTGCAAAGTTTGAATTTTATTCAGCCTAACAGCATTTTTGCAATGTCAGTGAGTTGTTTATTCATTATGTCTATATACTTTAACCAAGCCAACACTATTTTGTATCAGAAGTGATATGAGTGTGTGGCATTAACAGGTAAAAAAAACAAAACAGTGAAATGCACATCTGTCCCTATCGCAGATGCTTCAGGGAGGATTTTGTTTTGTCTAGTTCTGAAGTATATTGTTTTTAATGCAATACATCTACAAAGAGATTTTTTTCCAGATAAACACTGCACCTGCTGGCTTATCTACATTATAGATATGTTAGGAGTAAAGTATGTCATATATATATATTCTTTTATTTGACTGCAGCCATGCTGGAACAGTACCTTTAGTTGAGCAAATCGACCCCAGGACTTATTCTTTGTAAACCTTATTCTATTGGTCTCTTTTGTAGAACTGCTAAGTTACAGGGGCATAAACACACAACCATCTGTTGTCAAGCGATGTTGAGGGGACAATGACAGACACACAAACATACACACACACACACACTCACACATATATATATATATATACATATATATATGATGGGGTTCTTTCAGTTTCCGTCTACCAGATCCACTCACAAGGCTATGGCTGACCTGAGGCTATAGCAGAAGACACTTGCCCGAGGTGTCACACAGTGGAACTGAACCCAGAACCTTGTGGTTGGTAAGCAAGCTATTTACCACACAGCCACTCCTGCACATATTAAAAATAAGAATGGGGAATTATGCATCCTGTCAGACTGAGATTTAGAATGGATACATTGTGTATAATAAGGAAATAAACAGGCTTTTGAAAATTCTTATTTTTAATGTGTGTGTGTGTGGTGTGTGTGTGTGTGTGGTTCCACATAAAAAGCACAGGTGCCAGCGCTAGTGCCATGTAAAAAGCACCCAGATATATCATCATCATCATTATCATCGTCATTTAACATTTGCTTTTTATGCTGGTATAGGTTGGACTATTTGACAGCAGCTGGTAAGGCCATGGGTTGCATTGTCTGCTTTTGTCATGGTTTCTACTGTTGGATACCCTTCCTAATACCAACCCCTTTTTTTCAAGAATGTACTGGGTGCTTTTTACACGGCACTAGCACCAACAGCTGTACTTTTAGTGTGGCACCAGCACAAGTGCTTTTTATGTGGCACCACACACACACACACATGAAAGGCATTAGAAATAAGAATTTTATAAAGCCTGTTTATTACACTTTCATATACAATGTATTCGCTCTGAATCTCTGTCCAACAGGATGTATAATTCTCCATTCTTATTTTTAATGCCTTAAATATACACTCTATGTACTGTATAAAAATCAAAGAAGCAAATTCAAGATTTACACATCAGGGTGAAATATCATGTCATTGTTTACTTTAAACAATTTCCTATTGTCCCATATCTTTTGATGGGGTTAGCCAGA
>NC_043020.1:16079627-16092127 GCF_006345805.1 Octopus sinensis
TGGAATATTATGAAGCATTGTTTCGAAAATGTAGATTGAAAGCAAAAAAAATGTATAATTCCATAGACAATTTGGTAAATAAATGAATAAATAAATGCCATAGTTTTATGTTGCTCTCGTCAAAAACGTGAGAAATGTTAGAATTCAATTATAATTGCATTTATATCTAGAATGCTTTATAGGAAGAATATTAAATTCATTCCACTACTTGACTATGTTTTATTTCATTGATCCTAGAAAGATAAAAGGCAAAGTTGACCCCAGCAGGATTTTGGACTCGGTACATAAAGAACTATAACTAAATACTGTATCACTGTGAGCTTAAGAAGTTTGCTTTGCAATCATATGGTCTTTGGTTCAATTCCATTGCATGTCACCTTTGGCAAGTATTTTTGATCATAGCTTCTATTGGGTTTTCCGGAAAGTTCGTGCCGATTTTTAAAGGAAAGAAAAAGGTCAAGAAATACTTGTCATTACATTTTTAATCAACCAAATATGAACCATTTTGTTGAACAATGCATCTCCATCTTTCCTTTAACTTGAAAATACCCTCTTCCCAGAATTGAGGTGGTTTCATGGCAAAGAATTCATCAAGGTATCTTTTTACGTCCTCCAAGGAATTGAAATTTTTACCATTAAGACTATTCTGCAGAGACCTGAATAAGTGGAAATCCGAAGGAGCACTATCTGGTGAATATGGAGGGTGGCATAACACATCCCAGCTGAGCAGCAGCAATTTTTGTCTGGTTCCCAAAGCATCAAGTGCCGAAAATGAACTTTCTTATCTTCCATTTTAAAGGGTTACGGAATTAACACAGGTTATAGAAACATAAACCTTCTTTGATTAAAAGATAGCTTAAACTGTGCTCTAAATGGAGGTGTAGTCAAATCCTATTTATGGACTCAACCATGTTCTAAAATAAGTCGAAATGTAAGCTACTATAAATCAGCACGAACTTTCTGGACAACCCAATATTATATTTATATTTTTTATCTTTTATTTCTTACAGTCATTAGACTGTGGCCATGCTTGAAGTATTTAAAAATTTTTAGTCAAGTAAATCAATCCTGGTACTTTTTTTTCCCTCCTTTTCTTTTAAGCTTGGCACTTTTTCTATCAGTCTCTTTGTCAAACTGCTAAGTTACAGAGATGTAAACACAACAGCATCAGTTGTCAAATGGTGGTGGTGATAAACACAGACACAAAAACGCACACACATACAGATATATACAAACATATGATGGGCTTCTTTCAGTTTCTATCTACCAAATCCACTCACCAGGCTTTCATCAGCCTAAGATTATCATAGAAGATACTTGTTCTAGGTGTCATGCAGTAGGACTGAACCTAGAACCATGTTGTTGGGCAGCAAGCTTCTTACTACACAGCTATGCCAGTGCTTATACACACACACACACACACACACACATACATATATATATATATATAATATAAAATAAATATAAGAGAGTGGTCACTATATGGCTCACTCTAGCACCAGTTAATCCAAAAGGTTTCAACCACAAAAATACATGTTTCCCATGAAAGTCAGTACGATTGTTAGCTCACACGGACAGGGCAAATAAAAAATAACAAAAATACAGATTATTTTGGGACAATTGTTTCGCTATTAATGAATTAAATGTAATTTTACTTACAAAAAAATCCACTTGTAGCTCGTCAGCCAAAACTATCTGGATGAAATCCACTCAATCACATGCCAGATTTTACCATAACGATAAATACGCGTGTGGTTCAATTGATTACATCCGACGTTATAATTCAAATGCCCCAACTAACAGCGCGCCAAACTTTCACGGAAAACAAATACTACCCTAAATCCTCAAGTATAATCCGCATTTTTTCCCCAAAATTTAAAGGTCAAAATCATTAGTGCATATTATATACAGGATTAAAAATGAAAATTTTTTTTCTAAGCAATGTCCGAGTCTCTATTTGCTGTCCGGCAATGTTTATTCAGAGCATTTTGTGATGCCGGGTGCAAAAACACCTTAAGCTAAGCCTGAAAGCAATGAAGTCATAAAAGAATCATCCATAACTTGCAGTAAGCAACATTTATTAAAATAAAAGTATTCAGAACACATAATAACATATAACAAAAACAATTTGCAAACATATTTACATTCCCATATAACAGTTAAGAACATCCCCATTATTGTATTACGCATGCGCAGAAGTGTTTGTTCAACTAGGTGCTACTGATTTAATTACGCATGACTCAAGTTAGAGAAGGGGTGCGTATTATACATGAGGTTCAGGTTTTTCAGAGGTACGGTCCCCTAAAAATCCCCTGCGTATTATACTCAAGGGCGGACTATACTCGAGGATTTACGGTACTACTAATAATAGTAATTTCAAATTTTTTCCACAAGGCGTGTTTGGGGGAGGTGTGGAGGAGTCAATTACATCGACCCCAGTCTTCAAATGGTACTTATTTTATCGACCCTGAAAGGATGAAAGGCAAAGTCAACCTCGGCAGAATTTCAACTCATAATGTAGCAACAGGTGAAATACAGCTAAGCATTTCATCCAGCATGCTAACGATTCTGCCAGCTCAACGCCTTACTACTACTACTACTACTACTACTACTACTAAAACTACTACTACTAGTAAAACTACTACTACTACTACTACTACTACTACTACTACTACTACTACTACTACTACTAATAATAATAATAATAATAATAATAATAATAATAATAATAATAATAATAATAATAATAATAATAATAATAATAATGGTAATAATCCAGCATAAGTTCTGAAATTTGGGGGGATGTGGTAAGTCAATTATATCAACCTCAGTGTTTCACTGGTACTTAATTTATCAACCCTAAAAGGATGAAAGGCAAAGCTGACTATGGCAGAATAATAATGATAATGATGATGATGATGATGATGATGATGTTGATAACTATAACAATAATAATGATATAACTCAAGGATGGAAGTCAACAAGCTTTGATAGAGATTTATCACATATGTTTCTGCACCCCAAATCAGCTTCAAGTTGTCAGGTTCATATTCATATAGTATTATGTAAGATTACTCTTAATAATTACTATGCATTCGAATATCGTTCAACAACAGCTGTCTTGTGGATGCTTCATCGGGCAATTAGTAAGAATAATCTTACATAATGCTAAATGAATACGAACCCAGCAACTTGAAATCGATGTGGAGTATAGAAATATATGTCATTATCCACTGTTAAAGCCAGTTAACTTCCATCTTTGTGTTATATTATCATTACTATTACTATTATTATTATTATTATTATTATTATTATTATTATTGAGTGAGAGAGCAGTGCGTGCCATCAAAGTGACACTGGGGTAAAATATACGAAGCCAAACATACCCATCATGACTACCCGTTTAATAAGGGTACACTAGGCACATGCATCACAACCATATGTGTGCGACATGGTGATCTCATATCAAGATAAACAGCACATGACCTTGCAGCTGGGAACCAGTTAGAATTTTCTTCTGGTCGAGTAACCCATCCCACTCAAAAGGTCCCTGAATAAGGGTTGTTTAAGGATGTTGAACAAAACATCCATGTTTCCAGAGGTGAATTATTCAAACCGCAAAGAATCCCTCACAACACATGGCTACGATGCTCTTGCACTACTTCTGCTCGTGATCAGAGATGCACATAAAAGAAATATTTCCTATCTATCTATCTATCTGTGGAGGCATATAGCCTAGTGGTTAGAAACTGTGGACTCGCGGTCGAGGGATTGCGGGTTCGAATCTCAGACTGGGCGATGAGTATGTTTATGATCGAAACACCTAAGCTCCACGCGGCTCCAGAAGAAGGTAATGGCGAACTTCTGCTGACTCTTTCGCCACAACTTTCTCTAACTCTTTCCTCCTGCATCTTGCAGCTCACCTGCAATGGACCATGCAGATGGGAAACCTATACGCCAAGGAAACTGGGAAACCGGCCCTATGAGCCAGGGGTGGCTCGAGAAGGAACAAACATCTATCTATCTATCTATCTATTTGTATGTCTGTCTGTCTGACAGTTATTCCGTCTGTCTGCCTCTCTCTCTCTCCCTCTGTTTCTCTCTCTCTGTTTCTCTCTCTCTCTCTCTCTCTCTCCCTCTGTCTCTCTCTCTCTCAGCAAATACCTGTGGATGTTACTGTTACTTTTCTATAGTTGAAGGGAGAGGTGGAAAGAAAAATAAAAGATGTTAAGCAGAGGAGGTATACTTAAAATGAACGGTAAAGCGAGAGAAAGGAGGGACAGAGAGAGAATCAGAGGGAGGGTGAGTGGTGACTGAACATAAAATTAACCCGCAAGTGGCTGAATACTCCACAGACATACACACCATAACGTAGTTCTCAGGGAGATTCAGCCTTACAAAGAATGCAACAAGGCTGGCCCCTTTGTATTACAGCTACAACTCACTTTTGCCAGCTGAGTGGACTGCAGCAAAGTGAAGTAGAGCACCTTGCTCAAGAACACAGAATTTCTTTAGTTTGCAGTATCAGATAACAAAGTATTTTTCATTTTCAGTTAGAAGAATATTTTTAAAAAATGAAAGCTAATGAAAAAATTGAACGCAAAATATAAAAATGACTTTATCTTTTTTTTAAAAATCTTAGGAGTTATAATTGTCACTTTTGCTTAAATTGCTATTAAGTGATTTTTTAAATACATAAATTTGTAATATCAAATTTTTAATGAGCAAACCTGTAGGCAATTAATCTCTTCACTAAAATTGAAAATAAATACCTTCTTGAGTATCTTAATTTAAACTTTTAAGCAAATATAAAAATATATATAAAAGGGTATTTCTTACTATTTTACTTCTAACTTCAGCATCAATATTCTAAGATTTTCTATTTCTGCCCTGTACATTTCCAGGCTTAATTATTGCTTATTCTGTACATTTTCAGGTTCAATACCTAAAAATATTCTAGGATTCTGCATCTACATTTTTCATCCTCGCCCCGCTTTTTTTTTCAGGCAATTATTATTCTATTATTATAACTGATTATATTTACTTTCATAATTGAAAAAATGATACTTTTGTAAATAATTTTTAAATACAGGTTTTGTTCAAACATACAAAATATTTTGTGCACATATAAGTAACAAAGGATTAATAACAGCATATCTGTTACTAATAAATATATTTTTAAACACTTTTTATTATGAAATAATGTTTTATTCTAATTAAGTAATTAATAATTAGTTTTTTAATGAGTGAAATTTTTTATTTTAATCTGTCTTTAATATGAATATATTTTGATACATAAACAGAATAATAAAATTAATAAGAAATTACAAAAAAATCATAAATTTTTTATGCTCAAAGGTTTTAGACAGGCCTTTTCCTAAAATATTTGTCTTGAACTCTTTCACTTGAGTTCAAATAATATTTTTCTTTAAAAAAAAGACAAGAATATTTTCTTTAAATATTTTCAAGAATATTTTGATTTCTTAAAATTATCACCTTTTTGTCAACTTGTTTTTGTAGCAAATATTTTTTTATAAGGTTTTCCCCATAAGATTCTTCCCATAGAGGTCTTTTATCTGAAGTAAACTTTGAATGCAGAATAGCTGCGAACACAGCTTAGAAGATTGGCTAAATATCCTTAGAAAATAAGTAGTCAACAAGCTGCTATAAAGTTTTGAAACCCCCTACGTCTCAAACTCCAGTTATGTACTCTGTGCCAATGAGCTAAGCGACCCATAACATCAGATACCATCTTTTACAATGTTAAATGTCTTAAAATAAGAAAAATATTTTGATTTGTTAAACTGATCAATTATTTGCATCTCTTAAGACCACACCACGATTTTTGTAGCTAACATTTTTTGACAGGGTTTTCACCATAAGATTTATCACATAGAGCCCTTTCATTTGAACACAATTATTGTATAGTTTCCTTTTACAATAGCTGAGATATTCTGATTCAAAGTCAATTTTGGGGGTTACTTATTCTTTTCGTCACTTAAAGCCACACTACTTTTTTATGATTCTTTTCAATGAGTGCATTCTTTTAAACCTAGTTAGTTTATAATTTTCTTTTAAAATGGCTGATATTTTGATTCAAAGTCAATTTGTTGCCTTATGAGTACATATGATCTCTCAATTTTGACATACATTTTTTTTAATGAACCAAATTTCAATTATTTTATTTCGAAATGTAACTGAAGATTATTGCAAAAATAAATACCACATTGAAATAGTGATGAAACCTAGAAGTACTCACCCTTAGGAATATATTCACCAAATGCTGTGGATGAATGATGTGTGTGTGTGAATGTGTGTGTGTGTGTATGTGTGTATGTATGTATGTATGTATGTATGTATGTATGTATGTATGTATGTATGTATATATATATATATATATAAATGTATATATATATATATATATATATGTATATATATATATATATAATATATATATATATATATATATATATATATATATATATATGTATGTATGTATGTATATGTATATACATAGGAAAACCTTGTGCTAGGAAGATCAGTAGAAAACTCAAAACCACCAAATAAGGATAAATTTTTGAAAGGAATGAAAATTAGTGCTAGGCCACTGGTAATAATAATTTCTTATACCCTATTATTATTTATTATGTGTGTGTATATATATATATATATATATATATATATATATACACTAGCAGAGATACCCAGAGTTGCTCAGGATTAAAATGGCATAGTTTGTATATAATATAATACAGTTATGTTGAAACAGGTGATATGGGAAAATGCAGCATTGACAACAAAACATTTGTGAAGTAATTTATGGCCTAATTCGACTAAGCGACATGTCATACATCTGTTTGGGGTATTCCAGGCCCCAACCTGTCATGGAAAATTGGGGGTGGTGGTTATGTGATCTTTGAACACACTGAGAAACTGTCAGTGGTTATACTCTCCTTTGCAATCGGTGTTGCATCTAACACAACCTATTGTCTGAAGTTTTGACACTTTCTTTGGGTTTGTTGTCCTACATCACTCATAAAGTAAATCTAGAGGAACTGTGGTTGTTCATTTGTGGGTAACAGGGATGCAATGAGGTGATAGACTTGCCCTTGAACTTTGAACATTGGTGTAAACCCGTATTCAACTATCTCCTTAGATGCACTAAACGATGTCATTTGAAATGCAGATTTGATATTGTTCAGAAAATCCTTTGTCTGGATGGAAGTGCCTTTCAAAAGACCCATAAGAGGTTGAGGAGGTGCTGGTAGTTTTGGCAATCTTACCTTACCACATGAGTAGCACATGCCATTAGTTTCATTTGAAAATTTTAAAGCTTTGCAGAAACAATAATCTGAGTTTAGCACACCAGTTTGAACAAAATTATCATTTTTATAAGAATGGGATGGATCATATCTGAAAGCATCTCCAGATGTGAAGAGGGAATTTGTATGTGGTCTGTATCTGAGAGCTGTTCTATCAAACCTCTGTCTAACCATTAAAATGTTGTTTTAATGATTCAGCTTTAAGTGCTGCAGCAAACCTTTGCTGATCTTGGGATCAGACTCCATTTGATGTACTGCAGCAGGCATTTGCTGATCTTAGGAAAGTCTCATCTCGCTTCTGTCTTGAGACTCCATTTGACGTGCTGCAGTATGCATTTGCTGATCTTGGGAAGATTTCATCTCCCATCTGTATTGGAATCCTTTTGACATGCTGCAACATGCCTTTGCTGATCTTGAGAAAGCCTTATCTTACTTCTTTCTTGCAACTCCATTTGATGCACTGCAGCACACTTTTGCTGATCATGGGAACGTCTCATCTCCCTTCACTCTTATGACTCCATTTGACGTCCTGCAGCTTGCTCTTGCTAATCTTGAGAAAATCTCATCTCGCTTCTGTCTTGAGACTCTATTTGATATGCTGCAGCATGCATTTACTGATCTTGGGAATGTCTCATCTCCCTTGTGTATTGACAGCTGAGTGGAGCAATGTGAAATAAAGTGTCTTGCTCAAGGACACAATATGTCACCAGGAATTGAATTCACAACCTTACGATTGTAAGCCAAATACCCTAACCACTAAGCCACACGCCTTTACACACACACACACACACACACAAATATATATCATCATCATCATCGTTTAACGTCCGTTTTCCATGCTAGCATGGGTTGGACGGTTCAACTGGGATCTGGGAAGTCAGTAGGCTGCACCAGGCCCAGTCTGATCAGGCAGTGTTTCTACAGCTGGATGCCCTTCCTAACGCCAACCACTCCGTGAGTGTAGTGGGTGCTTTTTACGTGTCACCTGCATAGGTGCCAGACGAGGCTGGCAAACGGCCACTATCGGATGGTGCTTTTTACGTGCCACCTGTACGGGGGCCAGACGAGATGTAAAAAGCACCATTTGAGCATGATCATTGCCAGTGCCACCTGACTGGCTCCTGGTTCAGCAACATACCTTTGCTGATCTCTGGGAAGTCTCATCTCACTTCTGTCTTGAGACTCCATTTGATGTACTGCAGCATGTGTTTGCTGTTCTTGTTAAAGCCTCATAAATATAATAGAAATAAGATGATCTTAATGTTATCACATTAGAATTAAAAGTGGAAGAACAAAAGTGAAACAATATAATATCACAATACAATATAGATCTTACTCTTTCACTTTTGGCACATAATACTGAACCAGTGCCAATGTTATATTGTTTTAATCTAAATGCAAAAAACAATTACATGTTGACACGCATGGGGTCTGATACTATTACCTTGTTAAATATGACTTGATTTGGTCAAGCTGTTTAAGAATGCATAGGGAGCAGATAGACAGATAGACACACCGACAAGAATTTTTTATATATTGATATATAAGATATATCATCATCATCCGCATCATCGTTGTCGTCGTCGTCGTCGTCGTCATCATCATCATCATCATCATCATCACCGTCGTCGTCGCCGCTTAACGTGTGCATTCCATGCTGGCATGGGTTGGACGGTTTGATTGAGGACTGGCGAGCAGAAGGCTGCACCAAGCTCCAATCTGATCTGGCAACATTTCTACAGCCGGATGCTCCTCCTAATACTAACCACTTCAAGAGTGTAGTGGGTGCTTTTTACATACCATTGGCATGAGGGCCAGTCAGGTGGTATTGGCATTGACCATGCTCAAATGCTGTTTTTTCATTCCACTGGCACAGGAGCCAGTCAGGTGACACCGGCAATGATCATGCTCAAATGGTGCTTTTTACATGCTATATATAAAAATATATTTGTGTGTATGTGTGTGTGGTGTGTGTGTAAAGGCGTGTGGCTTAGTGGTTAGGGTATTTGGCTCACAATTGTAAGGTTATGAGTTCAATTCCTGGCGACATATTGTGTCCTTGAGCAAGACACTTTATTTCACGTTGCTCCACTCAGCTGTCAAAAATGAGTAGTACCTGTATTTCAAAAGGCCAGCCTTGTCACACTGGATCTCTCTGAGAACTATGTTGAAAGTACACGTGTCTGGAGTGCTCAGCCACTTTGCATGTTAATTTCACGAGCAAGCTGTTCTGTTGATCGTATCAGTTGGGCTCATCGTTGTAACCAACTGAGTGCTCCTATATATATATACATATATATATATATATTTTTCACCGGAATAGTTCAATACTGAATTTTTGTTCAGAGTAGGCAAGTTGTTACCGAAATGCATTGCGGAAAAGCCCGCCATTTTCATAGATATGTAAAGATAAACATTCATACATGCTGCCGCGAATTCTACAGTTGGTTGTCGGGTATGTGATGTTGTGTTTTTTCTTACATGTCTTGAATTCGTTGCACTGAAGAGCATAGAATGCATATTCTGCATTGATTGCGAAATCACAGGTGATATGTAACTAAATTCTGTTTTTAAATGACTCGCTTTGAAGTTTTGCATTCGGTACAATTTGTTTATTTTAGTAGTTTTGACTGCAAAAGTCCCTCCTAGCATGCAGTACCTATGAATAATAGTACCCTCTATATAATATAAATAAGTATTTTCTTTCTCTTACGAGGTTTTTCACGCTAACTACTTGATAATTTCTTATAAAGATTTTATCTTATTTTTAAATTTAAAAATATATATATATATATATATATATATATATATATATATATATATATATATATATATAATATATATAAAATATATATATATATATATATTTGTAAAAAATGAAGTTCGAAAATGCTGCTGTATTATACAATTTTTAATTTTTATATATACATTATAACATGTTTCAGTTCCTGAAATGAACTTTATCAAAAAAAGTTATATATAAAAAAAGACAGCTCATGCCGTCAAACACAAGAAATTCATTTATAATACACAACGGAGTCAGACATCTTAGAGTTCATGTATAGTTGATATATAGTTCATGTATAGTTGATATATAGTTTGAAGTATATGTTCAAAGTGTTCGATGCAGTGGCCCACGGTGGCAATACGTATTCAATACAAAAAACAGATCAAAGTGGTGGAAAGCGGTCAATACAGAAGATTGATGTTTCCGAAAGAGCGAGGAATTCATTTTTACCTTAAGCAAATGTGATGACCCATGGTGGATGTTCGCTGGGTGGTTCTAATGAGTTTTTGTGAAGTGCTCGGTTTTATAATGCCTGTTAGGTGGTCAATCCAGCGTAGCGTGACGTCATCAACGTTTTGACCAATCGTTTCGTTAGGTGGCTTTAGTCAAGTAGAACGGGACGTCATCATTATTTTGACCAATCGCTGCATTATAACTGCCTCTTGTTTGTTTCCTGTTTTGACCAGTTGCTTCGTTAGTCAAGTAGAACGGGACGTCATCATTATTTTGACCAATCGCTGCATTATAACTGCCTCTTGTTTGTTTCCTGTTTTGACCAGTCGCTTCGTTAGTCAAGCAGAACGGGACGTCATGCAGATTCTGCCCAATCACGACTTATAGCTACATTAGATATGCCCCCTGTTTGTACTTGTTAGGTGACTATTCAAGCAGAAAAGGACGTCATCAATATTCTGACTAATGACTGTCCGTGCAAATCTGACCCTGATACATACGATACAGCTATGGGTCAGACCCGATTCTGATTGGTCAACAAGTTGATGACGTCTAGCTCAGCTAGAATGGACAGGATACAAACAGAGGACAGTCATTAGTCAGAATATTGATGACGTCCTTTTCTGCTTGAATAGTCACCTAACAAGTACAGACAGGGGGCAGATCTAATGTAGCTATAAGTCGTGATTGGGCAGAATCTGCATGATGTCCCGTTCTGCTTGACTAACGAAGCGACTGGTCAAAACAGGAAACAAACAAGAGGCAGTCGATTATATCGACCCCAGTACGTAACTGGTACTTAATTTATCGACTCCAAAAGGCTGAAAGGCAAAGTCGACTCGGCAGAATTTGAACTCAGAACGCAGCGGCAGACGAAATACCACGAAGTATTTTGCCCGGCTTGCTAACGTTTCTGCTAGCTTACTAACAATTCTGTCAGTCCACTGACTTCCTTCAGCTTGATATTGATTTCAAATTTTAGCACAAGGCCAGCAATTTCAGGGATGAGATAAGTCAACTTCATTGACCCTTGGTGATCAGCTGGTGCTCATTTTACCAACCTGAAAAGGATGAAAGGTAAAGTTGACATTGGAAGAATCTGAAATCAGAACATTAAAATGGACAAAATGCTGCTGAGCATTCTTCCCAGCATACCAACAATTCTACCAGTTTTCTGCCTAATAAATATTATTCTTTAATTTGTTTCAGTCTTGACCGTGGCCATGCTGTAGCACCGCCTTTATTTGAACAAATCGACCCAAGAACTTATTCTTATTAGGCAACATTTTTACTTTATTGAACTTTTATCTGTTATATTTTATTCGTTTCAGTCTTTGAACTGTGGCCATGCTGGGGCACCACCTTGCAGGGTTTTAATTGAAAAATTAACACTGGTGCTTTTATTTTTGTAAGCCTGTTACTTATTCTAATGGATTTTTTCTTTTTTGCCAAATGACTAAGTTGTGAGGATGTAAACAAACCTGCACGGGTTATCAAGCGGTGGTGGGGGGACAAACACAGATACAAACATGCGTACCCACACACACACACGCATGCACACTCTCATATGCACACACTCACAAACTCTTATACACACACACAAACACACATGCGCATACATACACACACACATTCACATGCACGCACATACAAACAGACACTCACACAAGCGGTGATGGGGACAAATACAGACACAAACACGCATACTCACACACACACATACACCCACATGCATACACTCACAAACTTGCACACACACACAAACACATATGCACATACCTACACACTCACACACACACACACACACGCGCGCGATGGTCTTCGTTCAGTTTCCATCTACAAATCCACTCACAAGGCTTTGGTCAGCCAAAGCTATAGTAGAAGACACTTGCCTGGGTTGCCATGCAGTGAGACTGAACCTGGAACCATGTGGTTGG
>NC_043020.1:16097127-16099627 GCF_006345805.1 Octopus sinensis
ATATATATATATATGTATATGTATATATATATATATATATAATATATATATATGTATGTATGACAGACATCGTTCACAGATTGCATCTCTCAAATTCTACTCAGTAGGTATTAAACAACCTGAGGAAATGGCAGAAAACACACCTGCCTGTGTTCTATTAACTATATAGACATGTCTCTACTCTCTTAACCACACAGCCATGCCAGAGACACAACAGAATAGTTGGTAGTTAGGAAGTTGATGACGTGATTCAGCACTTTGACTTTTACAGCCGTTTGTGTATGGGTGTGTGTGTGTGTGTGGTGTGTGTGTGTGTGTGTGTGTGTGTGTGTGCATATGTGTTTGTGTGATTGCAAGTGTGTGTGTGTGTTTGTGTACCAAACCTCGCTGGAGACAGGAGCAGGCAAAAAAAGAAACTGTTAGATCTTCATTCTAATGCTTCTCCAAATAAACTATTGCAGCCAATAACTTGTGAAGCAAATTAATTTAAAATAATAATAATAATGATAATAACGATAATAATGATAATAAAAAAAATATGATGGTTATTTTGACTGGCAGGTAATAAATAGATAGGAAAAAATATACACTATTTTAATCATCATAAGCAAAAGCAAAAACAAAAAATATTCATAAAAATATAATTGAAATAACAATAAAATAAAATCAATAACAGAATAGAATTACATTAAAAACAAAAATGTTTTAATTTGTTTTATGTTTTTGTTTTTGTTTTTTTCTTTTTAATCAATATTTTCCCTTAAAATTTTTGAGTGAAGAAAGCCCAGAATAAAAATAAACGTCAACTTCTTGTCAATGTATTTTGATTTCTTTTAATATCGAAACTATAATTAAATCTGCAAGAATTGAAATATTTTCCATCAATTTAATCGAAATGAAAACTTTCTACTCGAAATGTTGAAATGAAACAAACTTCAGAGTTTTTATTGTAAAGTAAATGTGTGGAGTAATTTTCTATTAAGTGGTCGGGTGAACAAATGGAGATGATGTCGGGTCGAGAGAACACTGTAGTCTCATTACGATGACTTTTTGGCTTTGTTGAGAAGATCCTGTAGATGTGTTGAGGGCATGACAACCTCTCAAGTGCTGATGCTATGAGATGAAAAAAAAAAAAGCACTTGAAGGTGTTGGTGTCAGGAAGGCCATCCAGCTGTAGGAAGCATGCCAAATGTGGAACATATAACTAAGATGCGGTCTTTCGACCTGTCTAGAAGGGCAATAACTCTGAATGGGAAATGACTCAGATTCTGATGACCTATCTGACCCAGCAGAAAGGAAATGATGATGCTGATGGTGGTGGCGGTGGTGGTGGCAGCGGCAGTGGCGGCGGCGATGGTGGTGGTGTTGGTGGTGGTGGTGGTGGTGATGATGATGATGATGATGGTTTTGGTGGTGATAATGATGGTGGTGGTGGTTGTGGTGGTGATGATGATGATGATGATGATGGTTTTGATGGTGATGATGATAATGATGATGATGGTTTTGGTGGTGATGATGGTGATGATGTTGCTGATGATGATGGTGGTGATGATGATGATGATGATGATGGTGATGGTGGTGGTGGTGATGATGATGATGATGATGCTAATGATGATGATGATGATGATGATGATGGTGATGATGATGATGATGATGATGATGATGATGATGATGATGATGGTAATGATGAAGGCTAGACTGCATGATGCTGCGTATGAAGTGAGATGCTGCATGGCAGCAAAATACGGGCATTGAATGCAGATGATATATGAAAAGTAGAAAGAATGGATTTAGCATGCTTCACTGTTGTATAATGATGGTTTCAAATTTTGGCACTAAGCCAGCAGTTATAGGTGAGGAAGTAAGTTGATTACCATATTTTAACATGTATAAGGAATCCCCTAATTTTGGAGATTTAAAATTTGGAAAAAAATGGTTTTGTAAGGGATTATAATACTAGGTATAAGAAACTCCCATATTTTTTAAACCTAATTTTTGACAAAAAAGGGTTCCTTATACACATTGACCCTTTCCTTACTGTATTTATTTTGAGATGCTCTGTGTTTCTCTCAATTATTTTAAATATAACAAAGAATTTAGAAAAATAACTCAGTCATCATTAAGCTAGTGTTAGGAATATTAATTATGACTAAGCTTTGGTAGAAGATTTTAATTCAAAACTTATGAAAACAAGACATTTGTACTGCAGAGACAGAGCCAGTTTCAGCCGGGTTGGTAACAAAGGGTTAAAATATGGTACATCAACTCCGGTGCTCAGCTGGTACTTATTTTGTCAATCCTGCAAAGATGAAAAACAAAGTTGACCTTGGTGGAATTTGAATGCAGAACATTAAGTCAGAAGAAATGCTTCTAACCATTTTGTTAGACACAATAACGATTCTGTTGGCTCGCCACCTTACTGTTGTGTCATGTTACTGGACATGAATGACATATGAGTTGAGAGAAAGACTGGGTTTAAGAGGAATTAGACATTGTGTGC
>NC_043020.1:16104627-16107127 GCF_006345805.1 Octopus sinensis
TGTGGCCACAAAAGAAGTAGGAGACCCACCAAAACCCATCCAGGCAGGAGTATCATCACCCAAACAAACCCCGTGGATAAATAATAACCAGAAGAAAAATAGAAAATAAGGGAAAGGATCTGTCAATCTTTAATGAAACTAGTAGACATTCAACACTACTAAGTTACAAAAAGGAAAGAAAAATACTATGTAAATACAAAATCACAGAGTAAAGTATATCTGAAGTAGAAGAATAGCTAAAGCAAGATATCCTCACCAAAGCACAAAGAATCGGCCGGTATGAGAAACGTCAACATTTCTTTGAAAACAAACAGTTCAACTCCAACCCCAAAAGATTCTACCAAGAACTTAGCAAAACTAAAATAGAGATCAATGCAGCATCAACAGCAGAAGAAGTGGAAGAATTTTGGAAAGAAATATGGTCAGTGAAGGAACAACCTCAGGAAAGATCTATCAAAACAATAAACACAGCATCTGAACAACTCTGGACCCCTATAACAATTGAAGAAATCACCCAAGCACTGCAAAAACTAAGCAACTGGAAGGTACCCGGGCATGACAAGATCCCCCACTTCTGGTTAAAATATCTAACAGGAACACATAAAACGCTGGCTGAAAAATTTAATGAAATGCTAGCAGAGCCTGAGGCAGTGCCTGGATGGCTCACAGAAAGGAAAACTATCCTAATTCCCAATCTACTGAAATGGCAAACTCACAAAATTGCAAACCATTAACTTGTCTCCCTATAATTTACAAAGCCTTTACTGCAATAATATTGCAGAGAATGGGCAAACATCTGGAAGAAAGCAACCTGTTTCCAGAAGAGCAGAAGGGATGCTGCAAGGGTTCATACAGCTGTAAAGATCAGCTACTGATCAATAAAGCCATAACTGAAGACAACTGCTGAAAGAAGAAGGGTCTTAGTATGACTTGGATCGATTACCAAAAGGCTTTTGATAGTATTCCCCACACATGGACCCTAGAAACACTAGCCATGAACAAGGCAGCACCAATAATCATAGAATATATAAAACATTCCATGAATAAATGGCAGACAATGCTACAGCTCCAGATAAAAGCCATCCCCACTAGAAGAAGAATATTCCATGGAGACACGCCCTCTCCACACCTTTTCTGCTTGGCACTCACACCTTTATCTGACATGCTAAACAACTGAATGTGTATATAAGTGTTATGGTAAAACAATCACCGATCTCTTGTATATGGATGATCTAAAACTGTATGCTACAAATGATAAACAGCTGGAAACATTACTACAGACAGTACATGGATTTACTGAAGAAATGAAGAAATAAACATGAAATTTGGCTTAGAAAAATGTGCCAAAGCAACCTTGAAAAAGGGAAAACTAGTTAAAGTTGCAACATCACACTAGATAAAGCAAATGGAATAAGAGAATTAGATCAAAGCAAGACATACAAATACTTAGGAATCAATGAATATGATACAACATACACAAATGAAAGAGAAGATAAAAAAAAGAATACTATATATGAGTTAGATTAATAGTGAAAACAGAGCTCAATGTGAAAAACAAGATAATAGGTATCAACACTCCAGCCATCCCAATTATAAGTTGCAGCTGTAATATTCTTAACTGGACTCTAAATGAACTAATCAAAATAGACAGGTAAACAAGAAAAATAATGACAGGATTCAGGATACACCACCAAAAATCTGACATAGAAAGGTATGGAAGGTGGTAGAGGCATTATACAGCTAGAAAACTATTACAAAATAACCACCATACAAAACTAATACAAACAGCTACAAAGCATGAACAAGACAAACTGTTTTCAGTTTTTAAGGAACCTGACAAATACAAAAGAGAACTCATAGTACCTAACAACTATGAAGAAAAAGAAGAAACAACAGAAGCTGTAAAACAACTGAAATCCAAACTAAAACTGGAACAGCAATAGACAAAGCAAAATCCCAACAATGGCCAAGAAGCTCAGGACTCAAAGCAGAGACTGAAGGATTTTTAATTTGCAGCCTTCCCACAAGAAATTACCAAAAAAACATGTTATGAAAAGAAATACATGTAATTTCAGAATATGTGGTGATGGAGAAGAAAAAAATAATCATATTGTCTTTGGCTGCCCAGTCCTGGCTAAGAAGGAATATATTCACTGATACGACAGAGTTGGGACCTATATAAACTGGAAGCTATGCCAACACTATGGAATAACAACAGAAAAAAGATGGTATAGGCACATGCCAGAAGAGGTCACAGAAAATAAGAAAGCAACCATACTCTGGGATATGGTAATACACACAGACAGAGAAATTAAGGCCAATAGGCTGGATATAATTGTCAGAGATCACCAACAAAAAAATGCTTTCTAATCAATGTATCAATACCAACAGATGACAATATTTCTCTAAAATGGAGAAACTTTCAAAATACAAAGATCTGGAAATAGAGGTAACTTGTAAGTGAAGTCTAAAAACAGTAACAATTCCTATCATAGTAGGT
>NC_043020.1:16112127-16119627 GCF_006345805.1 Octopus sinensis
GGCATTGTAAAATAAATGTTACCATCATGCAAGTGAGGTCCTTTATTTTCAATCTTCTTAGAAAATAAATAATGGGGTTGATTTGTTCAACAGAAATTCTTCAAGGTACTGCCCCAACATGGCTGTAGTCAAATGTCTGAAAGAAGTAAAAGACTAAAAGAAAAATGGTTGCAACTTGGAAGTTGGTTTTCATCTCATTGACATATTTGCTGCATAATACGTGAAAGTGGTGAGCATAGAGGGAGCTATGTCTTTTGGTCCGATGTCACTTCACCAAATCTTTTGGTCTGACATCACTTCATCAAATGTCTTTTTGTCTGACGTCACTTCATCAAATGTCTTTTCGTGTGACATCACTTCATCAAATGTCTTTCGTCCACGTCTTTTGGTCCAATGATTTTTTTTGTCCAACGACAAATCCTATCAATAAAATTCTCAATGATTATTTGATTTTGATGTTTACTTTGTTTTCTAAAGAGTTTATCTAAAATTGGACAAAAAGTTGTTGGACAAAAAAAATCATCAGACAAAAAGAAGTCGGACCAAAAGACATGGACGAAGTGACATTGGGTCATGCGCATAGGGAAATGCTCAACAACATCACATTTCCGTAGGCTACTTGAACACCTTGGAATTGCACCTCATTATGTGAGCAAAGTGTGGAGGTGCATGGCTCAGTGGTTAGGGCATTGGACTCATGATTGTAAGATTGTGGTTTTGATTTATAGACCGGGTAAAGTCCACTCAGCTGGTAAAAATGAGAAAATCTGTAACAGGAGAAATATATATATATATGGGGAGAGTTTACGAAAAAAATCAAAAGACGAAGACAGATGGTGTACAAAACAAACAGATGTATTAGTATAACACTCAGGAATAGAGAAAGTCGTTTACATTTTGAGCCTATGCTCTTCTACAGAAAAGGACACAGAAAAAACAAGGAGAGAAAAAATGTGTGTTGTGGCTAATGATCTATCATGGCACCTGGAATATATATATGCCAGGGTGGAATATATACACCAGAGAAACTGGGGAAGCTGGCTCTGTGCTCCTTACAGAGTAATGTGAACTAACCATACATGTGAAGCCCAGTTGCTGCTATAGGGCTTATATTATTCTGAGGAAGAAAACTCACAGAGGGAAAACTGCTGCAGACAACTGCAGAGACTGCAACAACAGGCCAAAAATTGTGCGCCAAGAACGATTTGCATCACTTTGAGGATAGAAGCAAAAGAAATCACCTCATTTTGTAGACTAGAAGCTGTTGACCAAGTTCAGCACCAAAAAGCCAAAAGTTTTCTCTCCCCCTGCACAGAGTCAATTGAAAAACATGGTATTTAGTGTCACAATGATGAGGTATTTAGTGCCTCATGATGAGAGGAACAAAATTGATATGAAACTGTCAGAAAAAAAAACATGATGGCATATAAGATGAGTAAGACACAAGGAAAGGTCCATCTCCTAATGGCTACTGACTTACATTCTGGGTCCAATTAGATGGTCAATACTACAAGATCAAACCCTTTCTAAAATAACACAGTGATACTGCCTCCCATTCTGGCAGACGCAGAGATGGGTACACCTCATAGGTACCAAGCAAAGGTCCATTTCATTAGTCCATGAGACTAATGAAATTCACAGTTCTTCAAATCATTAAAAAAACGAAGAGGCAGAGTTACTATATAATATGATAGAATAATAATAGAGCAAATTGGTGAGTTGGAGATGTGAGATGGAGCCCCACTGGTGTTCTTGATTGCATGATGAAGAAAATTTTCTGAGTTTTCTCTTGGTTCTTTTTTTACTTGTTGTTTTAGGAGGAAGGGGCAGTACCCACAGCCTTCACAGGACCTTCCAGACTAGTGAGATTGATGTTATTAATGTTCTTCTGGAACTTTTATTAGTGAACAACTACAGCGAAGACACGAGTAGGGAGGAAATTCCAGAGGGATGACACTCTGGGAAAAGAAGGACTGAAAGTAATGATGAATATATGTGTATGTGATAGTGGGGGAGAAGGAATGGTGGAGGGGATGAGCTTGTTGGATATGATAAGAGTTTATAAGACATAAGACGAGTGGTGGCAAATAAGGTGGGAATGCCTGCATATAAACAGCATGAGATCGGTCAAATTTGAGGAGCAGAGGCCATTATAGCGACTGTAGAAAAGAGGGAGGACCTGTTTTGCAGGCCTTGTGCATATCATTCAGGTGTTTGCTGATTGGGATGGAACTTTTATTGAGTCAGGTTAGGTTAATCCACATTACTTCATAAGAAGCATAGGACCTGTATCTTGGTTTCTCTGGCATATATATTCCTCCCTGGATGGGACAGCAGTCCTATGCAGGATTACTCATCTTTACCAGCTGAGTGGACTGGAGCAATGCAAAATGAAGTGTTTTGCTCAAGAACCCAATGCATCATCCAATCCAGGAATTGAAACCACAATCCTACGATCATGAGTCCAATGTCCAAACCACTAAGTCATGCATCTCCACATTTTATTGAACCAGGCTTATGTTTTTTCATCTTGAAACTAATGTTTTCAGTAGCTGCATCACAGAACATATAAAGGAACTTGGACCTTAAAGAGGACCGTTTGTCATCAGTGCAAACTCATGAGATTGATGAGTACCTCATATGCTTTTGATTTGACCAAGAGCAACAAGAGCTATTACAAATATTTGGATTTCTGAACTTGCAATAATTGAACATCTTGAGGTTCTTAACCCTTGAGAAGTTCAACCAACCCTATCTGGCCCAAGTATTGCATTTGTTTTATGTTCAGGCTGACCAGGCCTGGCATCTCATGCCTACCCGACAATGTTAGTCTAAAAATGTACAATAGCAAAATTGAAATGTCAGTTATGAGACAATTCAGGAGTAATTCAAAATCCTCTCTCTCTTTCGGAGAGGCATAAGTACCTACACGCACACACACACACGGCAGTAACTTCTGCCTGCCGAATTCAATCACAAAGCTTTGGTCGGCTCGGGGCTATAGCGGAAGACACCTACCCAAAGTGCCACACAGTGGGACTGAACCCGAAACCATGTAGCTAGGAAGCAAGCTCCCTAACCACACAGCCATGCCCGCGTCTAATGTGAATAAATGAGTATTACGTTTGACAGAGTAATCTGAATGCTTAAAGGGTTAAGGGATGAACTTGTAGCCTGGTCTTTGTTAGCCTCATGCAATGAACCGTAACCCTAACCCTAACCTCTTTGTACAGGTGAGTAGAACACTTTAAGCTCCATCCACCTGACTAAACTTGGCGGAATTTATATGATGCTAGAATTTGAACATAGGAAACATTAATGAGATTCTTCTTTGTTCTTCTGGAAAGTGATGTGGGTAATGGTAATGGTAAAGTCATGCTGTATACACAGAAAAAACCCCAAAAAACCCCAACTGGGTCCATTACTGTTAGTTTTCCTAACATCATGGTTCCTGATCACTCAGTTCCAATTTTAGTTTTTATCTCTTCTTCCTCATGCATTTAAATCCTCCATTAGGATGATTGTATTGCATCTGTGTATTAAGTACTATCTGATTGAATATTAGATGTGTTTAATCGGGTTATCAGATTACAGAGTTTTTGTAAAGGTACTCAGTAAAATAATGTAGCAACTCTCTCAAATATACACAGTCTGGAATACAAAGTGATATTAGCAGCTCACTGATGTCAGCTGGTGTTTCAGCCAGTTTAGAAAGAAAACTATTCCTTACATCAAAGCCAATGCCACCTCGGTGATGTCCAGTCTTGGGGTAACTCTTTCAGAAGATGGTAAAGGAATAACTCTCACTCGCCATCCTCACTAAAAAAAAGATTCATTCTCCAAATAGTCCTGTCTCAATGACTGCAGCAAATACAGGAATTTGGGGCTAAATTCGACAGTTTGCTTAAAAAGAAAAGCAAACACAATATCCCATCCAAAAATTCAAAAATTCAAAATAAAAACTAAAAAAAAATATCAATTAGATAGGCATAGGAGTGGCTGTGTGGTAAGTAGCTTGCTAACAAACCACAGGATTCTGGGTTCAGTCCCACTGCATGCCACCTTGGGCAAGTGTCTTCTACTATAGCCTCGGGCCGACCAAAGCCTTGTGAGTGGATTTGGTAGACGGAAACTGAAAGAAACCTGTCGTATATATGTATATATATATATATGTATATATATATATGTATATATATATATATAATATATATATATATATATATATATATATATATATATATATATATGTGCATGTGTATATGTTTGTGTGTCTGTATTTGTCCTCCCAACTTCGCTCGACAACCGATGCTGGTGTGTTTACATCCCCATAGCTTAGCGGTTCGGCAAAAAAGAGACTGATAGAATAAGTACTAGGCTTACAAAGAATAAGTCCTGGGGTCAATTTGCTCGACTAAAGGCGGTGCTCCAGCATGGCCACTCATTTCCATAACCAATGGATTGCCAATATTCAGACTAGTTCTCACTCGGTCTCGGCTACCATTGATTATTTCCCATCCCATGTTGCCAACACGTAGAGTTCCAACTAGGACCTTCCATCGCATTCAAACCAGCTCCCATTGTGAGATTCTCTGTTACGTCCAGACATCTTAGGGATCCAAGGTCGAAAGTTCACATGCAAAAGAAGACACCTGCACAATGAAATTTCATCTTGGAATGGTCAGTGCACATTTCCTTGTGTCTTCGCCATAAACGTGATACACACATACACATACACATAATCTAACACACACACACATACATATGCTTCCTTTCTCTTTCTCTCTCCCTCATACACACTCTGACACTCACCTATATACATACACATACATACACTCCAACATATTCACATACATACAATAACTCTTCGCTCATACAATCTATTCCTCATACAAATACAGAAACTCATAAATTTAGACACAAATCTCTTACTTATACGCAGTGTTACTCTTCCTTTCTCATTCATGCATACACAATCACACACACACACACACACACACACACATACACACACACATGCACACACACAGACACAGACACTAAGCAAAAATAATTTTCCTTTCAAAAGGCCAGATTAGATGAAGGTCATCTTTGACCAAGTGACTGCTGAAAGGTCAAGTAAAATAAAGGTCAATTTCAAGTCCATTTATCTCTCTTTCCTTTTATGTTTACACAGAGTTAAACAATTCTTGCTATTTCTGTCACCTCCCTACACGATCCACCACCACCTGCACCACCACCACCACCACCACCACCACCACCTGCCTCCTTTTATTGCTAGACATACTAGAAATAGCAGCCAAATCTCTCATAAATTATATTATACTCTGATCCAATCATCTCCTTACAAAACACCCTTTTTATTTAAACAAATTTCCTCCCACCAAAGAACACAAGATTTTAGGGAGGAAAACTGTTGTCTGCTCAACAAATTATAAGTAAGGGCAAAAGAAAAAATTTCTAATGCCAAAATATGCCGAAAATAGACACTACGTCAATAACCATGTAATTTATCACTACAAGCACATGTTTCGAAGAAAGCCAACAGAAATATCTAAAAAAATCCTGTTATTACCATATCGAACCCGATTTCAGAGTTAGTTCGTAAGAACCTTCCTTTCATCAGTGATAAATGTGGCAAAGAAATATGTGAAATACTTACTTATACCCACGGAAGAAGTGAACACTAAGTCATGAGCACAATTAAGTACCCCAAATATATCCAAAATAGAAACTCTCTAGCACACCTCGGGACATGTGTGATTCGAACTGAAAAACTCCCGTAAAGTGAGAGAGTCCGGAAGTGAACACTATTTAAATTAACATCTTATATAGGATAAAATTTTTCGAAAAAAATTCTAACAATGGCCAGCATATTAAAAAATAGCTTTAAAGGTTAAATTTATAAACAATTTATAAGTAAGAAAAAAAATTCTAATGCCAAAATATGCCAAAAATAGACACAGGGAAGGTTCTTATGAACTAACTCTGATATCGGATCTGATATGGTAATAACGAGATGTTTTTAGAAATTTCTGTTGGCTTTCTTCAAAACACGTGCTTGTAGTGATAAATTACATGGTTATTGACGTAGTGTCTATTTTCGGCATATTTTGGCATTAGAAATTTTTTCTTTTGCCCTTACTTATAAATTGTTAGGCAAGTGTAAACAAATCAAAATTGCTTACGTGGCTGATGACAGTACCACCTGATTGGCACTCATGCCAGTGGAACATTAAAAGCACATCCAAGCATGATTGTTGCCAGGGCCACGGATTGGCTCCTATGCAGGTATCATGTAGAAACACCTTTTGAGTGTGGTCATTGCCAGAACCATCTGACTGGCCTTCATGCTGGTGGCACATAAAAGCACCCACTATACCCTCGGAATGGTTGGTGTTAGAAAGGGCATACAGCTGTAGAAACTTTGCCAGATCAGATTGAGCCTGGTATAGCCTCTGGCTCACCAGTCCTCAGTCAAACTGTCCAACCCATGCCTGCATGGAAAGCGGACGTTAAACGATGATGATGATGATGATGATGATATATAAACAATTATAACTTGTTAGCTTACATTCCTTGTTTCAACACACTGTGTATTTATAGAGAAATATTGTATGTTGTTAGACGATATAAAGTCTATTTTTTCAGCATATTGGCATAGAAGTTTTTTCTTTTGTTCTTAGTTATAATTGTTTATAATTTTCACCTTAAAAGGTATTATAATATGCTGGCCACTGACAAAATGTTTTGGAAAAAACTTTAATCCTTACATTAGAAGTACATTTATATGCACACACACACACACACACACATACACAGATGTTTACATACAAATATGCATATATATATATATAAAGAGAGAGAGACACACACAGACAGACAACCAGGCAGGCTGGCAGGTAGGTAGGGAGGGAGGTAGGTTAGTTGGAAGATAGACAGACAGATAGACAGACAGACAGATAGATAGATAGATAGATAGGCAGGCAGGCAGACAGACAGACAGACAGATTGATAGATAGATAGATAGATAGATAGATAGATAGATAGATAAATACATAGATAGACAGACAGACAGACAGACAGACAGACAGACAGACAGATAGATAGATAGATAGATAGACAGACAGACAGACAGACAGACAGACAGACAGACAGACAGACAGATAGATAGATAGATAGATAGATAGATAGATAGACAGACAGACAGACAGACAGATAGGTAGATAGATAGATAGATAGATAGATAGATAGATAGATAGATAAATAGATAGATAGACAGACAGACAGACAGACAGACAGACAGACAGACAGACAGATAGATAGATAGATAGATAGATAGATAGATAGATAGATAGATAGATAGATATGATAGACTTCTTTCAGTTCCTACCTACCAAATCCATTTATAAGACTTTGGTTAGCTTCAGGCTCCAGTAGAAGACATTTTCCAAGGTACACCCGTAACACTGAACCTGGAACCATGTGGTTGGGAAGACAGCT
>NC_043020.1:16124627-16149627 GCF_006345805.1 Octopus sinensis
TGGTAGGATTAAGGTTATTAAACTGGCAGGATTATTGGCTCACTGGACAAAATATAGCATTCCTTCGAGGTTTACAGTCAGAGTTCAAATTCCTCTGAGGTTAACTTTACCTTTCATCTTTTCAGGTGCAGGAGTGGGTGTGTGGTAAGTAGCTTGCTTACCAACCACATGGTTCCGGGTTCAGTCCCACTGCGTGGCACCTTGGACAAGTGTCTTCTACTATAGCCTCGAACTGACCAAAGCCTTGTGCGTGGATTTGGTAGACAGAAACTGAAAGAAGCCCGTCGTGTATATGTATATATATATATATATATGTGTGTGTGTATGTTTGTGTGTCTGTGTTTGTCCCCCCAACATCGCTTGACAACCGATGGTGGTGTGTTTACATCCCAGTAACTTAGCAGTTCAGCAAAAGAGACCGACAGAATAAGTACTAGGCTTACAAAGAATAAGTCCTGGGGTCGATTTGCTCGACTAAAGGTGGTACTCCAGCATGGCCACAGTCAAATGACTGAAACAAGTAAAAGTGTGGCAAGCTGGCAGGATTGTTGGCATACTGGACAAAATATAGCATTCCTTCCAACTTTACAGTCAGAGTTCAAATTCCTCTGAGGTTAACTTTACCTTTCATCTTTTCGGGGTCAAGGAAATAAGTATCAGTTGAACACTGAGGTCGATGTAATTGACTTGCCCCCTGCCTGCAAAACCTCAGGCCTTTAATTCAAGACTTCATGATTGTGAAATAAACTTCTTTGTTAATCAGCTATCCTACACTTACCATTTGACAAACAGAGATTGATGAAATAAGAACTAGAGTGAAACGTATATTGGGGTCAATATGATTGATCTCCCCCACCAACCCGCCCACCAACCCACCAGCTCTTGAAGGTAGAACCCCAGTATGACCAAAGGCCTGTACCAGTAAAAGTTTATATAAAAGAAAGAAGTGTTTCATCATTGATTTTCTTTGAGCTTATGAAGAAAATTTAAACATAGGTGCAGGAGTGGTTGTATAGTTAAGAAGCTCACCATTCAACTACCTGTTCTCAGGTTGACCCATTGCAACTGGGTCAAGTGTAAGTCAGTAGCCCTGTACATCAATGAAATTGGGTCACTGGTCAAACGTGAGTCCATTAGTCAACTATTTAGGTTTTATGATATTTCTATGAAACAGCAAGCACAACTCTAGACAATCAAAATTAATTGCTAAATAGAATCTATCATCATCATCATCATCATCATCGTTTAACGTCTGCTTTCCATGCTAGCATGGGTTGGACGGTTCAACTGGGGGTCTGGGAAGCCAGAAGGCTGCACCAGGCCCAGTCTGATCTGGCAGTGTTTCTACAGCTGGATGCCCTTCCTAACACCAACCACTCCATGAGTGTAGTGGGTGCTTTTTACATGCCACCAGCACAGGTGCCAGACGAGGCTGGCAACAGCCACGATCGGATGGTGCTTTTTACATGCCACCAGCACGGAGGCCAGACGAGGCTGGCAATGGTCACAATAAGATGGTGCTTTTTACGTGCCACCTGCACGGAGGCCAGTCAGGGTGGCGCTGGCTATGGCCACGTTCGGATGGTTCTCTTATGTGCCACCGGCACTGATATCACAGCTACAAATTCTATTGGTGTTGATCGATTGCGATTTTGATTTTGAGTGATCTGCCCACTTACTCTCCCGTTGAAATTCATGAATTAGCCCATCCTTCTGAAATCTGGAGCAAATCCTATTATTACATTGCTATGTTTATCCTATAGAAGTGAAGTAACCAATTTACGTTTGTGTTATATTCATTCATTCAGTTATGATTAAATGACTGTGAAGGTCATTATGTAATAAGTATTCTATAATGGACATGACTATATCAATGTTCTTATTCATGCTTCCATGCGTGACATATGATTCGTCACCCTTCCATTGAAATAACTGTAAGCCATGAAATAAATGTAATTCCATCAACTCCAATCTTCATTTAATGAGTACCCACATACACACTATTTGTCAATGAAATACTGAATCCTAGCTAAAGTATTATTTAACATTATGGAGGTGTACTTGCATAGCAAATGATTTGATCTGAGATAGTGTGCTGAAACGAAAACAATTGCAGTGTGGAAGATGTTTGTAAGCCATTTAAGAAACACACAAAAGCCATTCGATTCACTTCAATATTTAAGTTTAATTTGTCAAAATATTTTCGTCGCTTTAAGACTGCGACCTGTTTCTGCTGTTTATTATTTAACAGTATTACTTAAAAGTATTATTTGAGAACATTGCCTTAAACAGCAATGCAATTTCATGACTTTGATTGTATGGAGCTTATGATGTTTATAATAATACTAGCAGTATAGCCCGGTGATGCTCAGGTTTGTTTTTTAGTTGCACTTAAAACGGCACACCTTGATGTCGCGTTGACGAAGTTTTGACATAGTTTCAATCTTTTTTTGAAAAGTAAAAATTTTGCATTATGTAGCTTGTTATTCTCTTTAAGTGAACATCTTTCTGGTTGAAATACACCAAAAACTGGCGACGCAGCAGTCAAAAAATCGTAAAAAATAGGGATTTTCATAGAAAAAAAGCACTTTTTTGATGTAAATAATTTTTGGTCTTAACGTGGTCCTATTTGAATCTTTCTTCTATGGAAGGAAGAGCAAGCCTTTTTCTATCACACTCTCAATTTTGGTCAACATACGCCACAGGGTCTCGGAAGAGATAGCGTTTTTATGTGCCACTGGCACCGGAGCCAGTCAGGCAGTACTGGCATCAACCACGTTTGGTTGGTGCATTTTATGTGCCACATGCACAGAAGCCAGTTACACACAAACACACACACACACACACACACACACACACACACACATATATATATATATATATACACATGTATTTTGTTGTGCCTTGAGATAGTCATTACACCAATAATAATAGCAGATGTGCAGGTTCAATTTCACTGCTGTATTATTAGTCATTTGGTTAAATATCCAACCACCTAACCAATCGATCAATTGTTTAATGCGTTGGTTAAATAATCAATTGATTGTATTGCCAGTCAAAGATCTTACATTGCTGTTCACGACCTTTCCAGTGACTTAGTGACTTCCACTCTCACTCTGAAGTTTGCTCTGCATCTCTCTTAGAATTGCTGTTATGTCTGTGCATATGCACGTATGTATGTGTGTGTGCAGATGGGTGTTTACTTTGAAGAGGAGGTAAGGGCGAGTGTTGACAAAATATTTGTCTGTGTGTGTATGTATGCGTGTATGTGTGTGTGTGTGTGTGTGTGTGTGTGTGGTGTGTGTGTGTGTATTTAAGAAAACAAATAGAAATGGCTTCTCTGATAATTTTTCCACTTTAATAATTAGATGTTTATTAGTAAAACTTATAAACATCTAATTATTAAAGTGGAAAAATTATCAGAAAAGCTATTTCTATTCATTTTTCCATATATATATAATACTGTACCTAGAATTTTCTGCTTCTTATTCTACTACATATATATACATGTACATGTGTGTGTGTGTGTGTGTGTGTGTACACAGGATAGCTTTCTTTTACTTTCTTATTTCTTTATTGCCCACAAGGGGCGAAACATAGAGGGAACAAACAAGGACAGACAAAAGGATTAAGTTGATTACATTGACCCCAGTATGTAACTGGTACTTAATTTATCGACCCCAAAAGGATGAAAGCCGAAGTCAACCACGGCGGAATTTGAACTCAGAACGTAACAACAGACGAAATACCACTAAGCATTTCGACAGGTGTGCTAGCGATTCTGCCAGCTCGCCACCTTACTTTTACTTTCTGTCACCAAATCCATTTGCAAGACTTTGATCTACCCTGGGCTATGGTAGAAGATACTTATAAAAATTGTCATACTGTGAGACTCAAGTCAGAACCATATGATTAGGAATCAAACTTCTTACCACACAGCCACACCCTTACCTAGCACTACCACCACACCCAGATTCTCCATCAAACAAACCAATGAGAGACAGCCTTTACATGGTTACTCACACACCCCACCATCACAACAATGTAAAAATATGTAATATAATGCAGTTTTAGGTTGTCATCATGAAGGTGCATGGCTTAGTGGTTAGGGTATTTGGCTCCCGATCATAAGGTTATGAGTTTGATTCCTGGTGATGTGTTGTGTCCTTGAGTAAGTCACTTTATTTCACATTGCTCCAGTCAACTCAGCTGGCAAAAAAGAGGTGGACCTGTATTTCAAAGCGCCAGCCTTGTCACATGCTGTATCATGTTGAATCTCTGACTCTCTCTGAGAACTACATTAAGGGTACATGTGTCTGTGGAGTGCTCTGCCATATGCACGTTAATTTTGTGAGCAAGCTCTTCCCTTGATGTCAAAACCGACAGAGTGCCAGGTTGTTATCAAATTTATGTATATGAACACGTAAATATCTGCAAGATCATCAGCATAGTCTGTTGTTTACAAAACATAATTTCCAGAATTACATACAGAACGCTCAACTGAAATCGAGTATGTATAAAGTTCTACAAATTATCTTTAAGTGTATCTTTCAAATGCCTTCACTTTGGTGCGCTGAGGTTGGAAATTACTCTGCAGTTAATAAATTACAGCAGCCAATTTACTGGCTAGAGAACATTTTTTATTGAAAATTAAATAATTTAAAATTAAACAATTTCTACCCTTATTATATAATTTATATATATATAGGTGCAGGAGTGGCTGTGTGGTAAGTAGCTTGCCGGGTTCAGTCCCACTGCGTGGCATCTTGGGCAAGTGTCTTCTGCTATAGCCCCGGGCCGACCAATGCCTTGTTAGTGGATTTGGTAGACGGAAACTGAAAGAAGCCTGTCGTATATATGTATATATATATATATATGTATGTGTGTGTGTCTTTGTGTGTCTGTGTTTGTCCCCCTAGCATTGCTTGACAACCGATGCTGGTGTGTTTACTTCCCCGTCACTTAGCAGTTTGGCAAAAGAGACCGATAGAATAAGTACTGGGCTTACAAAGAATAAGTCCCAGGGTCGATCTGCTCGACTAAAGGCGGTGCTCCAGCATGGACTGAAACAAGTAAAAGAGTAAAGAGTAAAAGAGTATATATATATATATATATATATATATATATATATATATATAGGCAATGTATCATATATCTGGAAAACAAACACAAGAGCATAAAAACTGCAGCCCTCTGCCAAGCCACGGTAAGCCAGTGTAACAGAGAAGGCTCTTCAAACCAGTATGATCTAAAGCTCAAACTCACAGCCTCCAAATCAGACCATGGTTGGTGGAGAGAACATGCTGAGTCCTTCATTCTACAGTGGACTGAACATAGGCAATCCAATCCAGTGTGTGATAGTTATGGCAGAACTATCTTTAATTATAGGTTTGCTTGAACGGGCCAACTCTTGAGCTAAAAACCCAAATGACTGACCTTCAAATAACACATTAGGACTGATAGTCCTACACACATTGTCTGGAAACTAAAAAAGAAACAAATGAAGGCTTGCTTGTCTTGATTTTATATGATGGTTGTAAATGTATGTTGCCATCATGCAACTGGCGTCTTTTGTTTTTGTTCTTTTTGTGAAAACAGATCTGGTCATGGGGAAATGTTAAATTTTTTTTTGGAAATGTGTGAGGGTTGTTGACAGGAAGGGCATTTGGCTGTAGATAAATCTGCCTCGACAAAATTTCGTCTAACCCAACCAAGTATGGAGAGAGTGGGTGTTAAAACAACAACGATGATGATGATTATGATGATGATGATGATGACAATGATGATAAAGAGGATGATGATGATGAGAAGGAGGAGGGGGAGGAGGAGGAGGAAGAGGAGGAGGAAGAGGAGGAGGAAGAGGAGGAAATGGTTATACATATGCAAGCACGAATACACACACACACATGCACAGATATGCTTTATGCTTCAGTGAGTGTGTGTATGTGTGCATGTGTGCATGTGTGTGTGCATGTATGTGTGCATGTGCATGCATCTGTGTGTGTGTGTGTGTGTGTGTGTATGTGTGTGTGTGTGTGTGTGTGCGTGTGTCATTGCTCTGCCAAATTTACGACAAGGTTAAAAGTGCCTACCCAGACAAAAACTATAAATATTAATTACCAAAATATTAAAAAAGAACAAACAAAAAGAAATGCAAATGATTTCCAATTCCTTATAAAAATGATAATTTAATTTATGGAATTTAATGCATAATTCAGCAAAATGCAACTATTTTGATATCAGATATGCTGAATATCTGATAACTTTCAACTTCAATATATCGAATGACATGTACAGCTCTCAATATCATGCATTCTGTGTTCAGCTCCTATAATACATAAAATATATTTAAAATGGTGGCAGATATCAAACTGCGACTATAAATGTCAATATGTCATTATATATGAGTGTAACTTCGGTTATCTGTTTGCCTCTAATGACTGAAATAATTTTACGAGATATTTTCAATTTTTCCTTTTTTGACATGCAAGTATATATAAATATGTATAAAACTACAAAACTGTCTAATTGAAAAATATATATTTTATGCATTTTAAAGTATACATAAACACATAATATATATGTGTGTATGTATGCATATATATAAAATCATATATATATATATATTATATATATATATATATAATATATATATATATATTATTTATTTATTTATTTATATAGTATGTATATATATATATACATATGTATATATATGTACATTTACTACATATGAATATATTGATATAGATAAATAGAGATCGATCGAAAAATTGATAGATAAATGGATATATATATATATATGTATGTATATGTATATATATGTATATATATATACATATATATGTATATGTATATATATATGTGTGTGTATATATATATGTATATATATAGATGTCAATATAGGTGTAATTATTATTTATAGATATCTTCATGGTTAATAAAATATGTTTACATATTGCCTTGTGATGAATGGTAAGAGTTGTTGACAATCTACTTTATTAATGTCTACTATCAACTCTGAATATTTTTGCATGACATGTTTCTGATGTGTATATATATGTGTGTGTGTGTCTTTAGTAATAACAATAATAATCCTTGGATGCAATTTTAAAATATTTCAATGCATTGCTGTGTGTTCCAACAGATTACGTTTCTTTAGATCATCATCATCATCATCATCATCATCGTTTAGCGTCCGTTTTCCATGCTAGCATGGGTTGGACGGGTCAACTGGGGTCTGTGAAGCTGCAAGGCTTTGTCAGGCCCAGTCAGATCTGGCAGTGTTTCTACGGCTGGATGCCCTTCCTAACGCCAACCACTCCGCGAGTGTAGTGGGTGTTTTTTACGTGCCACCTGCACAGGTGCCAGACAGAGCTGGCGAACGGCCATGAACGGATGGTGCTTTTACGTGTCACCGGCACGGGGCCAGGCGATGCTGGCAATGGACACGAACGGATGGTGCTTTTACGTGCCACCGACACGGGGCCAGACAGAGCTGGCAACCGGCCACGAACGGACAGTGCTTTTACGTGTCACCGGCACAGGGGCCAGCCGAGGCTGGCAACGGACGTGAACGGGTGGTGCTTTTACGTGCCACCGACACGGTTGCCAGACAGAGCTGGCAAACGGCCACGAGCGGACGGTGCTTTTACGTGTCACCGGCACGGGGGCCAGCCAAGGCTGGCAACGGACACGGACGGATGGTGCTTTTACGTGCCACCGACACGGGGCCAGACAGAGCTGGCAAACGGCCACGAACGGATGGTGCTTTTACGTGTCACCAGCACGGGGGCCAGCCGAGGCTGGCAACGGACGCAAACAGATGGTGCTTTTACGTGCCACCGACACGGTTGCCAGACAGAGCTGGCAAACGGCCACGAGCGGACGGTGCTTTTACATGTCACCGGCACGGGGGCCAGCTGAGGCTGGCAATGGACACGGACGGATGGTGCTTTCGTGCCACCGACTGGAGCCACAGAGCTGGCAAACGGCCATGAATGGATGGTGCTTTTACGTGCCACCGACACGGGGCCAGACAGAGCTGACCAACGGCCACGAACGGACGGTGCTTTTACGTGTCACCGGCACGGGGCCAGGCGAGGCTGGAAACAAACACGAACGGATGGTGCTTTTACGTGCCACCGACACGGGGCCAGGCAGAGCTGGCAAACGGCCATGAGCGAATGGTGCTTTTACACGTATCACCGGCACGGGTGCCAGACAAGGCTGACAGCGGACACGAACAGATGGGTCACTTAACCCCTGCTTTCTGATATATGATGATTTTGATTGTTCTCACTGGTCTTGCGGGTCTTCTCACGCACAGCATACTTCCATAGGTCTCGGTCTCTGGTCATTTCCTTGGTGAGACCTAGAGTTCGAAGGTCGTGCTTCACCACCTCGACCCAGGTTTTCCTGGGTCTACCTCTTCCACAGGTCCCCTCAACTGCCAGGGTGTGGCACTTTTTCACACACCTATCTTCATCCATTCTCACCACATGACCATACCAGCGCAATCGTCTCTCTTGCACACAACATCTGATTCCTCTTAGGTCCAACTTTTCTCTCAAGGTACTTACACTCTGTCGACTATGAACACTGACATTACACATCCAACGGACCATACTAGCTTCATTTCTCGTGAGCTTACACATGTCCTCAGCAGTCACGGCCCATGTTTCACTGCCATGTAGCATGGCTGTTCGTACACATGCATCATACAGTCTGCCTTTTACTCTGAGCGAGAGGCCTTTAGTCACCAACAGAGGTAAGAGCTCCCTAAACTTTGCCCAGGCTATCTTACTCTAGCCGTTACACTTTCAGCACACCCACCCCCACTACTGACTTGGTCACCAAGATAACGGAAGCTATCAACTACTTCTAGTTTTTCCCCCTGGAAAGTGACGGAAGTTGTTTTCTGCAGATTTTCAGAGGTTAATGCTCCCGAGCATCTGCCACATACAAAAAACCATTTTCCTAGTTAGCCTTCCTATGACATTGCTGCACCTCTTATGTGTCCATAGCTTACACTTGGTGCATCTTATAGAGTTTCTACCTACACCTTTTCTACAGATCGAGCAGGGCCATCTACCTGAAGGCGTTTGTGATTTGTCTACCTTCCTACTTATTACGACTTTGGTTTTAGCTAGGTTGACTCTAAGGCCCTTCGATTCTAAACCATGCTTCCACACCTGAAACTTCTTCTCCAGTTCTGATAATGACTCAGCAATTAGAGCAAGGTCATCAGCATAGAGGAGCTCCCAGGGGCATCCTGTCTTGAATTCCTCCGTTATTGCCTGGAGGACTATGATAAATAGGAGGGGGCTGAGGACTGAGCCTTGGTGGACCCCTACCTCTACCCGGAATTCTTCACTGTACTCATTTCCAACCCTCACCTTACTAGCAGCATCCCTGTACATGGCTTGCACAGCTCTCACTAACCATTCTTCTATTCCTAGTTTCCTCATTGACCACCATATGAGGGATCGGGGGACCCTATCGAAGGCTTTCTCCATGTCAACAAAAGCCAGGTACAGGGCCTTATCTTTGGCTAGGTATTTCTCCTGCAGCTGCCTTACCAGGAATATAGCATCAGTGGTACTTTTCCCTGGCACGAAACCAAACTGCATCTCATCTAAACTAACTCTCTCTCTAATTAGTTGGCTTATGACCCTCTCTGTAACCTTCATCACCTGATCCAACAGCTTGATACCTCTGTAATTATTTGTATCTAGGGCATCACCTTTACCTTTGTAACAGTTGACTATTATGCTGCTACACCAGTCATTGGGTATGACTCCTTCAAGTATCACCTGATTAACTATACAGGTGACTAGGCTATAGCCGACACTACCAGATATTTTGAGCATCTCTGCAGTGATACCTGATGGGCCTGGGGCTTTCCCTGTCTTCATGCTTCTAATTGCCTTAGCTACTAAGGAACTATCAACCCTGATAGCTGGTCCCTCTGTTGGGTCAACGTTCGGCAGACTCTCTTTATCCCATTCATTTTCTTTATTCAGCAACCTTTCATAGTGGCATCTCCAAGCCTCTCTCTTTGCATCCTCGTTTAGCGCAAGTGAACCATCTTCCATGCGAACACACTTCTCTCCCACCACATCACAATTCTCTCTCACACACTGTCTTGCAACGCGAAACACCTCCAGTCTTTGGTCCTCACGGCGCAGAACATTGGCAAATTTTTTCTTATCTGCTTCCCCTCTGGCTATGTATTTATGTATGTATATATATGTGTGTGTGTGTGTTTGTGTGTGTGTGTGTGTGTGTGTGTGTGCGTGTGTGTGTGTGTTTGTGCATGTGTGTGTGTATATATATATATATATATATATATATATATATTATATATATTGGCATTGTATCATATATCTGGAAAAGAAACACATTCTAATGCTCGTCTCTGACTTTAGTGTCTGATGTGATGTCGTTGGGGCTAAGCTCTTTCCGGATGCAAAACCATTTGTCACTCTATGACCGGACATAAACTCAACTACATATATATATATATATATATATATACCTATTTCTTTATTACCCACAAGGGGCTAAACACAGAGGCGACAAACAAGGACAGACATAGGTATTAAGTCGATTACATCGACCCCAGTGCGTAACTGGTACTTAATTTATCGACCCCGAAAGGATGAAAGGCAAAGTCGACCTTGGAAGAATTTGAACTCACAACATAATGGCAGACGAAATACCGCTAAGCATTTCGCCCGGCGTACTAACGTTTCTGCCAGCGTGCCACCTTATGGTATATGTATATATACCATCAGCTGGTAAGTTGAAGAGCTGCACCAGACTCCCGTCTGATTTCTATGGCTTGATGCCCTCCATAATGCCAACCACTCTGAGAGTGTAATAGGTGATTTACGTGCCACCAGCATGGTTGCCAGTTGGGTGACACTGATATCTATCATGACTATGTTTTCACTTGACTTGATGGGTCTTCTTCTCAAGCATAGCATATTGCCTATTTGCCACTGCCTCCATGCGACCCAACATTTGAAGATCATGCTTCACCACCTCATCCCATGTCTTCCTGGGTCTACCTCTTCCACAGCTTCCTTCCACTGGCAGAGATCAGCACTTCTTCACACTGCTGTCCATATCCATATGCATCACATGACCATACCAATGTAGTTGTCTCTCTTGCACATCACATTCGATGTCTCTTGTGCCCATCTCTTCTTTCAGGATGCTTACACTCTGTCATTCATGCGCACTGACATTGCATATCCAGTGAAGCATACTAGCTTAATTTCTTTCAAGCTTATGCAGTCCTAGGCAGTCACAGTCTATGTTCCACTGCCGTGTAGCATAGCTATTTGCACACAGGCATCATACAATCTACCTTCCACTCTGAGGGAGAGGCCCTTTGTTACCAACAGAGATAAGAGCTCTCTGAGCTTTGCCTAATCTATTCTTATTCTAGCAGCTACACTCTTGGAGTGTTCACCCCACCCACCTACTGGCTTGGTCACCTAGGTAAAGGAAGCTATCAACTATTTCTAGTTTTCCCCACTGGCATTTGATGGAGTCTATTTTCAGTATACCTTCCACACACAGAAATTAGTTTCCCTGTTAACCTTCTTCTGATATTGTTGCATCTCTTATGTGTCCATAGCTTACATGAGGTACATCTTATGGAATTCCCACCTATGCATTTTCTACAGATTGAGCAGGGCCCTCTACCTGAAGGGATTGTGATTTGTTTGCTTTCCTGTTTACAAAGACTTCGGTTTCTGCTAGGTTAACTATAAAGCCCTTCAATTCAAGACCTTGCTTCGACACATGAAACTTCTTCTCTAGTTCTGGTAGTGATTCAGCTATAAGAACAAGGTCATCAGCATAGAGGAGTTCCTAGCAGCAGCCTGTCTTAAATTCCTCTGTTATTGCCTGGAGGACTATGATGAATGAGAGGGGGCTGAGGACTGATCTTTGGTGAACCCCTACTTCTACCCGGAATTCTTCACTGTACTCGTTACCAACCCTCACCTTACTGACAGTATCTCTGCACATGGCTTGTACAGCTCTCACCAACCACTTGTCTATACCCAGTTTCTGCATTGACCACCAGGTAAGGGATTGGAGGACCCTGTCAAAGGCTTTTTCCATGTCAACAAAAGCCAAGTACAGAAGTTTATCTTTAGCCATGTATTTCTCCTGCAGTTGCCTTACCAGAAATAATAATTTCAGGGGAAAATGTGTGATTTAAGAGAGATCTGGCTGTTGTTTCTAGTGCATCCCAAAACCTCCCTCCTCATTTCTTTCTCACTCACACATCTATTGATATTTTTCAATATTTTTATCTCCATAAACAAATTTTATGGAATGATGATATCAGAGTAACACACGTGTAATCCCAACTGAGTGAGGCTGTGTTATGTGTGCGTGTAAGAAAAAACACCTAAAAACATCTTTAGTCTTTATATTAATCTATCAATTGTAATGCTCATTTGTTCATGTTATTTTGAATTATTTGAAATTTTGTCAGTGGGTGCTTTATATACCGCTGGTTTATAGTTATGCAATTTTAGCTGATCTTGCTGGGTAAATTTGACTTTTATGGGCAGGTAAATTGAATTAACAGGTGTAAAAGCACAACTTATGGATAGACACTAAAATTGAAATTCTTAATGCATCTTACCTGTTTAATTTGTTACTAAAATTATCCCAGGTGGCAACCGACAAAAATTTTGCCCCTTTTCAATATGAGGTACATTAATTTGAATGAATTAAAATACAGGTATAATTAGTGCAAGATTTTATTCTTTCAGTAAATATTTTGTACCTCGGTGTGGAATAATTTTTTTCCCCAGTTTTTTTACAGGTGCATTCAACGTATCTGACCTCCAAACCCACCACAAGCCACTTTATTCCAGAAAAGAAAGGTGGAAAGAGTAGTGGGGACTTCGAAGTTTCCTACCAAGGGGGCTTCATTTTACTGGTCTTTTTTTCTTTTCCAGGTTATTTTACATGCTTTCAATGAATGTCACAGCAAAATCAAGCATAACCGGCTTCTTTTTCCAGAAAAGGAAAGATTTGACTGTTATTTCTAGCATGCCCTGCTACCACGTAACAGCTATTTGCATTCACACCGAAATATTTACCAACTTTATCCTTCCATTTATTTTTTCCCTTTTATGGAAGTCAATATTTTCTCTCTTGACATCCACCTCAACGAGATCATGGATCAAGTGGAAACACATCAATCACTGTTCCCTCTTGACAGGACAAAGAACGCATAAATTAGATCTTTATTATTGAATCTTTAAAATTTATATTTCAGAACAATTATTTCCTATTTGATGACACGTACTATCATCAAAAATGCGGAATTGCGATGGGAATGAAAGCAGTCCTGTTCTTGTGAACCTGATAATTGGTTATTTTGAATTCACCATATATAAAGTGTCACTTCAAAAATACGGTTATCCATTTCACCATTACATAAGAGAAAGTTGGAAAAGATACCTAGATGACTATTTTATCATTTGGAAGGAGACCGTCGACAAACTTTTTGAATTCAAATCAACTAAATGATATAAATAGTAACATTCAATTCAGAATGGAATACGGCAAAGAACAGCTTGCATTTTTGGATATTATGATAAAAAAAGTCAACAACCAAATTATAACTGACATGTATCATGGAAGCCATCCAAGGTGGCGCTGGCATTGGCAACATTCAGGTAGTGCTTTTTACATGCCACTGGCACAGGGATCACAACTACAATTTCCATTTGAGTGTGATTTGATTTGATTTTGATGTACTTGATTCAATAGGTCTCCTCAAGCACGGCATGAGACCCTACGATCCAAGGTACTTTTGAGTGGGCTGGTTATGCGACCCTGGTGTGGGTTACAGCTGTGAACTCACTTTATTTGCAGGGTCTTCTCAGTCACAGCATATCTCCAGAGGCCACGATCTTTTGTCAATCCCTCTGTGAGGCCCAACGTTCGAAGGTTACACTTCACCACCTCATCCCATGTCTTCTTGGGTCTCTCTCTACCCCAGATTCCTTCCACTGTTTGGGAGTGGCACTTCTTCGCATGGCTCTCCTAATCCATCTATAATACATGACCATACCAATGCAAACGTCTCTCTTGCATGTCACATCCTGATCCATCTGTAATACATGACCATACCAATGCAAACGTCTCTCTTGCATGTCACATCCAATGCTTCTTATGTCCAACATTTCTCTCAGGGCGCATACACTGTCGTGTGTGTACACTGACATTACACATCCAGCGGATCATGCTAGCTTCATTTCTTTCGAGCCTACACATGTCTTCAGCAGTCACATGGCAGTTCGCACATATGCATCATACAATCTACCTTTCACTCTGAGCGAGAGGCCCTTTGTCACCTGTAGAGGTAGTAGCTTTCTGAACTTTGCCCAGGCTATTCTTATTCTAGTGGTAACACTCTCTGAGCATCCACCCCCAATACAGACTTGGTCACCTAGATAGCGGAAGCTATCAACTACTTCTAGTTTCTTCCCCTGGCATGTGATGAAATCTGTTTTCTGAGCATCTGTGGTGCTTATTGCCCCTGTACATCTGCTGCACATGAAAGCTATCTTCCTGGTTAATCTTCTTTGATGCTTTTGCACCTCTTATGTGTCCATAGCTTACGCTGGGTACATCTTATGGAGTTTCTACCTACATCTTTTCTACAGATTGAGCAGAGCCACCTATCTGAATGGGTGTGTGATGTGTTCACCTTCTTACTTACTATAACTTTGGTCTTTGCGACATTGACTCTAAGGCCCTTCGATTCTAAACCTAGCTTCCACACTGGTAATAATAATTTCTATAATTCTTATTACCCTAATATTATTTATTATGTTTAAATATTTTTTGATAGATTTGTTTGAAATTTTTACAGGCATCCTCTCTGTTGCCGGAAATAAACTACATCGATGCAGTTGTTTTGAAAAATTAGGATATACAGGCGAATCTTGTTGTGTGTATATTTGAAATCTAAAGGCTTCCTACTGATGAAACTAACCTCAATGAATATTTTTGCACTGGAATGAGTTAGAAACCATGGAATAGGAACTAAATTAGATGGTAAACGTTTTTAATTTTCAATCCTTTCGAGAATTTATCCATAATTAGTGGTTTGAGTTTTCTACTGTTCTTTCTAGCACAAGGCTTTCCTATTTGGAAGCCTCTTAATGTGTTCTAATGTACACGATATTTATATATATATATATATATATAGAACCTTCAATCCTTCAATTCGATCTTCACCATTCACTATCATTTCTTCTCCAACTTACAGCGATGTCCATAAGCAAGCTAAGAAGATTTTCTCCCTTCTTTTTCATACATACATACATACATTTGTCTACCGTTTAAATGTTTTGAACTTATAACCACCAATCTGCTTTGCTTTCCTTTTCTTTCTCTATGCCACCCAAAAAAACATCGCCATTCCCCCGCCCGTTTCTCTAAAGAACCTTCAATCCTTCAATTCGATCTTCACCATTCACTATCATTTCTTCTCCGACTTACAGCGATGTCCATAAGCAAGCTAAGAAGATTTTCTCCCTTCTTTTTCATACATACATACATACATTTGTCTACCGTTTAAATGTTTTGAACTATAACCACCAATCTGCTTTGCTTTCCTTTTCTTTCTCTATGCCACCCTAAAAAACATCGCCATTCCCGCCCGTTTCTCTAAAGAACCTTCAATCCTTTAATTCGATCTTCACCATTCGCGGTGCGCCCGCCCTTTCCCACCCCCACCACCAATACCGGTGAACACTGTTCTCACCCCCACCACCAATACCGGTGAACACTGTTCTCACCGTTCACACCATCTACACCGGATATGCACTCCCTCACCACCATTATGTGTGTCTCTCCCTCCTACCCCTCCTCCTCACATGCTTTCACTGTGTGTTACCCCCCCCACCAAGACAAGCAACTAGCGCCGCAGCTCATCAACCCCCCCACCTATCCTACGTTTCCTCCTGTTTTTGAATCTGTCACACTGCCTCAACCGGCTATCTCCTTCCAGTCACCTCCCCCACTCGTGAAGTCCTACGTTTTATTTCCTACGAACCTGCATCACCCTAGCTGTCATCGTTCCTCACCCCAACGCTCCCCACTGTGCTTCCCTATATTACCTGCACCCCCAAAAAGCACCATCCGAATGTGACTGATGCCAGCGCCGCCTTGGCTGGCTTCCGTGCCGCTGACACGTTAAAAGCTCGAACCGATCGTGATCGATGCCAGACCCACCCTGGCACCTGTGCAGGTGGCACGTAAAAAGCACCACACTCCACTCGCGGAGTGGTTGTCATCTAGCACCCGAGCGCAGATAAGTTTGAATGCTTATTTATTTTCACTTCTCGATCGATCATACATGCTTTCTTATCTATCTAACTATTTTTATCTAAATTTTCTATCTATCTAATTATTTAACTAATTTATCCATTTCTCCTCTCGACTATTAACTAATTTATTTATCATTTCTCCTCTCTCTCGACTTATCCGCCATCTTGAAGCCTGTTCCTTTAATACACTTCCGCCTTGTCCAAAAATTCCTCTTCCGGACAATTTTTACTTAAAAAAAAGGCAGCCCCAACATTGCTCTCTCATTCATTCATCTAGCACCCGAGCGCAGATAAGTTTGAATGCTTATTTATTTTCACTTCTCGATCGATCATACATGCTTTCTTATCTATCTAACTATTTTTATCTAATTTTCTATCTATCTAATTATTTAACTAATTTATCCATTTCTCTCTCTCGACTATAATCAACCATCGTGTATTCGCGGTGCACCCGCCCTGCCCACCCCCACCCCCACCACCAATACCGGATATCTCTATATTTTTGCTCCATCTATACCGGATGTCGCTTCTTCCCACCACCATTATAGGTGTCTACTCTTCGAACCCCTCTTCAATACGCTATTTCAGCATGCATTACCCCTCTCTTGATATCCTACGTTCTACTTGCCTAGAACCTGCATCATTCCCTGAACCACCCCTCCCCACTGGTGCTCCCTAAAATTCTGCACCCCCCCCCACATAAAAAGCACCATCCGAACGTGGCCGATGCCAGACCCCTCTGGCACCTTGTGCAGGTGGCACGTAAAAAACACCCACTACACTCGCGGAGTGGTTGGCGTTAGGAAGGGCATCCAGCTGTAGAAACACTGCCAGACTAGACTGGAGCCTGGGGCAGTCCCTAGCTCCCCAGACCCCGGTCGAAACCGTCCAACCCGTGCTAGCGCGGAAAACGGACGTTAAACGATGATGATGATGATGATGACACACACATACACACACACACATATATATATATATATATATATATATATATATATGGTGATTGTGAAGTCATATGGCTCAGTGGTTAGAGCGTCGAGCTTACGATCGTGAGGTTGTGAGTTCGAATCCCGGATTAGGCTGTGTATTGCGTTCTTGAGCAAGACACTTTTTTCACATTGCTCCAGTTCACTCAGCTGTAGAAATGAGTTGTGACATCACAGGTGCCAAGCTGTATCGGCCTTTGCCTTTCCCTTGTATAACACTGGTGCCATGGAGAGGGGAGGCCGGTATGCATGGGCAACTGCTGATCTTCCTTAAACAACCTTGCCCAGAACTTGTGCCTGTGAAGGTAACTTTCTAGGTGCAATCCCATGGTTAGTCATGACCGAAGAGGGTCTCAGCATATGGTGATTGCTCCACCTTCACAAATGATTGTTGTCTCTTCCTGCTTTCTTGTTGTCAATGGTAGTTTTGACTTTCCATCCATGACCATTCAGATGACTCTTCAGTCCACTGCAGATCTGCATGGTTGGAAGTATAAGTGACAGACAAAAGTTATTATAACTTATTATGCACTTCCAACAAGTTACATCTGCCCACATTGCAGCTCTTCCATTGTCATAGAACTTTCAGTTGGTGGAATGGCAAATGAGGTCACCATAAGCTCTCCAATTCCCAGCTCTGGTCAAACCATCCAACCCATGCCAACATGGAAAACAGACTTTAAAGGATGACGATGAAAATGATATGTGTGTGTGTGTGTGTGTGTGGTGTGTGTGTGTGTGTATCACCTGGATCAGCTAGGCTGTCTGGTGCCAAATTGGTTTGACTAGCCACAGCATTTGTGCGATTCCTCTTGTGCTCTCACCATTCTCTTCGATGTTGCTCCAGACATTTTTCTTAAATAATTTTCCTACACGATTGGAGGTCTTCATAATGGTTTCTTCCACTCACATGGGCCCCACTCAACAACTGCATGGGTCCACTGATCATCTGAGAACCTTGCAACATGACAGGCCCATTGTAGTTTTGTGTGGTGGTATTCTGTGGCAACGCCCTTTGCTCCAGTTCTGTCCTTGATCTCGTTTCAGATGTGACCTCTTAATGAGATTTCCAGAATCGACATTTTCAGGTTGACCTTTCAAGTTGCAAGAAGCCACCAAGGAAATATATATGTGTGTGTATATATATGTATGTATATATATACATATGTGGAGGCACATGGCCTAGTGGTTAGGGCAGCAGACTCGCAGGCAAGGGATCGCAGGCTTGAATCTCAGACTGGGTGATGTGTGTGTTTATGAGCAAAACACCTAAGCTCCATGCAGCTCTGGCAGAGGGTAATGTTGCACTTCTGCTGACTCTTTTGCCATAACTTTCTCTCACTCTTTCCTCCTGCATCTTGCGACTCACCTGCGATGGACTGGCATCCTGTCCAGGCGGGGAACCTATATGCCAAGGAAACCAGGAATCCAGCCCTAAAGCCAGACCTGGCTCGAGAAGGAACAAGATATATATATACATATACATATATACACACACACAAACATCTTTTTATACATACATACATACACACACTTATATATATCCTAATGTCTTTTACATAGCCAGTTATCACTGCAAATATTTCACAACATCTTTAAAAAGTCCACCCCCTCACCTTTGAAAACAAAATAAAAGAAAACAAAGAGTTTTAAAATTCAACAATTTTAAAAATAAAATTTGAGACAAAAAAAAATCAACCCACAAACTATTAAACAACAACAACAACAACAATAAAAACAAACATGTACAACAAACTGTAAATAACAGAGACGATGAATATTTTAACAAAACTAAATAACAAATACACAACACAACAGTTCTGTTCTTATTTTCACCGTCTTTTTATTTCTCATTTCTTTCTGAAATTCCAGACACGTCTCTCTATTTAAGACAGTTATTATTAATATTAATACCATTGTCTTCATATTCTCTGCAATAGTTGTTGTAGCTATTGCCTTCATTGTTAGTGTACTTTTTGTTGTTGTTGTTGGTGTTGGTGTCAGTGGTGGTGTTGGTTTTAACTGTAATTGTTAAATATTATCTCTCCCTCGCATTATCTTTATCTTCCTGTTGAAACTTCAAAAGGTTATAAGTTCTGTTGTTGTTGTTGTTGGTGTTGTTGTAGTTGGAGTCTGACCCATTGTTAGTTTCTTCATACAACTGTCCATCTGTCTATATATCTGTCTGAAAGTGAATGCGAAGAATTGGAATAAAAGACAATTGCTATCTTACGGGATTTGTCTAAGATGATATTACATTCATTAATCTAGTTATTTATAATGATTCCACAAACAACACATCCAGTGTTCTTGTATTTCATTTAATATACACACATACAAATATATATATATGTATATATGTATATATGTATATTATAATATATAATATATATATATATATATATATTATATATATATATATATATATATGTATATATATACATACAAAACACATACATATATATATATATATATTGTATATGTATACATATATATTTACCACAAATATGTGTGTGTGTATAAATATATATACATATACAGTGTATATATATATAAATTTTTTCATATATATATAATATACACATTATATATACACACATATGCACTGTATATGTATATATACACACATATATATAAATATATATGTATGTCTATATAAGTATATTTACATAAACATATATTTACATGTATGTGTGTGCGTGTGTGTGTGTGTGGTGTGCGTGTGCATATTGATCTACCTCGTTATCTACTTATATATCCATCAGCTTTCTCTTAGTTACTCTATTTCTGTTTCTCATTCAGTCTCTGTCTCCCTCGCCCCCACCCCACAGAGACAGTCATATGTTTACATGTGTGTGTGTGTGTGTGTATATATATATATATATATATATATATATATATATATATATAAGACATAAGATAAATAAAAGTATAATAGCAAGCATACAAGATATATTCTTGATTTATTGAAATTATCTCTTCTTTCGGAAAGAGGAGACCAATCACTTGGTAGAAATTGCTGCCATCTCTAATGAGAAGGGGAGATAATCTTCAGAATGCCAAATTCCTGGAATTTAACTTGCCATTAAATAAAAGACAAATAAACATACATACATGGATACATACATATATAGATATATATATATATATATATATATATATATAATACATATATATATATATATAATATATAGATATATATATATATATATATATATATATATATATATATATATATATATATATATATATGTAATGGAGAAATTGTACAAAATGTATAAATGGACGATGAGTAAGGTACCGGCACAGTTTCGATTACCCAATAAAGTCTATTTCACATTCCATATCTATTTTATTAATATTCTTATATATATATATATATATATATATATATATATATATATATATATATGCATACATACACACACACATAAACTTACATGTGTAGATATAGATATATATACAGCAGCAACAGCGACAACAACACCAGCAGGTACAGTACCAACAGCACATCCTCATGGTGAGGCATTGGATGTTCCAGGAACTCTTTCAAGCAATGGCCCTCCAGCCACAGGTCCTCTTTCAGAGTTCTGGAAAGGAGATATGTAACATCACTGGCCAGCCACGTCTGGCAACTAAGAGATGATGGGGTTCCATACTCAATCTCATGCAAGATCCTCGGGATCCCACGCTTCTACATCAACAGGACGAAGAATTGCAAGTTATGCATAACTGAATGCACAAGAATCCTAAAAGACTCATTCAAACCAGGGAGCATCCTTAATTCCAGAACGGAGGTCTTGAGACCATGCTTATATTTCAGGAAATTCATGCTGGCCTATTAGAACCCACAGGATAACAGGGTACAGGTAATTGACAGCCAATTCTCTGTTGTTAACATTAGGTAGCAAGGTCATTTCCATATGCTAGAGAGGCCTTAAGCCAACAGGTTTTGGGATCTGATGATACGTTGTTAAGATAAGTGCTTTATGGACATGAAACCAAAGGTAATCCTATAAACCAGCCAATTCTAAAATTTATATCATACTAGCAGTATCGCCCGGTGTTGCTCGGGTTTGTAAGGGAAATAACTATATAAGCATTTTTAGAGAGTTACTTCCCTTATATAATAGCAAAAAAATGCATTAAAATAGAAAGAAAATGATGGTAAATTAATTTAAAAATCGTAGACTCATCATAGACGCGTACTAATACCCAGAAGGGCTCGATATGAATCACGACTATAAGATACCCAGTTTTGGTTAAACTGCACCACAAAATGTGGGAGTAGTTAGGAATCTAAATCGAAGGGGACAGACACTCACACAACCTCACTTTTATATATAAAGATATATAAGTGCAGATATAGCTGTGTGGTAAGAAGCTTGCTTCCCAACCACATGGTTCCATGTTCAGTTCCACTATGTGGCATCTTCAGCAAGTGTCTTCTACTATTTCTTCAATTGACCAAAGCCTTGTGAGTGGATTTGGTAGATAGAAACTGCAAGAAGCCCATCATATATATGCATGTGTGTGTGTGTATATATATATATGCATATACATATATTTATATGCATTTATGTGTGTACGTCTTTGTGTCAGTGTTAGTCTCCCCACCATCGCTTGACAACTGATGTTGGTGTGTTTACATTCCTGTATCTTAGCAGATGGACAAAAGAGACTGGTAGAATAAGCACTAGTCTTACAAAGAATAAAGTGGTGCTCCAGCATGCATAACCACAGTCAAATGACTGAAACATATAAAAGAATAAAAGAATATATATATGTGTGTATATATATATATATATATATATACGAGTATATATATATATATATATATAATATATTATATATATATATATATATATATATATATACAGATCAAGGAATGGAGCAGATAAAAATCTGAGCTACATGTTTCATAGTGAGCTGAACCACAGAAGTGGTAAGTATCCAAGCAAGGTGTATATTCCAGTCTATTCTTCAGGCCGAAGGTACCTTGATTATATGAAGTTTACTTTGTCATTAGGAGGCCAATATTAACACACACAGGATTCGGTCAGAATCTGATTCTTTAAATAGGTTCTTCATCAGATTGTACTATCATTTCACTCAGTGTAAGAATGCATATCCAAAGTGATGTGTTATTTTCAGCAATTTAGAGACAAAACTAAAACCATAGATAATGATGACAAACAAAATACAATTATAATCAAAATACAAAATTCATAAAGGAACAGATAAAAGAAAAGAAAAGGGTCAGGTTAACTATAAATTACCATTCTATTGTGATGGTCAGATTATACAGAAGAAAGTTCTAAACAAACTGAAGAATAAAATGAACAATAAAAATTAGCATTTAGAGATAACAAAGTGACAGAGTGGTGAAGACTGGTTAAAGCTGATTAGAAAACATTGTGGTAAGGAATTGTAATTCTAAGGACAGGAACACGTATCCTCTGTGAAATTAATGCCTTTAGAAGAATGTAATATAGAAATGTACTGAGAGAACATTAGCATATACTTTGTATATGTTGGTGCGACTGCCAATTCCTTTAAAAATTGGTACTGAAAAATGCATATCTGTAAAATACATTGTCTAGACCTTGCAATCTCTGTTCTGAGGAAACCCTATACATTTAAATGTGTGCAGATAAAACTGGTGAACAAGTACTCCAAAAGAGTTATAAGATGCAACCACAAGCTAAAATGCTCATTTTTGCAGATGTGTCTTGTCAGGTGACATTTCAAAAGGTACTTCCTTCAATAAACTCAGTTTCATGTGGTTCAATTATACTGCATGTTTTTGTTTGGCTGTGGGTGGTTGCCTACAGGCATGTATATACCCAAGATTTAAATAGCTATATATGTGTATATATATATATATATATAGTATATATTATATATTATATATATATATATATATATATATATATATATATATAACATATATATATATATATACATTACATATATATATAATATATATATATAATATCTATATATCTATATATATCTATAATATATATATATATATAGATATCATTATATATAATATATATATATATATAATATATATATATATATATATATACATACATATATATATTATATATATATATGATAATATTGGGAGTAAATCCATACATTAAGAGATATAAAAATTAGATTTAGGATAATCAAATTTCACAGTATAATATTAATTAAGTTAAATTAGAGATAAACCACTATTAGGCAAATCAAACAAGGAAAAACATAAACCGAAACATAAAAAATAAACATAATTAATGAAAATACAGATATATAAAATATGAAATTTAAAATTTAAATTATTTAAATTTAAAATTTTTATATTTTTGAAATATTAAAAAAAATTTTAATTAATAAATTTTTAAATTAATAATTTTTTATATATTTATATAAGGAAGGAAGCACTCCGTCGGTTACGACGACGAGGGTTCCGATTGATCCGAATCAACGGAACAGCCTGCTCGTGAAATTAACGTGTAAGTGGCTGAGCACTCCACAAACACGTGTACCCTTAACGTAGTTCTCGGGGATATTCAGCGTGACACAGTGAGTGACAAGGCCGGCCCTTTGAAATACAGGTACAACAGAAACAGGAAGTAAGAGAAAGTTGTGGTGAAAGAGTACAGCAGGGATTACCACCATCCCCTGCCGGAGCCTCGTGGAGCTTTTAGGTGTTTTCGCTCAATAAACACTCACAATGCCCGGTCTGGGAATCGAAACCGCGATCCTATGACCGCGAGTCCGCTGCCCTAACCACTGGGCCATTGCGCCTCCACATATTTATATATTTGTATATTATATTAAGTATGTTTATTTTTATGTTTTGGTTTATGTTTTTCATTGTTTGATTTGCCTAATAGTGGTTTTATCTCTAATTTAATTTGATATATATATATTACAATATCATAGAATTGACCAGACTATCAGATGTTGTTATACATCACTGGTGACATTGTATTTCACATTGTCTTAGCCTTCACACACCTAGGCAGTACCATTCAATCTGTCAGTATCAACAGCACTAATATAAGCATCATTTGGGAACAAACCAAAAAACACCACAACTTTCAAACACATTTACCTTATGTACAACCTCAGTAAATAAATTCAATAAGTAAATTACAACCAACTCCTAAACACGTAACTAAACAGCGACACATCCATTAAGTCATACAAAAATTATAATCCATACCGTCTTCCATAGTATAATATAAAAGTGAAAGCTTAATAACCACAGTCATTCAATCAATCAATTTATAGGTAGGATTAAACACTAACTTTAATTAAACTATAACAAAGAAGCAAATAAACCTATGTACATTGCATCAGTATTAATAGTAAATTGCAATAACTAAATCATATGCTAAACCATGACCAATCTTTAAGTCCATATAAATAATAATCCTACTAGTCTTCCATAGTTACTATTATAATAAAAGTTAAAACGTTATATAAATCTCTCCAGAACAAAACAAACACAACTGAAATTAATTTAACTAATAATAAAATAAAATAATTATGAGTGAAATACATTATTTCATCTCACACACACACACACACACATATACTCTTTTACTCTTTTACTTGTTTCAGTCATTTGAC
>NC_043020.1:16154627-16159001 GCF_006345805.1 Octopus sinensis
AATATATCATATATATATATATATATATATTATATATTCAGATTATATATATATATATAGCAAACTCAGCAACTAGTAAAAGTTACACTGCACCAAGCACTTTTATGTACTTCTAACAAAAAGTGAGGGAAATATATGTATGTGTGTATATATATGTGCATTTGTCTGTGAGTGCATTTTTACACATAGACACACACACACACACACGGGCACATTTATATGTGTCTGTGTGTTTGTCTATGATAGAAGATATTGGGCACTGATTTATATATGTAGTTTAGTTTATTTTGTAGTACATATTTGAATAAAGGAACTCTGATTTTTGACATAACTACGTACGTTAAAATCTCTTCTTCATAGTCTTTCTATGTGTGAATGACACCAATGATTTGTTTAAAAATATTATAATGGATTGTTTTGATGGAGTAGAGGTTTGCAATATAGTCAGGTTATTATCTTAGACAATGGAAGCACATGGCTTAGTGGTTAGGGTGTTGGACTCATGATTGTAAGATTGTGGGTTTGATCTCTGGACTGGGCAACGTATTGTGTTCCTGAGCAACAGACCTTATTTCATGTTGCTCCAGTCCAGTCAGCTGATAAAAATGAGTAATCCTGCAATGAACCAGCATCCTTTCCAGGGAGGAATACATACAAATCATAGTTGTATGTTTCCCATTGACAATTCTTCAAAAGTTTGAAGTAGGAGAGTCATGGGAAAATAAACAATAATATTCACAAATACATTACCATCATCATCGTTTAACATCCGTTTTCCATGCTAGCATGGGTTGGACGGTTCAACCGGGGTCCAGGAGGCTAGGAGGCTGCACCAGGTCCCAATCTGATCTGGCAGTGTTTCTACAGCTGGATGCCCTTCCTAACGCCAAACACTCTGTGAGTGTAGTGGGTGCTTTTTACGTGCTATCAGCACAAGGACCAGAAGAGGCTGGCAATGGCCATGATCAGTCGGTGCTTTTTATGTGCCACCGGCACGGAAGCCAGTCAAGGCGGCACTGGCATCGACCAAGTTTGGATGGTGTTTTTTACCGGCATGGGTATCACAACTACAATTTCCATTTGATTTTTATTTTGATGTTGATGTACTTGACTCAATAGGTCCACCTCAAGCACAGCCTGTTAGAAAATTCATCATAATAATATCTTTTCAATTGTCCTACACAGAACACATTATTTTTGTCCAATTATTAATATACAACAATATCATATGTGATATTTTCATGTTTTTAATATCATATCTGTAAAATACACTCAAGCAAGTATAGTAGCTATTCTTAAGAAACTGGCCCTAAGTTCCTCACAGAGTAATATGGACTAACCATTTATCCTAGCTAAGCTGAAATTTACATGCTGACATTCGGAAACACATTTTCTGTGATACAGTTCTATATTTAAGAGATGAGAAATTATGTACATTATTTACATTATTTACATTTGACAGATATTTGTCCTCATCTTGTTTGTTGTTAACATAATGTTTCAGCTGATATACCCTCCAGCCTTCATCAGATGTCTTGGGTATATGGCGTAGTGGTTAAGAGTGCGGGCTACTAACCCCAAGATTCTGAGTTCGATTCCAGGCAGTGCCTTGAATAATTATAATAATAGTAATAATGTTTTTTTTTAGACATTCACTAGTACGAACTTCCAACCTGTTGTCTCTTGAGGTCTCTGGGTGAGACTTGGAGCCAACTTGTACAAATGTAAAGCAAAAGTCAAACAGGATAATAATAATAATAATAACATCGAAAAGTACCTTAGGAATGAGAACCCAGGTTCAAAATTCCTCAAGACACCTAATGAAGGCTGGAGGGTATATCAGCTGAAACGTGTTAACAACAAACAAGTTGAGTACAAATATCCATCAAATGTAAATCATGTAAATAATGTACAATTTCAGTGAGCCTTATTCCTTATTGTCCTACTACTTTTACTTCTTAAACACATAGGGTAATGGAGACAGCCATTAACAATGATTTTGTCCTTGAATCTTCAGCTTTTATTAAAGAAATATGATTTCTATTACATCCTCTTAATTAGAAAGTCAGCCTTTTCAAGTAAACACTAAATGTGTTTCTTTCTTTTTGAATGCTTCTGGAATGTTCCAAACAAAACTATGTTTCTTCATACAAAACCAAAAATATCTGTGAAAGTGAGTTGTACAAGCCATAGGCACCTTTCCATCAACATCATTAATGTCTGCAAGTAATTTAAGAGCCTAAGAATTAGCTACAAGCTCAAAATATAATAGTAACTTCAGTGTTATGTGAACCAGACATTATTTTTAAAAAGCCTAAAGAAATTTCTTGTTAACCTTCAATGTTGATTAATAAATCTGTGGAGATTTGGAATAGGTGAGGTGAGAAAAATATCTTAAATTCAATCAATTCTATCATTTTTAACATTAAACAATTCTTTTCCCTTCCAATATAGAATAACAGTTTGTTGGTTATTGAGCAGCTCGTAAATAGAGATAAGAAGTGCTGAGCAATAGAGAGAATAATTTATTCAGTTTGATATAGCAGAATTGTATCCATTTCTTTCTAAATCCCCACTTTAAAAGCTTTAGAATCTGGTAGAAGCCTTACTCCAATTAGTAATTCATACATTAATATTAATGCGCATGCAAGGAAATCTTTGCTATTATATAATAATACTTCTAAGGTAAAACATGCTAACCAGAAATTGTTTGATTTAGCCATTTAGATCATGCCATAGAGCTGAGATTTGTAGGTTGAGGAGGTTGTACTTCACAAATGTAATGAAGAGATTTTGCTCTGCATTCTACGGGGTTTGTTCTCTATAGTGTTGATAGACTATTCAGTAACATAAATATTGGATACAAAATATGGTATAACCCCACATGTAGTTTAAAAGATTGTCCTAATATAGGCCAGAATTTTTTATATATATAATATATTTATATATATATATTTTTATATATATATATAAATATATGCATATATACATACATATATGTACATACCTACATATATATGTATATACAAATGCATACATGGGTACAGGACATCAAAAAAGACGTTGAACACAAGGAGAAATGAAAACACAAAAAACAAAAACATAGAAACGAACTTTTTTTTCGAACAACAAAGAAAAACAAACAGAGAAACATAAAGAATATTCCCCTTCACTAGTTGTCCCTGTTTCATCTACTCCACGTTACGAAGGCAAGGACAATACATGACTTTGTTGAAACAGTCCTTCCTGCAAAGCAAATTAAATAAAATTTGGGATTTTTTGCAGAGGGTGAAAGTGGTACAAGAACAGGACAGTGAGAATAAAACAGTAAAACCAAACAGTGAGGGCTGTTAAGCCAAGACGATAGAAAAATTACTATGAATGCTATGAAGACGAGCTTATGAGAGAAGATAGTATAAGCATGTGTTGACAAATAGTATCAAGGTGAACTACACTTGCACCAAGTGTTTTGCTTTTTCTTTAGTTAATATAAATAGTAGAAACTTTCCAGTATAAATACACAAAGTATTTTTCTCTTTTGTTTAATTGCAAAATATTTAATATCCACCCTCTCAATGCTCTTCTCTTCCATCAGTTTATGAAACTAAAATCTCTCTTGAAAATGAGAATAAAATAAAATGCTGTATAGGGCTTATTGAAAATACCTTTAAAACCAAATCTTGCAAACATAAGTATGCATTCAGATACTTAGAAATGGGACACACCACCTCACTATACACAAGTCTATTTGAATTGTAAAGAAGGATAATGTCACCAAACATCAACTGATCTTAAAAGAGAACATTTATTCCCATATTAATGAATCTAAAAATTGTCTTCTGGAGGAATATTATATCATCCAGATACATTTCGCAATTTTGAACAAAAAATTAAGATTCATATTTCTTAAAAATTCTTACACTGAATTTTATCAATGTATTTCTGATCAACAACTCACTATACAGATTCCCCACATAATGGAGATATGAAGGGAAAAACTTCTATTCATTAATATGAAAACTTTTTTAACAATAGCTACTATACTAGCTCATGTGTATTTTACAGATATGATACTAAAAACATGAAAATATCACTTATTGTTGTATGTGAATATTTGGACAGATAATGTGTTCTGTGACGGACAATTGAAAAGATAATATTATAATGAATTTTCTAACATTGTAATCAAACAAATCTTGATGGCTAAACATATTAAGATGTATTTGTGAATATTTTTGCTTCTTTTCCCATGGCTTCACTACTTCAAACTCTTGAATAATTGTCAATAGGAAATACACAACCATGATCAAAAAAAAAGAAATTCAGCTTCAAATAAAAAGAAATACTCGTGCTTACATTATGAAATGCTTATAT
>NC_043020.1:16159101-16166601 GCF_006345805.1 Octopus sinensis
TTCAAAAGGAATGAAAAATAAAACTATATATAATATATTATATATATATATATAATATATATATATATATATATATATACGTATGTATGTATGTATGTATGTATGTATGTATGAGAGGGTACTGAAATTTTCCTGGTTTTAAGGGTAATCGCAAAAGGCCTGGTTAAAGTCCCAACCTTCTGAGTTATTTTACAGGGCTTAAAAAAACATAAAGACTACTGTATGACCAATGAGTGTGTGGATTTGAGAGGGGAATATGCAAAATAAAATCATAAGACTATTAGATGTTGTTAAACACCACTAATCATAAGGTGCCTCATATACACTGTTGTAAGCTTCAAATAATGCTTCTTTTAAGTAATGCAAAAACCTTCAGTACATGTTGTGGTATTTAGTCAATTCAATTATTGAAAGATCCACAACATGTTCTTCATGAGCAATTCTGTAGAACACTGTCTGGGCAAGGAGAAGCTATCAAAAGGATTCCTCGTCAGAACTTGATTCCAGACCACAAAAGCTTCATCAAAGAAACATTTCTACACTCAAAAAACATTCTTAGACTCACAAAATGGTTGTGACTCAACTGAAAACTTTATAAAAGGAAATATCTAGATGCTATTGAATACAAATGTATATGAAATAAATAGACTTGCTGAAAAGTTTCTAGGTGACTCAAAAGTCTAGATCTCTGATGATTCAATATTAAAAGATGATCAAAAACATGCCATTCTAATGGAATACCTTGGTAGCATGATAACCATGTCACCTACCTGACCATGAACTGGTGCCAAAAATTGGTCCCCCTACACTTTTACTCTTTACTCTTTTACTTGTTTCAGTCATTTGACTGCGGCCATGCTGGAGCACCGCCTTTAGTCGAGCAAATCGACCCCGGGACTTATTCTTTGTAAGCCTAGTACTTATTCTATCGGTCTCTTTTGCCGAACTGCTAAGTGACAGGGACGTAAACCCACCAGCATCGGTTGTCAAGCAATGCTAGGGGGACAAACACAGACACGCAAACACACACCACACACATATATATATATATACATATATACTGCAGGCTTCTTTCAGTTTCCGTTTACCAAATCCACTCACAAGGCATTGGTCGGCCTGATGGCTACAGCAGAAGACACTTGCCCAAGATGCCACACAGTGGAACTGAACCCAGAACCATATGGTTGGTAAGCAAGCTGCTTACCACACAGCCATTCCTGTGCCTATGTTATTTTCTTACTTAACTGACAAACAAATTCAGCATAATGTCTCTGAAATGAGATTGGAATGAATGTCATCTAGCTGGTGAAAATGTTTGTTAAAAATAAAGATTTCAATCAGAACAATGAAAAGTCTCCAGGTCTTTTTCACCTTGTATCCCTCACCATGACAGAGACAACGAATTATCTTCCACCATCATCAGGTAACTATTTTTCATCAGAAACTGTTCATACAGAGACAATAGATAAACACCATGGACAAGAAAATTATGGAGTTGGAATCAACTTACCAAGGCCCATTTTATTAGCTTATGGTCAACTATACACAGCATTTTCAGTCAAAAAGACATTCCTATGTCAAAGTCTTATTTGACAACAATCCCGTTGGACTCACAGAAGACATTGGTTTCAAAGACCTACTGTAGGTAATCTTTCATCTTTTATGTTTTACTTGTTTCGGTCATTAGACTGTGACCATGCTGGGGCACCACCTTGAAGAATTTTTTTTCCCTTTTTTGAATGAGTTGACCCAAGTCCTTAGTGCATTTTTAAAGCCTGGAACTTATTCTATTGGTCTCATTTGCCAGACTGCTAAGTTACTGGGGCATAAACACACCAACACTGTTTGTAAAGCGGTGGGATGGGGTGGGAGGCAATCAGATAGAAAGACCACATACACACACATACACACACACATACACACACACATACACACAACACACACACACACACGCACACACAAACACACACACAAACACACACACACACACACACACAACACACACATTGATCTTGTTTTTACAAAATTTTTCACATGGATTTGTAACCACTAAGCAAATTTTATTCCCATTTGGTTAATTTTCCACCAAAGGTTTTTTTCTCTATATCTACATTGCATTTGTTATCTTCTTATGTATATATAACACATGTACCACACAAATAACTCTTGGTTTTAACTACTACCTATTTCTTTACTACCCACAAGGGGCTAAACACAGAGAGGACAAACAAGGACAGACAAACAGATTAAGTCGATTATATCGACCCCAGTGCATAACTGGTACTTATTTAATCGACCCCAAAAGAATGAAAGACAAAGTCGACCTCGGCGGAATTTGAACTCAGAACATAACAGCAGACGAAATACCACTAAGCATTTCGCCTGACATGCTAACGATTCTGCCAACACGCCGCCTTTAACTATTACCATAAGGGCAACCACCCAGCAAATGTTAAGTTGTTATTTAGGATTGCCTTGCAGCAGCACTTCCCAAACTTATTTTGTTGTGGAACCCTCTAAAGTGGTATTCTGAAATAGTGGCACTCACACCCATATTTAATTCTTTAGCATTCAGATTCCTTTGTCAAATGTAATTTATTCACATAGGCTTGAAAGAAATGAAGCTAGTATGATCCGCTGGATGTGTAGTGTCAATGTGCATACATGACTGAGTGTAAGCACCCTGAGAGAAAAGTTGGGCATAAGAGGCATCAGATGTGGTGTGCAAGAGAGGCTACTGCGCTGGTATGGTCATGTGTTATGTATGGATGAAGACAGCTGTGTGAGGAAGTGCCAATCCCTAACTGTAGAAGGAAGCTGTTGAAGAATAGCCTGCTGTATACACCTCACTTGGATATTTGCTATCACCACCATAACTACCACCACAAATACAACTACTATGCACACAACCATCACCACAACCAGAATGCCAAACTCTACAGTCACCATCACCAAAACCAGCTCAGCAACCACCACCACCATAACAGGAAGACATGGATGAGGTGATGAAGCATGACCTTTGAACATTGGGCCTCAGAGAGGCAATGACAGGAGACTGTGATTGAGATGACCCAGCAACTAAAGTGACATCACAGCTACGCATGTCCAGCCTTGCTAAGTATATCCTTGATGCGTAAGGTGATACGATATGCTTGAGAATACCTGTTGAGTCAAGTAAAACCAATATCATAGCTGTGGCCAGTGACTCCTGACTGGCTCCTGTGCCAGTGTGACACGTATAAAGCACCATCCAAACGTGACTGAGGCCAAGTCTGCCTGACTGGCTCCTGTTCTGGTGACACATAAAAATCACCAACCAAATGTGACCAATGCCAGTATCCCTAGACTGGCTTCCATGCCAGTAGCATGTAAAAAGCACGATCTGAACATGGTCGATATCAGGCCCGCCTAACTGGCTCCTGTGCCAGTGGCACATGAAAGGCACCCACTACACTCTTGGAATGGTTGGCATTAGGAAGAGCATCCAGCTGTAGAAACATTGCTAGATCAGATTGGAGCCTGGTATAGCTGCTGACTCTCCAAACCTCAGTCATACTGTCCAACTAATGCCAGCATGGAAAACTGACATTAAACGATGATGATGATGGTGATGTTTTAAATTAATCATGTATCATCTCGTAGCTTCAATATTTCAACGATGTGATTGTTTATTTATTTTAGGACATTTTAGGACTGGTGTGAGAGGCCAGATCTGGCCAGTTTGAACATAAAACCAGTAGAATATTTGGACTGCCTATGGTCGTTTTAAATGCTAAAGGGTTTACATAAACCTCATTCCAGTAAATGGAAACGACATCATTTTAGAGGGAGAATTGATTCTTGTGAAAAAAAAAAAGAAAGAAAACCAACAAAGATCTTGCCTGAATGCATGTAATAGAGTGAACCCTGCTAATGGTACCCAAGGGTGTCAGGTGGTTGTGGTGGTGGTGGCGACAATGGCAGCGGCGGTGGTGGAGGTGGTGGAGGTAGTGGATGGTTATAGTGGAAGTGATTCTGGTGATGAGGTTTGTGGTGGTGGTTGTGGTGAAGGTGGCAGTGATGATGATGATAATGATAATGATGATGATGATGATAATGATGATGATGATGATGATGAATATATCACTTATGAAGTACAATGGCTGTGCTGCTGGACTACTGTCCTCAAGGTCACAGGTTTTGGTCATACTCTTGCCAGTGTATGGGGTACCACTAAGAGCTCATATTTGCTTGAGTGGACCAGGTAACGGATTGCATTTACCATTTCATGATTGAGTGCACTGTTCACCTCTGTTTGTGTGCATGCGTGCATGCATGTGCACCTATGCGCTCTGCAATTATCTCGTGCACACCGAAGAAATTAATCAGTGCATGAGAAAATTAATGCTCACACAAAATGTTAGTTTCCAAAAGTATTGGTGTATTAATTAATGATTGTACTCGAAACACTTTTAATGTCACATGTACTTTTGTCACAGAGGAATAATTTGCACAGTCTTAGATTTTCTGCACTTATTTTCACCATCATGATCTCCACTACTGCTGCCTCCAAGGTCATTGCTACTGCCACCACCACCACCACCACCACATTATCATCATCATCATCATCATCATCATCATCGTCGTCGTCATCATCATCATCATCAATATCATCATCAGCCTTATCATCATCATCGTCGTTGTCAGCATCATCACCATCATTATCATCATTGTGGACATTATCCTCCTCCTTATCGTCACCCTCATCAACACCATCATCATCATCATCATCACTACCACCACCATCATCATCATCATCATCATCATCATCATCATCATTGTCATCATGGTCATCAATATTACCGTCATCATTATCTTTGTCATCATCATCATCGTTGTCATCAGCATCACCATCATCGTCATCATTATCATCATCATCATCGTTGTCGTTGTTGTCGTCATCATTATCATCATTGATGTCATCCTCCTCCTCATCCTCACCCTCATCAACACCAACATTGTCATCATCATCATCATCATCATCATCATCATCATCATCACTGTCATCGTCATTGTTGTCACGATCATTATTGCCACATCATAAGTCATCATTTTAATTTTTACAAACATTTTTTTCTCATTTTTTTTTCCTAGCTGGCATTTGCTGGATAAAACACGACTTCTTGGCTGGATGCTCTTCCTGATGCCAACACTTAATATTTAAGCAAAAAATGTATTTATTCCACCTCTGTCTTCCTATATCAAACTGCTACCAGACTTTTCATCACATATTTGTGTATAAGAATTCTTCTAAAGAAATATCCCAAAGAGTTTTTTTCCTTTTCTTTTCTTTTCTTTCTTGTTCCTATTGAATTATTTCCTTATCAGAAATTTTTCTACAAGATTGACATATGCAATTTTATTAAGATATCCTGAAGACAAAACAAAAATATAGCAAATAAAAATGATAACAAAAAGAGAAAGCTCAGCACAATTCCCAATAGCCACATATGTATTTTGCTAAAACATAGAATTAAAGTCAAAGATAGATGCAATGGAATAGCTAAACCATTCTTGTTAAGAACTAAGAGTTGTCTACATGATTTATTATCAAGATCTCTAATATTATATCTTTACCTTTTCTTCATTCTTTTCTTTTTAAAATATTTGGCGATATTTCGGTGATATTTTAAATTCAATTTGACTATATTATATTGTGTACATATATGTATATATATATTTATATATATGTGCGTGTGTGTGTGTGTTTTTCAGTTTTTGCGTTTTCCACTTGTGAAACAGTTGATAAAAATATATCTTTTTTTTTATGCCAAATTAAACTTAGATAATAAATCTTTAATCTAACTTTCCCTGTGCAGAATAAATCAGCTATTTATTTGGCCTCAAGCAGCTATAATTCGGTACAGTAAACAAATATTCTGATCTCAGGGAATATTTCTACACACACACACACACACATTTATATATATTGATATTAGATATATATGTGTGTGTGTATGATGATATATATAATATATATATATATATAATATATATACATATTATTTATATATATATACATATTATATATATATATATATATATATATATATATATATATATATATATGCATACATATATGTGTGTGTGTGTATGCATATATGTATATGTATGTGTGTGTGTGTGTATACATATATGTGGTGTATGTATATATATATATATATATGAACACATGCACACACACACACATATATATTAATGTATATATATCGATATATATATATATATGTGTGTATACACACACATACTAATATATATATATATATTATATATACACACATTCATGCAGTTACTGACACTATGATACTACTGCCACTACTGTTACTACTACTACCACTACTACTACTACTACTACTACTACTACTACTACTACTACTACTACTACTACTAGAAACACCTTTCCTTTGTCGGAGAAAAAGAGGCAATAAGAAAAATAATAAATAACTAAAACAAAACGTGATTATTGATGGTGTGAGAATAATAAAAACTATGAGATGAAGAAGACAAGGATTAGAACGAAACAATGTACTCAATTAGCATTTAGTCAGTGTGAAAATTCATCAACCAGAATTCTGGGTTTGCTGAAGAAATCTCTGTAGAGTCTAAATGTTTAACGAACTCCCAAATCTCTCTACTTCCATATTTTCCTGCACATAACTTACACACATATGCACAGGCACACACACACACACAACACACACACATACACATGCACAAATACACACACTCTCACACACATACACACGCACAAATACACACACTCTCACACATATACACACACTTATATGCATACAACATACACGCAAGTGTGAGCATACACATTACTTCAATGGAGAATGAGTATTGCTTTTTTTGTCAAGTTTGTTTTTTGTGTGCTATTTTGTTGTTTTTTTGTGGGGGGTGGGGGTATTTTCTTTTTTGCTTGTTTTCTGTCGTATAAATGCTGGGCCGAAAGGCTTAAACTGTTAGCTGATTTAGCACCACGACTACCCCCTCCTGCTACCAACACCACACCACAACTTACCACCACCACCACCATCACCACCACCACTACCATCAACACCATACCAACACCACCACCACCACCACTACCACCACCACTACCACCACCACCACCGCCACCACCACTACAACAGCAACCACCATCACAACCCACATCACCACAGCTGCCACCACCGCTAAAGCCACTACAACAATTCTCTACTACTTCCAACACCCCCGTAACTATCACCACCATAACTACCACCACTAATACAACCACTATACACACAACCATCACCACAACCAGAATGCCAGTCACCACAGTCACCACCACCAAGACCAGCTCAGCAACCATCACCACCACCACCACCACCACCACCACCATAACCATCACTACTACCACCATAACAACAACTATTACTGCCACCACCTAACACCCTCAGGTGTCAGCAGCAGGGTCTACTCAATCGCAGACATCCA
>NC_043020.1:16169101-16174101 GCF_006345805.1 Octopus sinensis
GGAATTAACAATGAAGATTACCACAATTGGCCTAAACATCCTCCTGAAAAACTCTGAGGACTGGATGTTAAAACTTACATCAAGGCATGTAAAGAAGAAAACATCATACTCAGTAACAAAACAGGCAATGACATATCTAAGTGAATTCCAAAATCAACAAATCCCTGAATTAGACGTATTGGAAACGAGCACAGAAAAAGCTAAGTGTATGAAACCCCATGCTAAAACTGTTGCCTTAGATTTTCTTGCTGATAAATGGCAAGAAAAACCTCTCAATGGCAAATACCCAAAGAGATCTAATAATGCCAATGTCAATAAAGCCCTTACTCATCAATGGTTAGTGTCTTCTGGCTTAAAATCAGAAACAGAAGGGTTTATCATAACAACCCAAGATCAATGCCTACTTACAAGGAGCTACCAGGCCAACATATTAAAGAACAGCAGTAGCCCAACATATGTATGTGAACCACAAAATGAAACCATCGATCATGTTGTCTCCATGTGCAGTCTTCTTGCGCCTACAGAGTATCTCGGCAGGCATAATAGAGCAGCACAGTACATTCACTGGGTAATTTGTAAAAACCTGGAGCTGCCCAATGATAAAAACTGATGGGAACACAAAGCACCTCAAGTGCTTGAAAATGACAACATACAGTACGGTGAAGCTTTAGAGATATAAAAATACAGTTGCTAAGATATATAGAATAGAATGATAGATGAGTGGCTGTGTGGTAAGTAGCTTGTTTACCAACCACATTGTTCTGGGTTCAGTCCCACTGCATGGCACCTTGGGCAAGTATCTTCTACTATAGCCTTGGGCCGACCAAAGCCTTATGAGTGGATTTGGTAGACGGAAACTGAAAGAAGCCCGTCGTATATATATATGCGTGTGTGTGTTTGTGTGTCTGTGTTTGTCCCCCTAGCATTGCTTGACAACCGATGCTGGTGTGTTTATGTCCCCGTTACTTAGCGGTTCAGCAAAAAGGGACCGATAGAATAAGTACTGGGCTTACAAAAGAATAAGTCCCAGGGTCGAGTTGCTCAATTGAAGGCGGTGCTCCAGCATGGCCGCAGTAAAAATGACTGAAACAAGTAAAAAAGAAAAGAGAGAGAAAGTACCTTCATAGAGGTATATGGAGTTGATGTCTCAACATCTAAATGCTGTTTCATCTACTGGGATACAGTACAGGTGTAGAGATTATGCTGTGTGTGGATGTAGGTGTGTGGCTTAGTGGTGAAGGCACCTGGCTTATCGGTTTGGGTATTTGGCTCACGATTGTAAAGTCATGATTTCAATTCCTGGAGATGCATTGTGTCCTTGAGCAAGATACTTCACTTCATGTTACTCCAGCTCACTCAGCTGACAGAAATGAGTTGCACCTGTAAAGAGCATAGGGCCAGTCTCCTGGTTTCTCTGGAATATATATTCCTCCTTGGATGGGGTGATAGTTCATCGTAGGATTACTTATTCTTATCAGTTGAACACAACACACCACCTGGTCCAGGAATCAAAGCCTCAACGATACAATCGTGAATCCAACACCATGGCCACTAAGCCATGAACCTCCACAAGCCATCCAAGAATTTGGACCTGGAGATCTCCATTTTCAGCGACTTCGAGGGCCACCTCCCAGTGGTGTCAGGCGTCAATGAAGAGCCCTCGACTACAAGACGACCAAAGTTTTTTTTTCCAAGGTCTGGGGTCTCCCGCCCCTAAGCCTTAGACCATCACCTAATCACCCTTACCCGTCTTGTTGCTTAACAACAACAACAAACATCCACAAGGTAGACAAGACAGCTTAGAAATTCTTTCATGTGCTACCCTTTTGACCACTTCTCTGTGTGTTTCCTTTCTCATTCTGTGTGTGTGTGTGTATGTGCGTGAGTGTGTGTGTGTATGTGTGTGTGTGTGTGTGTGTGTCTCTATTTCATTCCCTGTCTCATCTCCTTCACTCCCTCTCCATCTCACTCTCCATCTCACTCTCCATCTCCCTCTCCCTCTTCCTTATGCTTTTCCTCTCTACGATTTACTGCTGTAATCTGTTCTCTACATCAAATTTCCTCCCATCATAACAGAGACATTCCATGCAGACCTGTCATGTCATATCATTTCCTGTTCTGCAATTAACATAATTATATGTTTAACATAATTACACATTTACTCAGCATCTTATCATTTATCATCACAAGAGAAATATCGATGCAAAAATACAAGGAGAGACATTTTGAAATCATTTATTTTCTTTTTCCTTCTAAGATAAACAATTTTTCATGTGACAACCTTGTTTTCTTGTTACAAAGTTTGAAATACCTTGCAATCTTGGTGTAATGCAAAAATTTAATTGGAACTGCACACAATACTGTCGATCGGCGGTCCTTGTTGTGACTTGACAGACAGCAAAAACACTCAGTACAATATCTTCAGACTATAACATCACAATACTAGATACTGTGTGACGTTTTAAGTAATCATAATCAGCGGTGTTTGGCAATAGCTATCCGTCAAACTCCCATACCTTCTGGAGAAGGAAGAGAAGTGGAAGGCAAAAATATAAAAAAGAAATTTTTTTTCTGTATTTTTTTCTGTACTTGTTTCAGTCATTTGACTGCGGCCATGCTGGAGCACCGCCTTTTAGAGTGGTGAAAGAGTACAGCAGGGATCACCACCTCCTGCCGGAGCCTCGTGGAGCTTTTAGGTGTTTTTCGCTCAATAAACACACACAACGCCCGGTCTGGGAATCGAAACCGCGATCCTCCGACCGCAAGTCCGCTGCCCTAACCACTAGGCCATTGCGCCTCCACAATTTATGGAAAATCTTTTTTTTCTTTTTGCCAGAATTTAGTAGCTGATATACAAAGTAACAAATTGGTCATATACCCTGTATACATACATGCATACATATATATATATATCTATTATATAAAATTCGTTCTGTCTGTCTGCGTGCGTCTCTTCTAGGATCTCGGGCATCCTCCATCCAATTACGCTCAAATTTGATATGTAGATACCAACGGTATCAGGGCGTGTATAAGTCTTGAAAAAATTACAAAAATCGATTCCAGGTGAATGCAATCGATAAAGTCGTGGGAATGTGCATTTGTATGTGCAAGTACATCAGCTCTTGCGATCAATACTATGCACACATTAGAAAAATGCATGTGCAGTTTGCGCAAAAAAAGCCAGAGACCAAAAAAGTAAGATGCAAAAGAAATATTTTCTTCAAACTTGGCATGAAGGAAGGAAAGACTATTTGGTTTCTCAAGAAGTTTTCTTTTTGCTTTAATTTCATTTAAAACCAAAAATTTTATTGAAATAAAGGCATGCTTAATTATTTTTTAATGAAAAGAAAACACTGATTGCTTTTTATTCAGCCAATGATTCAGCACCGTCCATTGGACGGGGGACGTTTTGCTTGTGTATATATATATATATATATATATATATATATATATAGTCAATCCAAACATGAACAAGCAGGAAAAATCAACAATGCGAGGATGTGAAATAAGTACAGTGTTATTGAACACTCAGGAAAGGAAAGAAAAGAAAGAGGATTTCATGTTTCGAGCGGAGCTCTTTATCAGAAATATAGAAAATGTCCAAAGAAGGGAAGACGGAGGAAGATAATCGCCAACGATACACACGGGATCATATATATATGTGTGTGTGTGTGTGTGTGAGTGTGTGTATGCATATATATGTATGTATGTATGTATGTGTGTATATAAATATATATATATACATATGTGGGTGGCACACAAAAATCACCATTTGAGCATGGCCATTGCCGGTACCGCCTGACTGGCCCTCGTGCTGGTGGCACGTAAAAGCACCCATTACACTCTCATAGTGGTTGGCATGCTTTTTTCGTGCCACCAGCACTAGTTATGTTGCCATGGGGCTTGCAATGCAGAAATGAACAGGGTTGGGGAAGGAAAAAGAAAATCTCCCATAACAAAGAGGAAATATTTGGGAAGAAAAGGTGGATGTGGGTGGTGGCTTTATGCCAGGTACTGAAAGGCTAATGTATGATAGAGGAACATGTGAAGCTGCTTTGGAAACTAACTGAGCCCAATCCTAGGCCAATAGATTTTGTAGCTTTCACATACGAATCACAAAATGTGACTGTTTGCCAGTTGTAAAATTGAAAATTGAAGACTGATGATGTCATTTCGTCAAAGCAAGAATGAAGGATCTCCTTGCTCAAATTTTTGAATTTGAATTTCTATAATTTTGAATTTCTATGCATCACTTTTCATTTTGAGCTCAACAAAGATAGGCAAGCTGTCAAAATATCGTTCAAACCAATAAAACATCTATTGCAATCGCATTGCTCTCCTTGTATTGTCTGTTTACCTTTTTGAGGAGTAAGGCCAATACTTTTAAAATATCAAAATCAAGTAGATTGAGATGATTGATTTTATGTTACACCAAATAAGAATTGAGATGTCTAGAAATTCTGGAAGTTACCTAAGTAGTCAGGTGTCTAAGGAAAATCGTAATATAAATTACAGCTTTTGCATTTTATTCCTTCTTACAGTTGGCTTGTCAACCCTGTTAGTTTTGATAGACCCTAGTGTCGAGCCAAATCCTAGACCAATGGATTTTGTACCATTCAAAAATGGGAATTTTCACCAGCTGTAAAACTGGAAATTGAAGACCGATGATGTAATTCCATCAAAGTAGAAATGCAGGAACTCCCTGTTCAAACTTTTGAATCTGAATTTTTATAATTTTAAATTTCTATGTATCATTTTTCATTTTGAACTCAACAAAGTCAAGCAAGTTGTCGAAATATCATGCAAACCAATAAAATAGTTATTGAAATTGCATCACACACTTTGTATAATAATAACAACAACAACAACAATAATAATGATGATAATGAAAGTCTAATCATTACAACCCAGGATCAAAAATTGAATACCAGCTCAATGAAAAGGGAAATATACCACACAAGTGCAAGAAACTTCTGCAGTATGTGTGGGAAGAAGGTCAA
>NC_043020.1:16181601-16209101 GCF_006345805.1 Octopus sinensis
CATTCATTTCTAAGATGCTATGTGACCATGTCTGGCCATAGGAAAAATGTTACCTTGCTTAGAAAGAGGTCAGGGTTGGTGACAGGAAGGGCATCCAGCTGTAGAAAAACTGCCTTGATAAACTCCATGCAACCCATACAAGTATGGAAAAGTGGATGTGAAAATGATGATATGATGACGAGGATTATGATGATGATGATGACAATGGTAGCGATGATATCTCTTTTTACTCTTTTACTCTTTTACTTGTTTCAGTCATTTGACTGTGGCCATGCTGGAGCACCGCCTTTAGTCGAGCAGATCGACCCCAGGACTTATTCTTTGTAAGCCCAGTACTTATTCTATCGGTCTCTTTTGCCGAACCGCTAAGTGACGGGGACATAAACACACCAGCAACGATAGTCAAGCAATGCTAGTGGGACAAACACAGACACACAAACACGTACACACACACACACACACACACACACATATATATATACATATATACGACAGGCTTCTTTCAATTTCGATCTACCAAATCCACTCACAAGGCATTGGTCGGTCCGGGGCTATAGCAGAAGACACTTGCCCAAGATGCCACGTAGTGGGACTGAACCTGGAACCATGTGGTTGGTTAGCAAGCTACTTACCACACAGCCACTCCTGCACCTATATATATATATATTTATCTTATATTCCTGTGAGCAGTGACAGTAAGAGATGTATCACGAGATGAAATAGACTGCGGTTTAGTCGAACAATAGTAACAATTAAAAGAAGTTAGTTCGGAAGAACGAAACGAAGGAATCGCGGATAAATGTTTGTTTTTAAAGATTGCGTCTCTTGTCAAATGAAGCGTGGTTGTAATTGCAGCAAATGCACCAAGCACAAATATGCATAACAGAAGACAGTTAACGTAGCAATAACTTGTAACATGAGAAATCAATAAGAAGAAACAGTGATAATATCCTACTTTCTCCATCTGATTTAATTGGAATTTATCAGTATGATGCTGTGTTGGTATAAATGGTGGCTGATAGGCAGGGGAAGTGGAGGTGGGGAGCGAGATGAGCACAGCTTGTGAAGAGTTGCACTATATGTTTTACCGTTATTCACTGGTATTCAGTCTGGCACTAGAACACTACGGTACCTCACCGGTTTACTATATTCAATTCATTGCTAGGTGTCATTAAAGAAATACCAGTGACACAACAAGAGAAAGAAATAATTCTTATTTCTTTATTGCCCACAAGGGGCTAAACATAGAGGAGACAAACAAGGACAGACAAAGGGATTAAGGCGATTATATCGACTCCAGTGCATAACTGGTACTTAATTTATCGACCCCAAAAGGATGAAAGGTAAAGTCGACCTCGGCAGAATTTGAACTCAGAGTGTAGCGGCAGATGAAATACTGCTAAGCATGACAACAAAACACTGCTCAATATTTTGTCCAGTCTCTTTTCTCTTTCTCTTTTCTCTTTTACTTGTTTCAGTCATTTGACTGCGGCCATGCTGGAGCACCGCTTTTAATCGAGCAACTCGACCCCGGGACTTATTCTTTGTAAGCCCAGTACTTATTCTATCAGTCTCTTTTTTGCCGAACCGCTAAGTGACAGGGACGTAAACACACCAGCATCGGTTGTCAAGCGATGCTAGGGGGACAAACACAGACACACAAACACACACATATATATATATACATATATACGACAGGCTTCTTTCAGTTTCCGTCTACCAAATCCACTCACAAGGCATTGGTCGGCCCGGGGCTATAGCAGAAGACATTTGCCCAAGATGCCACGCAGTGGGACTGAACCCGGAACCATGTGGTTGGTTAGCAAGCTACTTACCACACAGCCACTCCTGCGCCTATACTAACAATTCTGCCAGAAAAATTACATTTTTATATTTCATCAATGGCAGAAGAATAACAGGTAACATTAACTTTGATCTCCATCTTTTCCATACATCCTTTCCAGGTGTGAATAAAGACATTAATAGTCATGGGTATGGCTGTGTGGCAAGAAGTTTGCTTCCCAACGACGTAGCTCTGGGTTCTGTCCCACTTAGGCAAGTGTCTTCTACAACAGCTCCGGGCTGGTCAAAGCCTTGTGAGTGGTTTAGGTAAACAGAAACTGAAAGAAGCCCTTCATGTGTATATATACATACATACATACATACATACATACATATATATATATATATATATATATATATATATATAATACCTCTTTTCTTGTTTCAGTCATTTGACTGCAGCCATGCTGGAGCACTGCCTTTAGTCAAGCAAATCGACCCCAGGACTTATTCTTTGTAAGCCTAGTACTTATTCTATCAGTCTCTTTTGCTGAACCACTAAGTTACGGAGATGTAAACACACCAGCATCGGTTGTCAAGCGATGTTGGGGGAACAAATACACACACACACATATATATATACGATGGGCTTCTTTCAGTTTATATCTACCAAATTCATTCACAAGGCTGTGGTCAGCCTAAGGCTATAGTAAAAGGCACTTGCCCAAGGTGCCATGCAGTGGGACTGATACCGGAACCCATGTGGTTGGTAAGCAAGCTACTTACCACACAGCCACTCCTGCACCTATATATATATATATATATATTGATAGAAATGGTAAGACAACAAAAGAATGAAAGAGACCTCGATATTATGTAAATAGAGGAATTTATCTGTAAATATAATATGTGACAATTATTCGGAAGCCATGCTAAAACTCTGAGTTCCGGATGTTGGGGTGGAAACCCTCACCACCATCTCTGGCCAGATAACTGAAGAGATGGCAGCATGGGTTTCCGGCCCAACATCTGAAACTCGGAATCTTATCATGGCTACCGAATAATTGTCACACACACACACACACACCACATATATATATATATATATATAATAAAATATTAGGGAATAAATCCAAACTTACAGGGAAAAATCAGATTTAAGATTGAATCCAATTTTATAGTAAAATATTATATTATATTAAATTGGAGATAAAACCACTATTATACTAATTATCTTTTTTTAATAATTTTGATATATATTTAAAATAATATAAATTAATTAATCTTATGTATTGGCTTAAGTTTTTCATTGTATGATTTGCCTAATAGTGGTTTTATCTCTAATTTAATATAAATGCCAAAACCTTCCCAGGCGAAGAATGCACCCCACAACATAGACTGGTAGTTAGTGACTTTAGGATCAGGACTAAGAGGGCGACTAGAAGACGACCAACATGGAGAAGAAGGGTCTGGAAGCTTAAAGACCCTGAGAATGGACAGAGATTTAGAGATATGTTACTTGAAGCCTTTGACGAAGTGGAAGGGGGTATAGCTACACATGGGGTAGAAGACAACTGGACGTTTCTGAGGGACAACCTGCTGAAAGCCGCTGACCAGATCTGTGGCTGGTGCAAAGTCCCCTAAGACCCAAAATAACATGGTGGTGGAACAATATTGTTGATAGGGCTATTAGACAAAAGAAACAGGCTTGGAGGCCTGGAAGAACGGTGGTAGCAGGGAAGTGTATCAGACTGCCAGAAGGGAAGCTAGGAGACAGGTCTATCTAGCCAGAGGGGAAGCAGATAAAAGAAAATTTGCCAATGTCCTGCGCCGTGAGGATGAAAGACTTGAGGTATTTCGTGTTGCAAGACAGTGTGTGAGAGAGAATCGAGATGTGGTAGGAGAGAAATGTGTTCGCATGGAGGATGGTTCACTTGCGCTAAATGAGGATGCAAAGAGAGAAGCTTGGAGGCGCCACTATGAAAGGTTGCTGAATGAGGAAAATGAATGGGATAAAGAGAGTCTGCCGAATGTTGACCCAACAGAGGGACCAGCTATCCGAGTTGATAGTTCCGTGGTAGCTAAGGCAATTAGAAGCATGAAGACAGGGAAAGCCCCAGGCCCATCAGGAATTACTGCAGAGATGCTCAAAATATCTGGTAGTGTCGGCTATAGCATAGTCACCCGTATAGTTAACCAGGTGATACACGAAGGAGTCATACCCAATGACTGGTGTAGCAGCATAATAGTCAACTGCTACAAAGGTAAAGGCGATGCCCTAGATACAAATAACTACAGGGGCATCAAGCTGTTGGATCAGGTAATGAAGGTTACGGAGAGGGTTATAGCCCAGTTAATTAGAGAGAGAGTTAGCTTAGATGATATGCAGTTTGGGTTCGTGCCAGGGAAAAGTACTACTGATGCTATATTCCTGGTAAGACAGCTGCAGGAGAAATACCTAGCCAAAGGTAAGCCCTTGTACCTGGCTTTTGTTGACTTAGAGAAAGCCTTTGACAGGGTCCCCCGATCCCTTATCTGGTGGTCAATGAGGAAACTAGGGATAGATGAATGGTTAGTGAGAGCTGTGCGAGCCATGTACAGAGACACAGCTAGTAAGGTGAGGGTTGGCAACGAGTACAGTGAAGAATTCCGGGTAGAGGTTGGGGTCCACCAAGGTTCAGTCCTCAGCCCCCTCCTATTTATCATAGTCCTCCAGGCAATAACGGAAGAATTTAAGACAGGATGCCCCTGGGAGCTTCTATATGCTGATGACCTTGCTCTAATTGCTGAGTCACTATCAGAACTGGAGGAGAAGTTTCAGGTGTGGAAACAAGGATTAGAATCGAAGGGCCTTAGAATCAACCTAGCCAAAACCAAAGTCCTAATAAGTAGGAAGGTGGACCAACCACAAACGACTTCAGGTAGATGGCCTGCTCGATCTGTAAAAAAGGTGTAGGTAGAAACTCTATAAGGTGCACCAAGTGTAAGCTATGGACACATAAGAGGTGCAGCAATGTCAAAGGAAGGCTAACTAAGAAAATAGTTTTTGTCTGTGGCAGATGCTCAGGAGAAATAAACACTGGAAATGTGCAGAGACCAACTTCTATCACGTTCCAGGGAGACAAACTAGAAGTAGTTGATAGCTTCCGCTACCTAGGAGACCAAGTCAGTAGCGGGGGTGGGTGTGCTGAAAGTGTAACTGCTAGAGTAAGAATAGCCTGGGCAAAGTTTAGAGAGCTCTTACCCCTGCTGGTGACAAAAGGCCTCTCGCTAAGAGTAAAAGGCAGACTATATGATGCGTGTGTACGTACAGCCATGCTACATGGTAGTGAAACATGGGCCGTGACAGCTGAGGATATGCGTAAGCTTGCAAGAAATGAAGCCAGTATGCTCCGATGGATGTGTAATGTCAGTGTTCATAATCGTCAGAGTGTAAGTACTTTGAGAGAAAAGTTGAACCTAAGAAGTGTCAGTTGTGGTGTGCAAGAGAGACGGCTGCGCTGGTATGGTCATGTGACGAGAATGGCTGAAGATAGTTGTGTGCAAAAGTGCTACACCCTAGCAGTTGAGGGAACCTGTGGAAGAGGTAGACCCAGGAAAACCTGGGACGAGGTGGTGAAGCACGACCTTCGAACTTTAGGTCTCACCAAGGAAATGACTGAAGACCGAGTCCTATGGAAGTATGCTGTGCATGAGAGGACCCGGCAGGACTAGTCAGGCCATATCCCGTGGCCCCTACCTGGGACGTAGTCGATCCACCTGTGCATACCTTCCTTCTTGTGACACTTGTGAAGACCTGCTGAGGCAAGTGAAAATCAATCAAAATAGATGAACATCAATGGAATTTGTATCTTTGTGGTACCAGTGCCTGTGGCACACAAGAAAACCATCCGAACGTGGCTGTAGCCAGTACCGCATCGACTGGCCTCCGTGCTGTGGGAACATGGTGGCACATAAAAACACCATCCGAAGACCCGGCAAGACTAGTCAGGTCATAACCCGTGGGCCCTACCTGGGACATAGTCAGTCCACCTGTACATACCTTCCTTTTGTGACACTGTGAAGACCTGCTGAGGCAAGTGAAAATCAAATCAAATCAAAACAAATCAAAATAGATGAACATCAATGGAATTTGTATCCTTGTGGTACCAGTGCCGGTGGCACACAAGAATCCATCGAACGTGGCCATAGTCAGTAACGCTTGTGGTACCAGTGCCAGTGGCACACAAGAATCCATCCGAACGTGGCCGTAGTCAGTACCGCTTGTGGTACCAGTGCCGGTGGCACACAAGAATCCATCCGAACGTGGCCATAGTCAGTACCGCATCACTCGCCATCGTGCTGTGGGCACATAACAAACACCATCCGGTCATGGCCGTTCGCCAGCCTCATCTAGCACCTGTGTCGGTGGCACATAAAAAGTAGTCAGTACCGCTTGTGGTACCAGTGCCGTGGCACACAAGAATCCATCCGAACATGGCCGTAGTCAGTACCGCATCACTGGCCATCGTGCTGTGGGCACATAACAAACACCATCCGGTCGTGGCCGTTCGCCAGCCTCATCTAGCACCTGTGTCGGTGGCACATAAAAACACCTTCCGAAGACCCGGCAAGACTAGTCAGGCCATAAACCATGGCCCCTACCTGGGACGTAGTCAGTCCACCTGTGCATACCTTCCTTCTTGTGACACTTGTGAAGACCGGTTGAGGCAAGTGAAAATCAAATCAAATCAAAATAGACAAAATAGATGAACATCAATGGAATTTGTATCTTGTGGTACCAGTGCCTGTGGCACACAAGAAATCCATCAGTGCCGTAGTCAGTGCGGTGGGCACATGACAAACACCATCCGATCGTGGCCGTTCGCCAGCCTCATCTAGCACCTGTGTCGGTGGCACATAAAAACACCATCCGAGACCCGGCAAGACTAGTCAGGCCATAACCCATGGCCCCTACCTGGGACGTAGTCAGTCCACCTGTGCATACCTTCCTTCTTGTGACACTTGTGAAGACCTGTTGAGACAAGTGAAAATCAAAAGAAAATCAAAACAAATCAAAATAGATGAACATCAATGGAATTTGTATCTTTGTGGTACCAGTGCCGGTGGCACGTGGCACATAAGAAAACCATCCGAACGTGGCCGTAGCCAGTACCGCATCGACTGGCCTCCGTGCTGTGGGCACGTAACAAGCACCATCCGATCGTGGCCGTTTGCCAGCCTCATCTGGCACCTGTGTCGGTGGCACATAAAAACACCACCCGAGCGTGGCCGTCTGCCAGCCTCGTCTGGCACCTGTGTCGGTGGCACATAAAAACACCATCCGAGCGTGGCCGTCTGCCAGCCTCGTCTGGCACCTGTGTCGGTGGCACATAAAAAACACCATCCGAGCGTGGCCGTCTGCCAGCCTCGTCTGGCACCTGTGTCGGTGGCACATAAAAAACACCATCGAGCGTGGCCGTTTGCCTGCCTCGTCTGGCACCTGTGTCGGTGGCACATAAAATCACCCACTACACTCTCGGAGTGGTTGGCGTTAGGAAGGGCATCCAGCTGTAGAAACACTGCCAGATCTGACTGGACTGGTGCAGCTTTCGGGCTCCCCAGACCCCAGTTGAACCGTCCAACCCATGCTAGCATGGAAAGCGGACGTTAAATGATGATGATGATGATGATGATAGGCGTAGGAGTGGCTGTGTGGTAAGTAGCTTGCTTACGAACCACATGGTTCCGGGTTCAGTCCCACTGCGTGGCACCTTGGGCAAGTGTCTTCTACTATAGCCTCGTGCCGACCAACGCCTTGTGAGTGGATTTGGTAGACAGAAACTGAAAGAAGCCCGTTGTATATATGTATATATATATATATATATATATATTATATATACACACACATATATATATATTATATATATAATTATATTATGTGTATTTGTGTGTGTGTGTGTTTGTCCCCACCAACATCGCTTGACAACCGAGCTGGTGTGTTTACGTCCCCGTAACTTAGCGGTTCGGCAAAAGAGACCGATAGATTAAGTACTAGGCTTACAAAGAATAAGTCCTGGGGGTCGATTTCCTTGACTAAAGGTGGTGCTCCAGCATGGCCACAGTCAAAATGACTGAAACAAGTAAATGAATAAATGAATATAGGTATGTATGAATATAGGTATGTATGTATATATATCCATGTTTGTGTTTGTGTTAGTTCCCCACTACTGTTCAACAACTGAAGCTGGTTTATTCATAAACCCAGAAATCAGCAGTTTGGCAAAAATGAGAGACCATTAGGACCAGGCTTAATCATTTATCATTCAGATTTCTGTCAACTGTAATGCTTATTTATTTACATTGATACGAATTAGTCATGCATTACTTTATTGCTTTGCAGTTTCAATGACATGATTGTTGTTAGAGCATCCACACAAGTGGAGTCTTGACCAAGAATAATATTGTAGGGTGAATGCGAGTGGCCAAATCATCATCATCATCATCATTATTATTATTATTATTATTACTATTATTATTATTATTATTATTATTAATTATTATCATCATTATTATTATTATTATAATTATTATTATTATAGCATTATTATTATTATTATTATTATTATTATCGTTATTATTATATTATTATTATTATTATTATTATTATTATTATTATTATTAGTATCATTATCATTATTATTATTATTATTATTATTATTTTTATTATATTATTATTATTATTATATTATTATTATATTATTATCATCATCATTATTATTTTTTTCTTCTTCGTCTTCTTCTTCTTCTGCTTCTTTCTTCTTCTTCTTCTTCTTCTTATTCTTCTTCTTCTTCTTCTTCTTCTATTATTATTATTATTATCATTAGGGCAGTGAGCTGGTAGAATCATTAGCATGCTGGGCAAAATGCTTTTCAGCATTTCATTCATCTTTGCATTCTGGGTTCAAGATCTGCACTGGGGGTCGATGTAACTGACCTATCCCCTCCCTGATCTTGGTGGCTTTGTGCCAAAATTTGAAATCATTATTATCATTTTCATTATTAAGGTGGCGGGCTGGCAGAATGGTTAGCACACCGGACAAAGTTTTTAGTGGTTCTTCATCCATCTTTACGTTCTGAGTTCAAATTCTGCTGGGATCAACTTTGCCTTGCATTCTCTCAAAATCAATGAAACAATTACCACTTGTGGCACTAGTATTGATCTGAGCAACTTACCCACTCCCTAAAAAATTGCTGGCTTTGAGACAAAATTTGAAACCATTATTATTATTATTATTATTATTATCATTATTATTATTACAATTATTATTATTATTACTATTATTATTATTATTATTATTATTATTATTATTAATATTATTACTATTATCATTACTACTATTATTATTATTATTATTACTATTATTATTATTATTATTATTATCATTATTATTATTACAATTATTATTATTATTATATATTATTATTATTATTACTACTACTACTACTACTACTACTACTACTACTACTACTACTACTACTATTATTATTATTATTATTATTAAGGCTGTGAGCTGGTAGAATCGTTTGCACACCAGGCAAAATGCATGGCAGTATTTCGTTTGTCTTTTACATTCTGAGTTCAAATTCATCCAAAGTCAACTTAGCCCTTCCTCCTTTCAAGGTCAATGAAATAAGTTCCAGCTGACCACTAGGATCATTGTAATTGACTTGCCACCCCACTCTGAACTTGCTGGCCTTGCACCAAAATTTGAAACCAGTATTATTATTGTTGCTGTTGTGTTTGGTATCACTGTTGTTGTTGTTATTATTATTATTATTATTATTATTATTATTATTATTATTATTATTATCATTATTATTATCATTATTATTATTATTATTATTATTATTATTATTATTATTATTAGTTTTGCTGATTATTGCTGTTTAGTTGAAATTGTTGCTGTTTATATCTGTGATGAAATTATTACTATTGCTGCTGTTGCTGCTGCTGCTGCTGCTGTTGTTGTTGTTGATGTTGTTGTTGTTGCTGTTGTTGTTCATAATCCAATGTTTTCTATTGGTGCTTTTCGTATAGCTGTGGTTGTTGTCCTCGTAGTTTTGCTCGAAATCACCACCCTCCCCTCTCACTTTCCTCTCCCTTACCTCTTCCTCTCCAAGCCTTATCCTCCATCTCTCTTCTTTACCTTCCCTCTCCCCTCCCTCCCTCCCTCCCTCTTTCTCTCCTCTTCCTACCCCCCCCCCCGCCTGGTATCCTTTCCTATGCAGAGAAGAGATTTATTATCAGTTCCAGATGATTCCAGTCAGCAGTGCATAATCAATCAGTCAATCAATCAATCAATCAATCAAGAAATGCCTGATTGATCAATTCCCATCATACACATGTGTATGGAGTAATCATTTCGTAAACAACAACATGTCAAAATCTTTTCACTTATTTCATTCCTTGTCTTAAGCAATTTCCTTCACACACTGCTTCCATGAAAATCCTTCTTCCTGTTTATTGAACACTTTATAATGGATGCAGGCATGGGCCTGGTAGTTAAGAAGTTCACTGCAACGACCATAAGGATTTGGGTTCAGTTCCATTCTGCTGCGCCTTCAGCATGTCTCTTCTACTGATTCTTCTTCTTCTTCTTCTTCTTCTTCTTTCTTTCTTCTCTTCTTCTTCTTCTTCTTCTTCTTTCTTCTTCTTCCTCCTCCTCTCCTGCCACCTTTTCTCTCTACTCTCCACTTCATGTCTTCTTTTCCCTCTTTTCCTCCCTCATCCTTTTTTTATTCTCTTCCTCATTCTCTCTTCCTCTTTTCCGTCTCCTCGTCCTCTTTATTTTCTCCTCTTCTTCTCCCTCCTCACCTTCCTCTTCTTTCGTCTCCTCTTCTTCCTCTCATCCTCTTTTACATTCTCCTCCTCCTCTTCTCCCTCCTCCTCCTCATCCTCATCATCTTCCTGTTCTTCATCTCATCTCCTTCTCTCATCTCCTCCTCATCATCCTCATCCTCCTTATCATCCTATTCTCCTCATCCTCCTCAAACATCCTCATCCTCATCCTCATCTCTCCTTCCTCTTCATCTCATCATCATATCCCTTCATTCTCTTCCTTCTTCTTACTCCTTCCTTCTTCATCTCTTCCTTCATCCTGCTAACTCTCCATTCCTCTCCTCACTCTACTCTTCTTCTTCTTCTTCTTCTTCTTCTTCTTCTTCTTCTTCTTCTTCTTCTTCTTCTACTGAGGCTTTAGAAGGAGACACTTACCCAAGGTACACTCAGAGAGCCTTGGTCACCCTGGTTATAGGAGAATACACTTACCTCTGCCCAAAGAGGTCTTAGTAACCCTGTGGCTGTAATAGAAGAGACTTGCCTAAGATGTCTTACACTGCTATGGAACCCGAAGTAAACTGAATCCTTCTTAACTCTTTATAGACATTACAATTGTCTCTCTCACACAAAATCGATGAGTAAGAGCATTGATGCTCATCCGTACCATATTCAGGGTGTATGATGATGATGATGATGAAGATGATAATGATAATGACGATGATGATGATGATGATGATGATGATGATGATGATGATGATGATGATGACGACGATGATGATGATGATGATTGTTTGCTTATGAGACATGGATTGTTTATGAATGCCTCAGCAAAAAGCTAAACTGCTTCCACATGAACTGCCTGAGAAAGCTGTTGAAAATCACATGGCAAGACAAGATCTCAGATATGAAGGTTCTCTCTCGAAAACCTTCATATCTGCATTTACATTCTGCTGAGGACAGAGCAAGTCAGGTGGACAGGCTGCCTTGTTCGAATGCCTGACACGCAAATCCCCAAGAGACTGTTTTACAGTGAACTGGGGGAAGGCAAGTGCACACAAGGTGGACAGAAAGAGCATGTCAATGGTACACCCAAAGCCTTACTGAAGAACTTTTGAGATCAACCCCAACACCTGGGAAATGAAAGCACAAGACCACCCTGCCAAGTGAAGCTGCACCAAGAGGTACAACTTACCTTTTCAAGTCATGCTGACCCATAAGGGCTTGTTTCCCAATTTCCATGATGTAGATTCTTCACCAGGATGGGACATTGGCCCATTGTAGGATTACTTATTTTTGCCTGTCCAGGAATCAAAACCACAATCGTAAAATCATGAGTCCAACACCCTAACCACTAAGCTATGCACCTCCACTAGAGATGCCCCTATAAAGAGAACAGGATTGCAGAAGTACAAAGGAAATGTGAAGTACCGTAAATCCTCGAGTATAATCAGCATTTTTTTTTCCAAAATTTAAAGGTAAAAATCCTTAGTGCGTACTGTATACAAGGTTAAAAGTGAAAAATATTTTCTAAGCAATGTCCAAGTCTCTATTTGCTGTTCGGCCATGTTTATTCAGATGCATTTTGTGATATCAGGTGCGAAAATACCTTAAGCTAAGCCTGAAAGCAATGAAGTCTTAAAAGAATCATCCATAACTTGCAACAAGCAACGTTTATTAAAATAAAAGTATTCAGAACACAGAATAACATATAACAAAAACAATTTGCAAACATATTTACATTCCCATATAACAGTTAAGAACACCACCATTATTGTATTATGCATGCGTAGAAGTGTTTGTTCGACTAGGTGCTGCTGGCTTAATTACGCACGACTCAAGTTAGAGAAGGAGTGCATATTATACACAAGGTTTAGGTTTTTCAGAAGTACACCTCCCTAAAAGTCCCCTGCGTATTATACTCAAGGGTGGAGTATACTCGAAGTTTTACGGTACACAAATCTACAGTTGATTCCTTGCCTTCAGTCCCAACAGATCTCCTGTGTTCAAACATGTGGAAGAGCCTTCCAAGCATGCATCAGACAGCTTGGTCACAGTCAGACACACCGTTCCCTGTCTTCTTCTTCTTCTTTGTAATGTTCTTGGTCATTGTCGACAATGCTGGGCAAACTAATTATTCAAGACGATTTTAAAGAAAGTGACAACAATAGTACATAATTAAGACGACAAAACATTAATTAGAAAAGCAAAATAAACTTTTCATTAACGGTGAACTGGACAATAGAAACTTAATCATAAAATTCTCTGATTTCTTTGAGTTCAAAATATTACTGAAGTTACATTATGGAAGAACCATTTTAGTCATCTTTAAACACACCAAATCAACTATTTTTGCATGAGTTGTTTCAGTCATTGGATTGCAGCCATGCTGGAGCACTGCTTTGAAAGGTTTAGTCGAACAAACTGACCCCAGAATAAGTTTGGTACTTATTCTATCAGTCTCTCTCTGCTGAACCACTAATGTTATAGGGATGTTAACAAACTAACACTGGTTGTCAGGTGGTGGTGGGGGACAAACAAACATAAAGACACACATGCACATGCACAAACACACACACACACACACACACTCATATGTATACATATGATGGGCTTCTTTCAGTTTCTGTCAGCTAAAACCACTCACAAAGCTTCAATCAGCCAAGATTATAGTAGTCAGCCCAAGGCATGACAGTGAGATTGAACCCAGAACCATGTGTTTGGGAAGCAAACATCTTAACCAAGTGCCACTTTCACTTAATAATTATTCCATCCGTCTCACTGTGCTAACTGCCTAGCGGTGTTTCGTCTGCTGTTACATTCTGAGTTCAAATTCCGCCGAGGTCGACTTTGCCTTTCATCCTTTCGGGGTCGATTAAATAAGTACCAGTAAATCACTGGGGTTGATATAATCGACTTAAACCTCTTGTCTGTCCTTATTTGTCCTCTCTGTGTTTAGCTCCTTGTGGGTAGTAAAGAAATAGGTATTTTGTCTGCCGTTATGTTCGCAGTTCTAATTCCACCGAGGTCGACTTTGCCTTTCATCCTTTCAGGGTCGATTAAATAAGTACCAGTAAATCACTGGGGTTGATATAATCGACGTAAACCTCTTGTCTGTCCTTATTTGTCCTCTCTGTGTTTAGCTCCTTGTGGGTAGTAAAGAAATAGGTATTTTGTCTGCCGTTATGTTCGCAGTTCTAATTCCGCCGAGGTCGACTTTGCCTTTCATCCTTTCGGGGTCGATTAAATAAGTACCAGTAAATCACTGGGGTTGATATAATCGACGTAAACCTCTTGTCTGTCCTTATTTGTCCTCTCTGTGTTTAGCTCCTTGTGGGTAGTAAAGAAATAGGTATTTTGTCTGCCGTTATGTTCGCAGTTCTAATTCCGCCGAGGTCGCCTTTGCCTTTCATCCTTTCGGGGTCGATTAAATAAAGTACCAGTAAATCACTGGGGTTATATAATCGACGTAAACCTCTTTGTCTGTCTTATTGTCCTCTCTGTGTTTAGCTCCTTGTGGGTAGTAAAGAAATAGGTATTTTTGTCTGCCGTTATGTTTCGCATTTCTAATCCACCGAGGTCGACTTTGCCTTTCATCCTTTCAGGGTCGATTAAATAAGTACCAGTAAATCACTGGGGTCGATATAATTGACATAGACCTCTTGTCTGTCCTTGTTCGTCCCCTCTATGTTTAGTCCCCTGTGGGCAATAAAGAAATAAATAATTATTCCATCAGATGCAACATTTTTTTGTCCCACCATTACTGCAACCTGGCTTCAGACACAGTTCCATAGCAGTTCAGATGGAAACATATCTGCAAACCTGGTTGCAAGACAAGACCAAAAATTTTCAGCATCTTGTAAATTTAATGAGAAATGAATTTATCAGATTTATATGTTTTTAGGCTGGTTAATATGGACTTTCCTATGAAGTAATTGTTTCAATTTCCACAGTCTCAGATCAAGTCCTTTACCAGACAAGTCAATACAGCCATAAAATATTGAATCTTTCAAAAATAGAAGAATAGCTGCAGAATTACCATAAAATATTGATAGAATTGATTAAGTCTATGTATTTATCTAGATAGTTTATAGAAATGGTCAAGCATATAGATGCAGTCATGGCTATGTGGTGAAGAAGTGCTTTTCGCAACCATATAATTATAGTAGCTGGAGTAAGTGTCTTTTACTACGGCTCCAAGCAGATCAATGCCTTCAGAGTGGATTTGGTAGATGAAAACTGTGCAGAAGCCTATCCATGGTTAACATAATTTGTCATCTGGTTTAAAAACATCACCTGTGTGGCATCTTGGGCTAGTGTCTTCTGCTATAGTCCCGGGCCGAACAATGCCTTGTGAGTGGATTTGGTAGACGGAAACTGAGAGAAGCCTGTTGTATATATATATATATATATATATATATATATATATGTTTGTGTGTGTGTGTGTGTGTGTATGTGTGTCTGTGTTTGTCCCCCTAGCATTGCTTGACAACCGATGCTGGTGTGTCTACGTCCCCGTCACTTAGCGGTTCGGCAAAAGAGACCGATAGAATAAGTACTGGGCTTACAAAGAATAAGTCCCGGGGTCGATTTGCTCGACAAAAGGCGGTGCTCCAGCATGGCCGCAGTCAAATGACTGAAACAAGTAAAAGAGTAAAAAGAGAGATACCTTATATGTGTATAGTGTTTCAGCCAGGTCTTTAGTTCGAGGATACCTTCTTCCCTCTTAGCAATCTCTGAGGCCATGTAAAGAGCTGAGGCACATATGACAGAGTAATCTGAATGTTAAAGGGTTAAAATATATACTGGAGTCATTTTATACTTTTATTCTTTTACTTGTTTCAGTCATTTGACTACGGCCATGGTGGAGCACTGCCTTAAATGGTTTTAGCTGAGGAAATCAACCCTTGGACTTACTTTTTGAAAGCCTGGTTTTTGTACTATTGGTCTCTGTAGCCAAACTGCTAAGCTACAGGAGTGTAAACATGTAAACACACCAGCACCGATTGTCAAGTGATGGTGCGGGGAACAAATGCAGAAAAATATATATACATGTTGTATATATATAAAGTTAATCCAAACAAGAAAGCACAAAAAAACACAACAACGCGAGGACGTGGAACAAATATAGTATTATTGGACGCTCAGAAAAGAAGGAAAGAAGGAGGGTTTAACGTTTCGAGTGGAGCTCTTCATCGGAACATAGGAGAAGGAAAGATCCAGAGAAAGGAAGACAGAGGGAAAAAAATCACCACGGTATACACGCGGGCACATATATATATATATATAAATAAATAAATAAATAAATATATATATATATATAATAAATAAATATATATATATATATAAATAAATAAATATATATATATAAATAAATAAATATATATATATATATATGTATGTATATATATATATTATATATATATATATATATATGTATTATATATATGTACATATATATATGACATGGTAAAACATGTTAAATGTTTTTACTTTTCATTCCCTTCAAAATTGCTCTTAACTGTATTTTGGACTTTTTGACTGTTCCTTCTAGTATGTAGGGCAAATTGTTAAGGCTCACCTCTTTTGTGTTTAAATGTACACTAATTTATATATATATATATCACCTTGATCACCGTGACTGACCAGGCTATCAGATGTTGCTACACATTGCTGGCCACAATGTGCTTCACATTGTTTTAGCCTTCAAATGATGCCACCCCGCTGGCTAAGCGAGCAGGCCAACAGAAGAAAGAGTGAGAGAAAGTTGTGGCGAAAGAGTACAGCAGGGATCGCCACCACCCCCTGCTGGAGCCTAGTGGTGCTTTAGGTGTTTTTACTCAATAAACACTCACAACGCCCAGTCCAGGAATCGAAACCACAGTCCTACGACTGCGAGTCCGCTGCCCTAACCGATGGGCCATTACACCTCCACCACACACACACACACACACACACACACACACACACACACACATATATATATATATATATATATATATATTAAATAGGTTTCACTTACGAGGCTTTGGTCGGCCCAAGGCTATAGTAGAAGACACTTGCCCAAGGTGCCATGCAGTGGGACTGAACCTGGAACCATGTGGCTGGGAAGCAAGCTTCTTACCACACAACCATGCCTGCATCTCAAATAGATTGAGTAAAATATAACAATGAAGGGGATGCTGTAGAATGGCCACATGTAATGATTATAACTAAAGCAAATAAAAGAATGACAGGTTAGACATCACATTTTCGCAGAGAAAATGAATTCCTTTTATTTATTTAATGGAAACTCCAAGAATAGTTTGGCTCCTCTCCTCTTTGGTTGACATCAGATTCTGTGATTCTCCAATGTTATGTAAGCAGTAATAAATCATTTTGGTTCTTTTAAAAGACAGAACAAACTGACAGAGAATTCATCAGAAAAATCTCTCTGTCTTACACAATAAAGAATATGGCAACATTAGCACCACTATTCCAAAGAGTGGAGAGAATGATGAGATGAAAAAAGAGAGGGACAGAGAGAGGGGTGAGAAAGAAGAGAGATAGGAGAAATAAGGGATGTGGAGAGAGAGAGAGATAAGAGGGAAGAAGGAAGAGAGATGAGTGCTCGGAAGAGAGATGAGTGCTCGGAAGAGAGACAGAGACAGAGAAAGGGAAGAGAAAGATAGAATGGAAAATAAGAGACCAAGAGAAGAAAGAGATGAGAGATAAAAAGAGAAAAAGATGAGAACTAGGAAGAGAGAGGAGAATAAAGGATAGAGAGAAACTAGAAGAGAGAGAGACAAGAAAGGGGAAGAGAGAGAGAGATGAAATAAGAGATGAATGACAAGAGAGAGGGGGAGAGGTAAGAGAGAGACATACTCGTTGACTCAAAAAATGGTTTCTAAGTCCAAATTATTCTCCATAACTTGCCAAACTGGAGCTAAATCCCTGATACTAATCATTGGCAATGCCTCATTTATCATCATCATCATCACCATCATTATCACCATCATCACCATCATCATTATCACCATCATCATCACCATCATAACCTTTGTTCCTATCATCAGTGACAACAACCAATATAATTTAAACAAACTTCATTTAAAGCTGTGTGTGCATGTAGAGCACCCACCGACAAATAAATTATATTGGGTTGTCCGGAAAGTTCATGCCGATTTATAGTAGCTTACCTTTCGACTTATTTTAGAACATGGTTGAGTCCATAAAATAGGATTTGACTACACCTCCATTTAGAGCACAGTTTAATCTATCTTTTCGTGGAAGAAGGTTTATGTTCCTATAACCTGTTGTTAATTCTGTAACCCTTTAAAATGGGAGATAAGAAAGTTCATTTTCGGCACTTGATGCTTTGGGAACCAAACAAAAATTGCTGCAGCTCGGCTGGGATGTGTTACCCTACCCTCCATATTCACCAGATATTGCTCCTTCGGATTTCTACTTACTCAGATCTCTGCAGAATAGTCTTAATGGTAAAAATTTCAATTCCTTGGATGACGTAAAAAGATACCTTGATGAATTCTTTGCCATGAAACCACCTCAATTCTGGGAAGAGGGTATTTTCAAGTGAAAAGGGAAGATGGAGACGCATTGTGTAACAAAATGGTTTATATTTGCTTGATTAAAAATGTAATGGCAAGTATTTATTGACCTTTTTCTTTCCTTTAAAAATCGGCATGAACTTTCTGGACAACCCAATATATATATAATTGCAAAAAATAGATTTCCAACCATACTCCTTCTTGTTGACTCCCAATTTTTTCAATTATCTATTCACACACGACAAATGCCCAAATACAAACCTGGAAGTACATATAATACTACTACTTGATAGCAGAGAGTGAAATCATAAGGTGGACGTGCTTTATATTGTACTATACTATCTTCTAAACAGAATATACTATAACCATATATATATTTTATATATCCCATTTTGTATTTATATTATATATATATATAATATATATATATATATATATCTATATATAATATATATATATAAATTAGAAAAAAAACACCTTTTATCAATTCAACAATGAAAAAATTATACCATGTAGAAAAAAATTACATCCTATAGAAAAAATTAAATATAAGATAAAAACATATACCAATGATTAACTAATGTGCAAAATTACATTGTTGAATTGATAAAAGGTGGTTTTTTTATCATTATTGTTTAATATCTACCTTCCATGCTGGCATGGGATTGACAAATATATATATATATATTGTTTATCTTATATATATATATATATATATACATATATGATTTGGTCATTGAACAGTGGCTATGCTGGGGCACCATCCTGCAGTGTTTATTTGAATGAATTGATTCCAGAACTTCTATCGTTAAAGCCTGGTAATTATTCTATTGATCTATTTTGCCAAACCCCTAAATTACAAGGACATAAACAAACCATTACTGGTTATCAAGCAGTGGCAGGGAGAAAACACAGCGATATACTCACACACACACACACACACACACACCACATACATACATACATACATACATACATACATACATACATACATACATACATACATAAGTCCTGATACTGTACCAGACAGTGGCTCTCATGGCTTCTGATCTTAACTAATTGAAAGTGTCATCATGCACATGTTTTGTCTTGGTATAAAAGATGGGCTACAGCAAATATTCTGCTCAGATTTGCTTGACCTCAGCTTGTTGAGTAAGTCCCTTAGTGCCAACAATATGTGCATCTCTGATCTTGAGTAGGAATTGTGGGGGAGCATCATTGCCATGTGTTGAGAGAAATTCTTGGGGTTTGAATAATTGAACCTCTGGAAACATGAGTGTTTCATCATCATCTTTAAGCAACCCTTATTCAGGGACCTTTGAGCAAGATGGGCTACTTGACCTGAAGAACAATCTAACTGGACCCCACCCATAAAGTCATGCATTTTTTATCTGATAATATTATAATAATAATAATAATAATAATAATAATAATAATAATAATAATTTTTTTCTGCTATAGGCACAAGACCTGAAATTTTGGGGGAGGGTGCCAGATGATTAGATCGACCCCAGTATGCAACTAGTACTTAATTTATCAACTCCAAAAGGATGAAGGGCAAAATCGATTTCGGTGTACCTGGTACACCCTTATCAGATGGGTAGTCATGATGGATATATTGGGCTCTGTATATTTGTACCCCAGTGTCACTATGATGGGATGCACTGTTCTCCCACTCAGTAATAAAAATAAAAATAATAGTAACAACAACAACAATAATAATTTTTATGATGATAACGATAACAATAATTTTTATGCTAATATTAATAATGATGATGACGACGATGATGATAACAATTTGTATGATGTTAATAATATTAAACTAGATGTGAATGAGGAAAAAATGAAGTTTTAAAATGTACAAATTTCTGTAATGAATTTTTCCAGAAACAATATTTATTTAGAAAAACTGGAATAAACATACTATTGTTTATACATATATTTCTTATTCTTTTTTTTTTCTATTTCTTTCTGTCATTTAAAAGAAAGATTTAAGTTGATTGCAACAAATATCAAGAGAGAAAATAACAGTAAAAGCATAAAAAAGGCAAAAATTTAAAAGAAATTTCTTTGTGAAATGTAAATATTCAAAATAAAAAAATTTTTTTGTTCACTTTCTTTAAAAGTAAATTTTTTAACTTTTTTTATGAGTTTATCAGTGAAACATATATATATATATATATATATATATATATGTTATACACACACATACATATATGTATGTGTGCATATAATAAGATAGATAGGATATACAGATATATTTAAATATGAATATATAAATATATATATATATTAATATACATATATATATATATACACAGATATATATATATATATATAGTAGATAGATAGATAGATAGATAATAGATAGATAGATAGATAGATAGATAGATAGATAGAGACAGATATAGATAGGTACAGGCATAGCTGTGTGGTCAAGAAGTTTCCTTCCCACCGATGTGTTCTTAGGTTCAGTGTGGGCACCTTGGGCAAGTGTCTTCTACTATAGCCCCAGGCTGGCTAAAGCCTTGTGCATGTATATATGTATGTATGCTCAACTGGTTATGGTCAAGCAATTGACAAGCAAATCTATGGTACTGAGCAGAAAGAATATTTGCTGTAGCCCATCTTGTATACCAAGATAAAACGTACATGATAATATTTCCAATCAGTTAAAATCAGAAGTCATGAGAACCAGTGCCTGGTATTGCATCAAGGCAATTATTATTACTGTTATTATTATTATGTAAGGCGGCAAACTGGAGGAAATGCTTAGCAGTATTTCGCCCATCACCATGTTGTGAGTTCAAATTCTGCCGAAGTCGACTTTGCCTTTCATTCTTTTGGGGTTGATAAATTAAGTACTAGTTGCATACTGTGGTCAATCTAATCAACTGGCCCCCTCCCCCAAAATTTCAGGCCTCTACCTATGGCAGAAAAGATCATTATTATTATTATAATTATTATTATTATAATTATTATTATTATTATTATTATTATTATTATCATTATTATTATTATTATTATTATTTTTACTAGCATAAATATTATTAAAGTTCCTAGTTTTAAGATTATCATGAAAAGCTTGGTTGAAGTTTCAACCTTCCAAGTTCTTTTACAGAGCTTAGAAAAATTAAAGGAGCACTGCAATAAGCATGTGAATCTAAGAGGGGAATATGCTGAATAAAATCCTAATTAACTGATCCTCCTGTATTTTCTTTTACCCAAAGCCAGGAACTTTTCAGCACCCTTTCATATATTATAATCATCATGATATAAATATATCTCATCATCGTCGTCATCATCATCGTCATCGTCATTGTATTGGAACCTCGCTAAGTTAAATATTTAAATCACCTGAAGAATGACTGTAACCCGAAATTTTAAGAATTGGACAGCCATGAAACGATCGTAGTGTTATACTAATTATCTTTTTTTAATAATTTTGATATATATTTAAAATAATATAAATTAATTAATCTCATGTATTGGCTTGAGTTTTTCATTGTATGATTTGCCTAATAGTGGTTTTATCTCTAATTTAATATAATATATATATATATATATATATATATATATATATCTTTTATCTTTTACTTATATCAGTCATTTGACTGTGGCCCCACCTTCAGGAATTTTAGATGAACAAATCAACCCCAATACTTATTTTCTTTTTAAACCTGGTACTTTTTTCTATCAGTGTCTTTTGCTGAACTGCTAAGCTATGGGGATGGTCAAGTAAATAATGTTTTTGACTACCAACCGAAAAATCAGAAAGACGAATCCATAACTGGTTTCTTGTAATGCCTTGAGACAGAGTAGTTATTGAAAGGACATTTGGTTGATATTGTCTAGGTGGAGACATAAGCAGGAAGTTATACACAAGCTGCTATTGTGAGAACGAACTCGCAGCAGACACAGTAAAGGAAGACCTGCTTGAACATTCATCGATCAACTCTCACACAATACAAACCTCAGTAAAGAGCAATTGCCAGGAGCGACTGAAAATCAAGAATTGTGGAAAGACTTTATCAGAAATGTTTGACTGTGATCACAATAAGAAGTCTTGTGAGTTGAATAATCAAATAAAGACTCCCTTCATTAATTTGGGTCAAACTGCTAGAAAGTTTGTGGTATATAGTTGCTACATTGGCAGTGTTTAGTCCAACCCTTCTTGTAAAATAAATAGAAAATTCTTATCTTGTTTCTAAATTAAAATTTGGTCATGCTTCATTGAGTTTTCCATTCTCCTGAAACAACAATTTGTTTCATCAAATTTCTTTTGTATGAAGAGTCCGAAATATCAATAACTCATGTGTGAATATAAGTATCATATATGTGAGGGAGTGTATAGATGTGTGTGTGTGTGTGTTTGTGTGCGTGTGTATGCATATATGTGTCATATATGTATATATATATATATATATATATATATGTATATATATATATATATATATATGATACACATGTATGTGTAAATGTATGTTTGTATGTATACGTGTATGTACGTGTGCATGTATGTGTGTATGTATGTATGTGTGTATGTATGTGAGTATGTATGTACGTGTGTATGTATGCATACACACACACATGCACAGACACACACTTTTGTATATACATGTATATGTATATATGTATATGTATGGATATGTGTGTATCTGGATGAAGTGGTTTATAAGTATACACCCACACAAATATATATATACACACACACATATATATATATATATACGTATATACATACACATACACCACACACAAAAACACACACAAGTAGAGACAGACAGACAGACAGGCAGGCAGGCAGATAAACAAGCAGGCAGACAGGCAGACAGATAAACAAGCAGGCAGACAGACAGACATAATGATCACACAAATTTAATGTGTATGTATGTATGGATGGATGGATGGATGGATAATATGATGAATATATAGGGATACATTATTAAGGCAGATACTGTAGTAGCTCCCAGATATATTCCAGGTACTGGCTAACCACATCAAGTAGTAAACGCACTAAAAAGTGCTTCAGGTGAACAACCTATGCTGGGTTGTGCACTCTTCACCTGGGAAAGACTTTGCGTTGTTAAGCATCCATCTATCTCATTGCCTGGTGAGGAGGTAAGCAATATAGCTTAATTGCTCACCAGACTGATAAGTGATTAGGCGTCTGGCTGGTTTTTTCAAGTTAGTGTTGCAGATCATGAGATCATTTGCATCACAGAACTCCAGCAGTCTTGTTCCGTTCTCATTTCTAGATCCAAAACCATGACCCCTATGCACTCTCTGGAATCCATGGGGATGCTGTCCAACATGTCCATTGAAGTCATCAGCCACAATTATGAAGTCTCTGTCATTTGTTGTTAAGGAGATCTGCAAAAGAACCTCATAGAATTGATCCTTTTGCTCATCAGTCAGCCCTGACTGAGGAGCCTAGGCAGGGATAAATGTAACTGTTAATTTACCTAGGATAAGTCTCACTTTAATCACCCTATCACATACTCTGACTACCTCAATTACCTTATCTACCCACTTTTCTGCTAATTGTATGCTTACACCACCTACTCCATCCTTCCTACCGACCCAGAAAAATTTGAATCTCTGTCTTTTACCTGTGAGGAATCTAGCTGTGACCGCCACTCCATCTTACAAAATTATATACATGTGGCCTTACTCTTTACTCTTTTACTTGTTTCAGTCATTTGACTGCGGCCATGCTGGAGCACCGCCTTTAGTCAAGCAAATCGACCCCAGGACATATTCTTTGTAAGTCTAGTACTTATTCTATCGGTCTCTATTCCCGAACCGCTAAGTTACGGGGACGTAAACACACCAGCATCGGTTGTCAAGCAATGTTGGAGGGATGAACACAAACACACAAACATATACTCACACGTACACACACACATATATATATATACATACATATATATATATATATATATATATATATATATATATATGTGAGAAAAAACCCACCTTTTATCAATTCAAAATGAAAAATTAAATATAAGATAAAAAATATACTGATGATTAAGTAATATTCAAAATAATAAATAAAACATATATATTTGGTAGAATAATGACACGTGTTTCATGGCTATATTTAAGAAATGATTATAGTAAAAATATTAGTAGTAGTAGTAAAATCACTTCAATATGAATATAGCCACTCATCAGGTTAAAAATAAACTACAATGATAAAATAATTAATTAATAAATATACTAAAAAATCTTTTAAAATATAAATACGCTATATCTTTTCCTTCGACAAGCTAAGTAACGTTTTTTGATTATCTATATTATTTGGATTTGATATTATTATTATTATTATTATTATTATTGTTGTTGTTGAAATATTATTTTTATTTATAGTTACGATCATTATTAGTTATGATATCTATTTATTTAATATGATTTAATATTATTTTTATAAAGGGATTTAACGTATTATATATAATTTAATTTTGAGAATTAGTTTTGTTAGACTATACATTATTTAATAATTAGGTGGTATTTTTATCAAGTAGTATTATATTTAAGTAAATTAGTTTTTATATTAATTAATATTTTGGTCAACTTTATTATTGTGTGAAATATTAAATCTATAGATACTACATATACATTAATAATATAGTTAGTTTATATTATGGGTTTGTATATATTTGAACAATTTCCTATTTTTAATTCCATTATTTATGGCTTGTATTAGCATTGGGTATATTAATTAAGATGCTAAGACCTATTCTTATACATTTAAAATCCAGTTATTTTAATTTAATCGATAAGCTTAGTAACGTTGTTTGTTTATTAATATTACTTGGATTTTGTATTATATTGAGTTTGATTGTTGTTATTATTATTATTGTTATTGACTGGATTTCTAGTGGACTGTCAGTTTTAGTTGAATGTCTTCATAGTGTATTGTTCATTTGTCCTAATATTTTTTGTACCTTTCTTTAATTTATGGAGCTTAGATGTTTTTCATACTTTTCATTAGTAAATAGTTTTTGCCATTTTCCTTGATAATTTATTCTATTTGTTTACACTAAGACTTCACGCATTTAATTTTTATAAACAGTAAGACCTATATATTTTTTTACGTTTAAAATTCAGTTATATTTTTTCCTTCGACAAGCTAAGTAATGGTTTTTGCTTATAAATATTATTTGGCTTTTGAAGGGATTTAACGTGACCAGTGACCAAGACCTTTGGAAATTTGCTGTGCGTGAAAAGACCAGGCAGGACAAGTGAGCCCAGCCCACTTATGCATGCCTTTCCTCCCTTGGACACACAAAGACCTGTTGAGGCAAGCGAAGTCGATATCGAACCTCATCCGACGACAGGCACCTATGCCCCCTTTGCTTGCGAAGACCTGTTGGGGCAAGTGAAATCGGAATCGAAATTGAACCAATCCTATGACAGGCACCCGTCAGATGCCAGGACCCCTGGACTGGAGATCCATAAAAAGCACTATCCGAATCGTGGCCGATGCCAGCGCCGCCTCGACTGGCTTCCGTGTCGGTGGCACGTAAAAAGCACCATCTGAATTGTGGCCGAAGCCAGTGCCGCCTCGACTGGCTTCCGTGCAGGTGGCACATAAAATGCACCAATCCGACCATGGCCGATGCCAGCCTCGCCTGGCACCAGTGCAGGTGGCACGTAAAAAGCCTCCACTACACTCACAGAGTGGTTGGCGTTAGGAAGGGCATCCAGCTGTAGAAACATTGCCAGATAAGACCGGAGCCTGGTGCAGCCTTCTGGCTTCCCAGATCCCCAGTCGAACCGTCCAACCCATGCTAGCATGGAGAACGGACGTTAAACGATGATGGTGATGATGATGATATAATTTAATTCTCAAATTAAATTAGACAATACATTATTTAATAATTGGGTGGTACATTTATTAAGTAGTATTACATTTAAGTAAATTAGTTTTTATATCAATTGATATTTTGGTCAACGATATTATTGGGTGATATATTAAATCTATAGATACTACATATATATCAATTACTAGCAGTATAACCCAGCCTTGCCCAGGATTATGTTACAATTATTAAGCTAATCAAATTCTTTATTTCAAACCAAACTAAGTAATATCGACGTCAAATTTGGGCGAAATCCATTGAAATTGGTTATATTATATATATATTATATATATATAATATAATATAATATAATATAAACATTTCAATTTCTGTCAACCAAATCCACTCACAAGGCTTTGGTCAGCCCAAGGCTATAATAGAAGACATTTACCCAAGGTACCATGCAGTGGGACTGAACCCGGAACCATGTGGTTGGTAAACAAGCTACTTACCACACAGCCACTCCTACACCTATTTAGTGTGTGTGTGTGTGTGTGGTGTGTGTGTGTGTGTGTGTGTGTGTGTGTGTGTGTGTGTGTGTGTGTCTGTGTGTGTGTGTATGTAAGGTTGGGGCCATGAATTCTTGATGAAGTTGCAGAGTATTGTGAAAACATAAGGTGTGTCTCAAGCATTTTCGACCTGGCAGAACCCATTGCTCTGCAAGTTTGAACACAGCCACCAGAAAATGTACTTGACTGGCACTTCATTCATTGATCCTAAAAGAATTACAGATAAAAATAACCCCACTGGGTTTTGAACTTACAATGCTCAGATCCAGAATGAATACTGCAGAGTATTTTACCCAATGCTCTATTTATTGCTGATCAATCCCCTACTCACACATACATACACACATATGTTTATTTGTATATGTGTGTGTATGTGAATGAAGAAAGAAAAAAGTGAGAGAGAGAGAGAGAAAAAGTGAAAGAGAGATACAGTGGAGCTAAACAAGAATTTAAAGTATTTATATATTGTGCATCAATTCTGATATCTAATTTGTATATATTGGCAAACCTTGTGAATTATTTAAGTGTTTGAATAAATTTCCTCATGATATTTAGGCCAAAGTAAAAATTAAGAAAATATAGAATATAAAAATATTATATATATATATATATATACATAAACATATATATATATATATATATATATATATATATATATATATATATTATATATATATATATAATATACATATATATATATATATATATATACATATATATACATACATACACACACACATATATATATATATATATATATATATACACACATATATATACATGAAGACAGGATATTCTCTTTAAGAATGAGGTTAATAGTGCCATATTCTATGGTAATATATGCAGAAGCAGCATATATTAGTTTTAGGTCTCAGCAGCTAAACATTTTATAGAAATTGTTTCAAAAAAAATTGTATAAATAATTAAATATAAAAATATATAAATAAGTGGGGAAAAGATATAAAAAAGGAGA
>NC_043020.1:16214101-16239101 GCF_006345805.1 Octopus sinensis
GTTATACTGTAACATTTCTTATCCTTCACTCACCCTAGGACACAGGGTGTGTCTCAGCAAGTGATTGCAACAAATATGTAGATTAAAAGTAACAAACAACAACAACATTAATAATAATAATAATAATGATAATAATAATAATAATGATAATAATGATAATAATAATAATAATAATAATAATAATAATAATAAAATGCCCTGATGCAGTACCAGGCAGTGGCTCTCATGGCTTCTGATCTTAACTGATTGGAAGTGTTATCATGTACATTGTTTTGTCTTGGTATAAAAGATGGGCTACAGCAAATATTCTGCTCAATACCACAGATTTGCTTGTCAGTTGTTTGACCTTAACCAGTTGAGCATGTCCCTTAGTGGCTGACGATATGTGCATCTCTGATCACGAGCAGAAGTAGTGGGGGAGCATCATAGCCATGTGTTGAGAGGGATTCTTTGGGGTTTGAATAGTTTACCTCTGGAAACATGGGTGGTTCTTTCAACATCCTTAACAACCCTTATTCAGGGACCGTTTGAGCGGGATGGGCTACTCAACCTGAAGAAAATTCTAACTGGGCCCCACCTGCAAGGTCATGTGCTGTTTATCTTGATATGAGATCACCATGTCGCGCACATATGGTTGTGATGCATGTGCCTGGTGTACCTTTATCACACAGGTAGTCATGATGGGTATATTGGGCTTCGTATATTTTACGCCAGTGTCACTTTGATGGCATGAACTGCTCTCTCACTCAATAATAATAATAATAATAATAATAATAATAATAATAATTATTATTATTATTATTATTATTATTATTATTATTATTATTATTATTATAATCGTTATTATTATTATTATTATTATTAAAGACAGGGAAGAAAATACTTGTACATTAATAGATGTAAGTGTTCCCTCTGAAAAAATATATCTGTGAAGGAATTTTTACAAATTAAGTAAATACATGGACCTGGAAATTGAAATACAAAATATGTGGCATCTCAAAGCAAAACCTGTTCCTGTTATTGTAGGCGCCCAAGGTATGATAAAAAAGGAATGTTAGAAACATCTAGATGACATCCCAGGAGAACCATGTCTCAGAGAAATCCAAAAGATTGTGCTGACAAGTACTGCCCACATCCTTAGAAAAACCCTACCAGTTTAAATGTCTGTGTTGTATTGCATGAAGATATTTTGCAACTGCCTTTGTCACTTCCCATCCCCAAACTTTCAGTTATACTGTAACATTTCTTATCCTTCACTCACCCTAGGACACAGGGTGTGTCTCAGCAAGTGATTGCAACAATATGTAGATTAAAAGTAACAAACAACAACAACATTAATAATAATAATAATATAATAATAATAATATAATAATAATAATAATAATATAATAATAATAATAATAATAATAATAACAATTACAATAATAATGATAATAATAATAATAATAAGAGACAACCAAAAAAAGGCCGATACAGCATGGCACCTGTGACATTGCAACTCATTTCTACAGCTGAGTGAACTGGAGCAACGTGAAATAAAGTGTCTTGCTCAAGAACACAACACACAGCCCTGTCTGAGATTCGAACTCACAACCTCACAATCGTAAGCTCAATGCTCTAACCACTGAGCCATGTGCCTTCACTGAGCCATGCACCCTCAAAGCAATGGGTGTTGAAACACCTAAAAGTCATGCACAGGTGAGACACCTTGCCTCAGATCTCATCCAGGGGTGATGGGCATCAATATTTCTCCATTTTTGTGACTTATCAACATCATGTACCTGAACTGAATTGAAGGCAAACTGAATTGCCCATCTTTGATGATATTCAAATATTGTAAAAGCCATTTGCTGGTATGCCATGACGATGGATACATCTTATAATAATTCTGCTTGTCCCTCCATTATCTAGCCTGTCCACAATGTTTTCACATGATTAGTTGAAGGGGAGGTAGAGGGGGAGGGAGGAGGAGGAAGGTAGAGGTGGTTGTGAGTGAAAAGTGTAATTTTTTTAACCAAGTTTTTCTTCTCCCCTCTGTAAAACTTAGCCCCTCTGTAAAACTTTCATGTAATTAGTTGAAGGGAAAGGTAAAAGTCTTTGACAACTATATCTGGTCTATAAACAATCTTGCCCAGACTTGTGCCTGGGAAAGCAACTTCCTAGGTGCAATCCCATGGTCAGTCATGACCGAAGGGGGTTCTCCGCTTTGAGGGAATCATCCCCACCATGCTAAACTGCAGCTTACCAGTAAACAAAGTAAATACATTGAATACATGTGGTCAATAATGTCTAGAATAATTGTTTCTAACATAAACACAAGGCCTGAAACTTGGCAGGAGGGGTTATTTAATTAGAATGACACCAATATTTGACTGGTACTAGATTTTATCAATCTAAAACAATAAAAAGCTACATTATTTACATTATTTACATTTGATGGATATTTGTCCTCATCTTGTTTGTTGTTAACACGTTTCAGCTGATATACCCTCCAGCCTTCATCAGGTGTCTTGAGGAAATTTCGAACCTGGGTTCTCTTTCCTAGGGTATTTTTCGATGTTGTTGTTATTATTATCATCATCATCATCATCATCATTATTATTATTATTATTATCATCATTATCGTTATTATTATTATTTATTATTGTTCAGGTCACTGTTTGGAATCGAACTCGGAATTTTGGGGTTAGTAGCCCGTGCTCTTAACCACTACGCCATATGCCCGTGAGCTAATAAAAAGCTAACTAGACTTCAAGATGATTTCAACACAGACCGTAAAGGGCTAGGAGAAATACCATAAAGCATTTCTTTCAAGAATTATAAGAAATCATCATCATCATCATCATCATCACCACCACCACCATCATCATCATCATCATCAATACCATTGAATGCCCATGCTAACAATGGGTTGGATGATTTAACAGAAGCTGGCCAATTCGTAAAGGTGCTCAGGCTACAATTGGTCTGTTTGGGGGCATGGTTTCTACAGCTGGATGCCCTTCCTAATGCCAACTGCTTTACAAAGTGTGTTAAGTGCTTTTAACATGCCACCAGCATGAGTGCTTTTACATAGCACCAGCACGAATGCTTTTACCGTGGTATTGACACAGATGTTTTTACATGGCACAAGTATGGGCACTTCCAAGTGGAACTGGCACAGGTGCCTCTGTATGGCACCAGAAAGTGTTCACAAACATGTCTACTTTGTTATTATGTTTGCATGCATAATTTCAATTGTCATCACCCTAGTTTCGGGGTTTTTAAACCTAGAAATAATCCATAAAATAATGGTTAGAATTGGTTAAAACTGAAAACAAGAGAAGAAATTCTAGGGAAATTATTGTTGTTCATTTTTTAAAAAAAATAATTTCCAGGAAATAAAAAATAAGACCAAATTAAGAAAAGAAAAAAATATCACAAAAAAGAAAAGAAAGAAGAAAAATATTACAAATCAATGAAAACAAAAAAGCAAAACATTTTCCCTTGTCATATATATATATACATATATATATATATATATATATATATTTGTGTATGTGCATGTGTATAAATGTATATATGTGTATATATATGTGCATGTGTGTACATGTATTTATGTGTGTTGCATGTGCTTGTTTGTGTATGTGTATGTATATGCATATGTATGTGCAAGTCTGTGTATGTGCATGTCTATGCATGCATATATGTTGTGCATGTGTGTATCAATAATTTCAAATGATAAATACTCCAGGAAGAAATGCTAAATATTAATCTTACTAAACATCTCCAACCTCTGTAATCAATCAAAGATATTTTGGAAAAGTTTCAATGATAAAACCTGTCATTGAGCAAATTGTCTAAATTTAGAAGCCAGTACGAATCAAATTTACTATTGCAGTTGCTTTAATCAATAGTATTGACCTATCAACTGCAGGGTTTACAGTTCACATTTAGTCTCTGGCACTGTTTGGTTTTTGTGTCTATGGCCATGATGTTCAGATCTCTCTGATTTGTTGTGTAGTTAATCATAAATGCATGTCATAAGAGAAGGAATCCTTTGCAAGGATGGTCCAGTGGTTAAAACACTTACTTCACAACCTTGTGATTCCGGGTTTGTAGTTTCAATGCATGGAATGTTGAGCCATCAAATTTTTCAGCTTGTAACTGTATTTGTGTACCTAAGGCTGGTCTGATCTCACAAACCATTTTGAGGTTACATGAGCCAAAATTTAAAATAAATCTGAAAGAACATGTCAGTGACTAGTTGTCACTTTGAAAATTTTATATTTTGAACAGGGATTTGGCAGCGCCACCTCTAGCCAAACAATTATTCTGTGCTGATGAAGGGAAATAATCCAGATATCACGATACACAGATATTGTTTTGAGCTGAGTGGGGGTGCTAAATACCCTTGTTCAAAAATATAAGGACACAGATCGTGTCATATAGCCAGCTGGAAATGATGTCTCTTGGAGCTAAATTGCAGTAACATTCATCCTAAACCAGGACTGCCATGTTATGCTGGCAAATAATCTTTACCATGAATTTAACAGTTTTTGTGAATTTAACGGGTTTTGTGAATTCAACAGTTTTTATTAATTTAACAGATTTTTGTCAATTTAACAGTTTTTGTGAGTTGTGAATTTAATAGTTTATAAATTCAACAGTTTTCATAAATTTAACAAACTTAACAGATGTGGTTGGTGAGCAAGCTACTTACCACATGGTTCTGGGTTCAGTCAAACTGTTTAACAGATATTTAACAGACTCCATGAATATTACAGTATTTGTGAATTTAATAGATTTTATCAATTTAACAGTTTTGATGGATTTTACTGTTTGTTTGTGAATTTAACAGTTTTTGTGCAATTTTAAATGAGTCTTCCATAATGTAATCAATAATGTAATTACTAAATAAATAAACAAATAGATGTATGCTATGCTCTGTATTGTTGGTAAAAGTGTTTTTTGTATAACTACGATGATTGTATTCCATACTAGGTGCAAATCCTCTCCTGGGTTGCTGGATATCATGAAAAAACTCCACCGCTTCAAGGAAACTTATGTAGATAAACTCAAGTATTTCTTGTCTACGCATGAAATAAACAGGGTTATTTTTGTGGTTTTTAAAAATTTTGTTTTTTGTTTTGATACACAGTAGAAATAGTTGAACACCAGACTAGATGGTTTACAGTATTTAATTTTGTTTTCGATGTCTAAATGTTTGAGATAAGTTAATATTAATAAGATTAATACTTCATACTATTAACCTCATCTTTGAAGATGAAAGATATTTTTTTCTTTTAGTTGTTTGTGTTGATGCTAGATTTTCAGTCAAAGATCAAACTGATCGAAATGTAATGTAGATATAAATATCGTAAAAAAAGCAAAAAAATGAAAAGAATTTCCATCTCTAATGATGAGGATAATGGTCCAAAAAAATTATAATCTTATTAATTTTTGCCTTTTTTATTTATTTATTTTTTTTTTACTCTTTCTAATGTAGTACCTATACTGTATGAATGTACATAGTCTAGTGGTTAGGGTGTTGACCTTATGATTATAAGGTCAAGAGCTCACTTCCAGTTTCAACCTCATGGCATCTGCTGCAAACCCTGGTGTCACCACCCATAACATGGAGAAGAGAAAGATCAATAGATACAATGGCCTGACTGGCCGCTATCAGTTTGCACTGGTCATTGTTGAGATGTCAGATGTTCTCAGTCCTTGTACGATTAATTTCCTCCACAGATTAGGAATGGCATTAGCCCGTCGGAGAAATTAACCCTGTCAGGTGAAGTGGTTATTGCAATGAGTGTCACAGACCATTTTCCACAACAACACCATAATGGTCGTTACTATGGGGCACAGCTGAGCACTCCACTTGTTCTGAGGTATGTGACCAATCGCCCCTCCCCCTCCAGCTTTCACTGTTTTGCCCCACCTTTTTTCTCTTTTTTCTTATCTATTAGTAAATAAATTGCCGGTTTAAAAAAATAATTCCAAGACTGAGTAGAGAATCATATCCTTGAGCAAGGTAGCTCATTTCGTGTTGTTCCTGTAAACTCAGCTTAAATTGACTACCAATCAAGTGTTGATGCAGTTTTTCTTTCCTTCCGACTATAAGACCTTCAAAAAGAAGGTGCCATGTCTAGTGGTTACAGTCAAAAGTTCAATTCGAAGAATGAGTAGTACATCATTTCCTTGAGCAAAATAACTCATTTCATGTTGTTCCAACCGATTCAGCTAAAATTCAGTACCAACCAAGTCTTGGTGCAGTTTTCTCTTCTTCCAACTGTTAGGCCCTCAACAAGATGGTATCTATGCTTAGTTGGGACCAAACAAGCACCAAAAATAACTGTATCGAGCACGAGTGCGGCCGGTCTTATGGTGGGGAGTAAGTCTGAGTAGTATACGACGTTATCGACGAAGACCCCAAGTGTGTGTGTCCATGTGTTATCGACGAGGCACGAAGCGGCAAGTTCTGGGGCGAGCTCTCGGTATCGAGCATGAGTGTAGCCGGTCGGTCGGTGGGGAGTAAGTCTCAGTAGTATACGACGTTATCAACAAAGACCACAAGTGTGTGTGTCCATGTGTTATCGACGAGGCACCTCTGTCAAGCTCATTTTAAGATAGATACGTGAGTAAAATTACTAATAGAGAAACAAAAATAAACTTTGGAAACAGCAACGCCACCATAGGTTACGTGGAAAGGATGAACGTGTTTTCAAGGGAGATAATCAAAGAACGTAACATTGTAATACTTCATGTTAAGTAAATATAACAAATGATGAATACTTCAAGAATCCATAAAAATTTCCGGATCACTACCAAAATTTCATCATCTGTTTCTTGTGTCATTATCAACCTTTCCTGCAAGTTTCATCAAATACTGTTTAAAACTTTTTGAGTTACTTTGCATACAGACGGACAAACCAATGCCAATGATTTATGATTTCATTGGCGAAGGTAATTAGCAAAAGCAAGATGGCCATAAAAACACTCATTCCAGTGTGTCAGTGATGTATAAAAGATACCTAGTACATTCTGTAAAGTGTTTGGCATTAGGAAGAGCATCCAGCCATAGGAATTATACCAAAGCAAACTGGAGCCTGGTTCAGCTCTCCTGTTTGCTAGCTCTGGTCAAACCGTCCAACCCATGCCAGCATAGCATACGGACAATAAATGATGATGATGAAGAAGGAAGAGGCAATGTGTAAGACCTTTGCAGGTCCTTTGAGATTGGCGAGTGTCTGGTCTTTAATGTCCCATGAAGCAAAAATATGAGCATGGAGGAAATTCCAGTGGGGGTTGGGGGTCTGATGTCTTGGGGAAAAAAAATGAAAAGTTGGAAATAATGGCTAGTGCAGATCAAGGGTAGGGGTTTGGGGGAAGGTGGATGCAACAAGGTTGGTGCAAAGGGGAGAGCTATGTGGGCTGGAGATAACTGAGTAGTGGAAATATGAGATCATCCAGCCCCACGATGTGCTGGGGTGAGAGTAATAGTAGAAACGGTAAGGGCAGTAGCAAAGACAGAGAGAGAGAAAAAAATTGAGGGAGAGAAAGAGAGACAAAGAAATTTAGGGAGAGTTGATGATGTTTTTATTAAAAGTGGTAGAGTTGATGATAGCAGTGGGAGCAATAATAAAGGAGAGAGAAAGAGTGGGTATGTGAGAGAATGTGGGACTGAAGACTGAACCAACATACTGAACTAACACACTGAATGATGGTATTGGGGTGATAATAATAGTATGAGCAGTAGTTGTGATAGAGGCGGAGGTGGCAGTGATGATGGTGGTGGTGGTTTGAGTAAGTGATGTGGAAAACAGTGGTGGTGCAGGTGGTGGAGGGGAAGGCAATGAAGTCAGAGGTATTGATGGTAGTGGTGACAGAAGTCTGAATGGTGTGCATATAACAGATGTGGCAATGGTGGTGGTACTAGTGTTTATCAAACAGCTTTGCAATAAGTTCCAAGTCAACAAATTATATCATTGCTTTGAAGAAAATTGTTCATTGCTTGAAAAATATTGGTCAAGTTTGATAAAATTTAATAGGTGCAGGAGTGGCTGTGTGGTAAGTAGCTTGCTTACCAACCACATGGTTCCGGGTTCAGTCCCACTGCATGGCACCTTGGGCAAGTGTCTTCTACTATAGTCTCGGGCCGACCAAAGCCTTGTGAGTGGATTTGGTAGACGGAAACTGAAAGAAGCCCGTCGTATATATGTATATATGTATATATATGTGTGTGCGTGTATGTCTGTGTGTCTGTGTTTGTCCCCCTAGCATTGCTTGACAACCGATGCTGGTGTGTTTATGTCTCCGTCACTTAGCGGTTCGGCAAAAGAGACCAATAGAATAAGTACTGGGCTTGCAAAGAATAAGTCCCGGGGTCGAGTTGCTCAACTAAAGGCGGTGCTCCAGCATGGCCGCAGTCAAATGACTGAAACAAGTAAAAGAGTACAAGAGTATGTACTCAATGCACGAAGTGTCATTGTTAGGTGCAAGGCCTAATGAAAAGCCCTCCCCAGGACCTAGTGTAAAAGCCGTCCTACAGGGTGGCTTTTAATCTAGTTTTGTTATATATACAAGTCAAGGCATAAATAAGGGTCATTACATATTTCTTTATTGTAGTACATTTGGCTTACAGCTGTTTCCAGTAGTTATTATAGGTTCATTATTGATTGGTTGGCTCAACTGACTCATTGACTGGTTGAGAAAAATTAAACAACCTAGTGAATTAATGCTACTTTCGTCAGAGTCATTGGTGGTTATAAGTAAGGAGGACACTGAAAGAATGTGTGTGTTGTGTATGTGTGTGTGTGTGTGTGTGTGTGTGTACATATATGTGTTCCAGCATGGCCACAGTCAAATGACTGAAATAAGTAAAAGAATATACAAAGTATATATACATATAAAAATATATATATATATGAATATATATATTTGCAGTTCACTCACTCGTGTGTGTATAATTATATATATATACATACAATATATATATATATATTATATATATATATATATATATATATATATATATATATATACATACATATATATATAATATATATATATATATATATATATATGTGTGGTGTGTGTGTAAAATAATATGTGACAATTATTCAATAGCCAAGATAAAACTCTGAGTTTTGGATGCCAAGGTGGAAATCCACAACACCATCTCTTCGGTTATCTGGACATCTGAAAAATGCTATGAAAAAGATAACTGAAGAGATGGTGTTGTGGATTTCCACTTCGGCATCCAAAACTCAGAGTTTTATCTTGGCTACCAAATAATTGTCACATATTATTTTACAGATAAATTTCCTCTATTTACATAATATTGAGGTCTCTTTCTTTCTTTTGTTATCTTACCATTTTTACCAATACATATATATATATTATATATATACACACACACACACACACACACACACACACATATATATATATATATATATATATATATATATATATATATGTATATATAAATATACTCTATATAACTCTATAAGATGCACCAAGTGTAAGCTATGGACACATAAGAGGTGAAGCAATGTCAAAGGAAGGCTAACTAGCAAGATAGTTTTTGTATGTGGCAGATGCTCTGGTTCAATAAACACTGAAAATACGCAGAGACCATCTTCCGCCACATTCCAGGGAAATAGTTGATAGTTTCCGTTACCTAGGTGACCAAGTCAGTAGCGGGGGTGGGTGTGCTACATGGCAGTGAAACATGGGCCGTGACTGCTGAGGATATGCGTAAGCTCGCAAGAAATGAAGCCAGTATGCTCCATTGGATGTGTAATGTTAGTGTTCATACCCAACAGGGTGTAAGTGCCTTGAGAGAAAAGTTGGACCTAAGAAGCATCAGATGTGTGTGCAAGAGAGGCGTCTACACCTGTATGGACATGTCGTAAGAATGGATGAAGATAGTTGTGTGAAAAAGTGCCACACCCTAGCGGTTGAGGGAACCTGTGGAAGAGGTAGACCCAGGAAAACCTGGGATGAGGTGGTGAAGAACGACCTTCGTGCTTTAGGTCTCACTGAGGAAAGGACTAGAGACCGAGACCTTTGGAAGTATACTGTGTGCGAGAAGACCCGGCAGGACAAGTGAGGCCATAACCCATGGCCTCTACCTGGGACGTAGTCAGTCCACCTGTGCATACCTTCCTTCTTGGGACACATAACTCTACTTGTGAAAACCTATTGAGGCAAGTGAAAATCAAAATCAAAATCAAATCAAAATCAAAAATCAAAGAATCAAATCAAAATCGATGAACATCAATGGAATTTGTAGTCTTGTGGTACCAGTGCCGGTGGCACATAAGAAAATCATCCGAACGTGGCACATAACAAACACCATCCAATTGTGGCCGTGCCAGCCTCGCCTGGCAACTGTGTCGGTGGCACATAAAAAACACCCTCCGAGCGTGGCCGTTTGCCAGCCTCGTCTGGCACCTGTGTCGGTGGCACATAAAAAGCACCCACTACACTCACGGAGTGGTTGGCGTTAGGAAGGGCATCCAGCTGTAGAAACACTGCCAGATCTGACTGGCCTGGTGCAGCCTTCGGGCTTCCCAGACCCCAGTTGAACCGTCCAACCCATGCTAGCATGGAAAGCGGACGTTAAACGATGATGATGAAATATATATATAAAGGGAAAGTTTACGAAAATAAACAAAAGACGAAGGCAGGTGGTGTACAAACAAACAGATGTATTAGTATAGCGCTCAGGAATAAAAAAAGGTCTTTTACGTTTCGAGCCTATGCTCTTCTACAGAAAGATACACAGAAAAAAACAAGGAGAGAAACAAGGAGAGAAAAAAATGTGTGTAGTGGCTAACGATCTATATATATATATATACAAACAATGATTTTTAATGATTTTTTGGCTAATTTTGAAATTAAATCGGCAGTTTATATTTACTGCTGAGAAAACCGCGTGAGTGTGGTGGATTTTGAAAATTTATAGCATATAGACTCGAGGCATGTTTATTATCGCCTCGTGAACATATGGTAGTCCTTGGCTTTTCTGCTGAAGAGGCAACGCCAGTGGTAAATAAATTTATTTTATTTACAAAAGATTGCCGAAACTATGCATAGTCCAGAAAGGAGAGGGTAAACGTTTTTATTTCTCTTTCCATTTCAGAATTACAACTATTAGTGGTTTGGAGTTTAGCTGCTCTTTCTAGTGAGTCGGATGTCCTATTATGGCCATCCCTTATATGTTTGAATGTATATTATATAGTCTATTGACTATTTTTTCTTTCTCACTTGACCGCTGGTAGCGGAGAATTTTTCTAAAATTTTTTGCTACCCTAAAATTTATTAATATATATATATATATATATATAATAGTTATCGCCATACTAATATGGCATTCTTATAAAAATAAGAAAAAAGCTGTCCGCTTATTAGCTCCATGAGGCCATCGCCTTAAGTTAGCTATTTGATACACAAACTGTATCCATATAACCTTCGAACAAGGGAGGTCAGTCGCTCCACACTACTTGACCGGCAGCTACAGACGCGTTTCGGGGTATTGCCCCTTTTCAATGCAGCGTAGCCAGCCAGTAGGTGTCGCTTCCGACAATCTCTGTTCGATGGTTTTATTTACCTAGTTTCGGTGGAATACATCCACTTGTTTTCAATAATAGAAATATTAAAATAACTAAGTCTCTCTAAAAGAGAACAGCGGCAGCGTTCCCGGAAAATAATAGTTATCGCCATACTAATATGGCATTCTTATAAAAATAAGAAAAAAGCTGTCCGCTTATTAGTGTGGAGCGACTGACCTCCCTTGTTCGAAGGTTATATGGATACAGTTTGTGTATCAAATAGCTAACTTAAGGCGATGGCCTCATGGAGCTAATAAGCGGACAGCTTTTTTCTTATTTTTATAAGAATGCCATATTAGTATGGCGATAACTATTATTTTCCGGGAACGCTGCCGCTGTTCTCTTTTAGAGAGACTTAGTTATTTTAATATTTCTATTATATATATATATATATATATATATTATATATATATATATATATATATATATATATACACAGGCTGTTTTTTCCAATTTCCATCTACCAAATCCACTCACAAGGCTTTGGTCAGGCTGGTGCTGTAGTAGAAGACACACTCCTCCAAGTGGAACTGAATTGAAGACCACAGACAACATGGTTGGGAAGCAAGCTTCTTAACCAAAAAGCCATGCCTGTGATAAAATCACAGGCATGGCTTTTTGGTTAAGAATAAGAGGTATTTTTGATTTTGTTTTTTACAAGCTTTTAAAAATTCTATTTATCCACATTACATCTTTGCATCCAAAATGGCTACCGCACATAATTATACCATTTGACAAAAACGTACATCTAAATGTAGAAAAGGAAGAAGAAAATGAACAAATTGGTGAAAAGTCTATAGAAGAAAAATTCTCAAATATCCAAATAAGCAATTTGGGTAACTTAGAAGACAGCAGCTATAAGAACAACAACACTAATGGTAGCAACTCTTACAGAATTCAAAACACTCAAGCTTATTCATATAGTAACTGTGTGAAAGCAAACATTCTTTCGATATTAAATGAATGAAAGGTGGCGAGCTGGCAAAATCGTTAGCACTTCAGGCAAAATATGTAGCAGTATTTCGTCTGTCTGCACATTCTGGGTTCAAATTCCGCCAAAGACGACTTTGCCTTTTGTCCTTTCGGAGCTTGATAAATTAAGTACCAGTTGAACACTAGGTTGATGTAATCGACTAGCACCCTCCCTCCAAAATTCCTGGCCTTGTGCCAAAGCTTGAAGGCAATATTAAATGAGTGAACAGAAATGGAAACGCGATGACAATTTTTTTAAAAGTCAAACGACATTTGTTTCTCCAAGAGATAATCTAAGAAAAGACAAAGAGAAAAATTATTTATCTTTGGTGTCATAGGTGCAGGCAGGTCTATGAGGTAAGATGTTTACTTCCAAACCACATTAGTTCCTGGTTCAGTCCCAGTGTGGCATCTTGGACAAGTGCATTCTATGAGAGACCCAAGCCAGCCAAAGTGCTGGGAGTGGATTTGGTAGGCAGAAACTGAAAGAAACCTGTCGTGTATGTATATGTATTTATATATATGTATCTATGCACACACAAACACATGCACATACACACATACACACACACACACAGAAACACATATATATGTATATACATATACATATATATACACATGCATACATACACACACATATACACTCACACACACACACACACATACACACACACACGCATACAGGGTGTATTGAATAAACTGTCGTCTAAATTATGCAAAAATGAAAATAACACTGACATCTCATTTTAACAGATATGTTTACCACAATTGCATAAAAATATCTTGAAATACTAAAAAGTAAATTTATTCAATAAAATTGCCATTAACTTCAACCATTGACTACTTTGGAATCTCCTACAACTCTTCTGGATAGTCTCCTTGTTTAAGTTGGTGCATGCTGCCATAATCCTTGCCTTCAGTTCAGCTTTGGTCTTAAAAGGTGTTTTGTTGGTCTCTTGCTTAACTGTGCCCCACACATAATCAAGAGGGTTGCAGTCTGAGGAGTTAGGTGGTCAGATGTTAGGGGTGATGTGGTTATAGATATTGTCTGACAGCCATGACTGGGTTCTCCTGCTTGTGTGGCATGGTGCAGAGTCCTGTTGCTAGACATAGGATCTTCCAGCAGCCACTCTTTTGACCCAGGGCAGCTCTACCTCCTCCAGGCACTTGATGTAGGCCTCTGTGTTGAGTCTGATACCGTGTGGGAAGATGAATAGAGGTATAACATTACCATTACTAGTGATCACTTCAAACACCATGATGTTGACTGGATATTTGATTTTTATCACTCTTGGTACATGTCCTCAGATTACACTGTCCTCAGATTAACACCCAAACACTCTGAAGTGCTTATATTGGTGCTTCCACCACAAATACCAAGCAGTACAGCATGTTGTTTCCAAATTTCTGGCAGAGTGAATTGTGTCATGGTGCTGTTTTTCTCAGACAGTTTTCAACTGACCCTACTATACTGTGTAGTCAACAAAATCGAAAACAATCAATGCAGCATGGATGAAATTAAAAATATAAAATGGGAAAATTTACCCATTGCACCTTGAATGTGTGTGTGTGTGTGTATATATATATATATATATATATATACATATATATATATATATATATATACATATATATATATATATATATAATATATATATATATATATATATACTGGAGTAAGCACATAAATGTGAAACAAGGTGGAAAAAAAGAGTACTCAAATACCAGAGTATTAGGTGATCCCCTGAATAAAGTGGTTTTTCAATTGCATGAAGTAAAAATTGGAGGGGGACAGGATAAATTACCTACATCAACTTGCTATAAAAGCAAGTAGTAATTTTAACATGTCCTTATTCTTTGTGCAAGTTTTAAAGAGTGCAGTTTGATTTTAATGGTTATTTTTTCAAAACTATAATGGAAGTGACCAAGGAACATATTCAGCACATTTTGGTTTATGAGTTCAATAAAGGCAACAACATAACAGTAAGGGTGGGGAATATTAAGGCAATATATGGGGGTTGAACAATAGGCATAAGACAGTGTAAACGGTGGTTCCAGAAATTCCAAGCTGGAAACTACACCCTAGAAAACAAGCCTCATCCTTGAAGATCTATAGAGCTCAATGAGGACAACCTGCAAACCCTGGTGAAACAAAATCCCATTGTAACTGTTAAGGAACTAGCAGAGAGGCTTGGATTTGGTCATTCAAGTCTGCACTAGAAGAAAAATGACCATCTTTGGTTTCAAGACAAAAGGTGTTCTTTGATCAGGATAATGCTCAGCCACATACATCGAGGATGGCATTCCAAAGGCTGGAGCAGTTTGAATGAGAAACAATGCCCCACCCACTATATTCACTGGACATTGTCCCATCTGATTATCATTTATTCTGCAGTCTTCAAAATCATTTGGATTGAAAAAATATGAATTGTGTAGACGAAGTCAGAACAGTATTCGAAGAGTATTTTTCGTCATAGACAAGTGAATTTTGGAAGAAGGGCCTTGCAAGTGCACCAGATAGATGGAAGAGCATTGTAGAAAATGAAGGAGAGTATATTTTTGATTAAAAAGAACTTGTTTATCTTAATTCTGAAAAATAAAAGAAGTATAAAAAAACTGCATTATTTATGGAATGACCCAATATATATATGTGGTGTGTGTGTTGTGTGTGTGTGTGTGTGTGTATTGTCCTGTTTTAGCTTTTATAGGCCATTTGAGCAAAGCCTGAAGATTGCATGAAGGTACCAGACATATCATTAAAACTCTGTTCATGTCATTTTCATTGCATGAAACTCTTAGTAGCTCAAAACAATATATACTGTGTACTTTAAACAATGTTTATTTCTCACCAGATGGAGAACTTTTTTGTCAATCTTACCTTCACAGAACAGTACACTATATATGTATGTATGTATGTATGTATGTATGTATGTATGTATGTATGTATGTATGTATGTATGTATGTATGTATGTATGTATGTATGCACGTATGTATGTATGTATGTATGTATGTATGTATGTATGTATGCACGTATGTATGTATGTGTGTATGTATGTGTGTATGTATGTATGTATGTATGTATGTATGTATGTATGTATGTATGTATGTATGTATGCACGTATGTATGTATGTATGTATGTGGTATGTATGTATGTATGTATGTATGTATGTATGTGTGTATGTATGTATGTATGTATGTATGTATGTATGTATGTATGTATGTATGCACGTATGTATGTATGTATGTATGTATGTATGTATGTATGTATGTATGTATGTATGTATGTATGTATGTATGTATGCACGTATGTATGTATGTGTGTATGTATGTGTGTATGTATGTATGTATGTATGTATGTATGTATGTATGTATGTATGTATGTATGTATGTATGTGTGTATGTATGTATGTATGTATGTGTGTATGTATGTATGTATGTATGTAAGTATGTATGTAAGTATGTATGTAAGTATGTATGTATGCATATATGTATGTGTGTATGTATGTATGTGTGTGTGTATATTAAAGTGTCCTGTTTTCATGATCAAAATTTTGTTTCTGACTGAACCATTGTCTTGTGTGATGCCAGTGAAAGAAAAAATGAGATATACAAAGTGACAGGGTTCTAAAACCCTTTTTGTGACTACACGAGTTGAAATTATGCAGCTGTTTTTGGTCAAAACGGGCCATTGTTATCGTGCTTGTGCAGTGTCAAGTTTAAAAGTTATCTGTTTAATATTTATTTCATAAGTCCCATGTGGATTCAAATTATGATAGAAAATTACGGTGCAAATGCATAGTTTATCTTTTATGATTTTATGACAAGCACACTGTAACATGGTTGACAAAATCTTTTTAATAATAAATCAACTACTTTCCATGATACATCTTTGAATACACTTTTAAGATATATAATACAAGTTGAACTACAAGAAAGCATCTTCAGTACATACCTATTCAGCTGATTTTTAAAAGGAAATTTTATAGCTAAATGTTCATTCTTCACTCAGCACTTAAGCATCGGAAACCCTGCTGAAATATTTGAAATACACTTAACTGCCATTCCAAACCACTCAGAAGACTGCAGTTCAGGCTCCTTATCCTTGTGTTCATGCAGAGGGTTCCCTTGTTTTCTCCTATTCATGGTTGTTCAACATCTAGTGGATGTGATTATAAGATTTTAAGATTTTAGTCAACTGTGTAACTTAGTGCTTGTTATAAAGTCATTAGCAATGAGTTTTACACTAACACCATAATTTTATAGCATAATTTAGATTCACATGAGACTTACGAAAGAAATGTTAAATAGACCCCTTTTGATTTGACACTACACAAATATGATAAAAATTACCAAAAAAATGCATTTTTTCTCAACTTCAGGAAGCTTGTATAATCACAAAAATGATGGTTTTAGAGCTCTGTCACTTTGTATACCCATTTTTTCATCCACTAGCACAACACAAGACAATGGTGCAGTCAGAAAACCTTTGACCTGGAATAGGGGACACCTAATGTATATATTCTATCACTCTTTTACTTGTTTCAGTCATTTGACTGTGGCCATGCTGGAGCACTGCCTTTAGTCAAGCAAATCGACCCCAGGACTTATTCTTTGTAAGCCTAGTACTTATTCTATTCTATAGGTCTCTTTTGCCAAACCACTAAGTTACGGGGATGTAAACACACCACCATCAGTTGTCAAACGATGTGGGGGGGACAAACAGAGACACACAAACATATACACACATACATATATATATGTGTATATATATATATATATATACATATATACGACAGGCTTCTTTAAGTTTCCATCTACCAAATCCATTCACAAGGCTTTGGTCGACCTGAGGCTATAGTAGAAGACACTGGCCCAAGGTGCCACGCAGTAGGACTGAACCCGGAACCATGTGGATGGTAAACAAGCTACTTAGCACACAGCCACTCCTATGCCTATTATATATATAATATATATATATATATATATATATATATATATATATACAGAGAGAGAGAGAGGGCGGAGGTAGTAAGGTTGATAAAAGCAGTTAGGCTTCAGACATATATTTAGATGGAACTCAATATAAAGCTTATGAAATAAAGAGAAAATATGTAATGAAAAAATATTATATAATGGCTTATCTCAGCAGCTGTTTCAAGAGGAAAAACCTATGTAATAACCATATTCATAGGTTTTATGTACATGATGTCGTAAGTGTGTGACCAGTTACCAATCCAGACGAAATTGTTAAGTGAGGCCTAATTTACTTAGCAACTCCATCTGGACTTGTCACCTATAATTTCATGCTCCTTTGAGTATGGTCATTATGTAAGTTTGGCCTCTTGAAACAGATTCCAAGATAAGACATTACATGATGATTTTGCATTATATATATATATATATAGTTAATCCAAACAAGAAAACACAAAAAAACACAACGCGAGGACGTGGAACAAATATAGTATTATTGGACGCTCAGGAAAGAAGGAAAGAAGGAGGGTTTAACGTTTCAAGCAGAGCTCTTCGTCGGAAACATAGGAGAAGGAAAGATCCAGAGAAAGGAAGACAGAGGAAAAAAATCGTCAACGGTACACACGAGGTCACATATATATATATATATATATATATATATATAAGGCGACGAGCTGGCAGAAACGTTAGTACGCCAGGCGAAATGCTTAGCGGTATTTCGTCTGCCATTACGTTCTGGGTTCAAATTCCGCTGAGGTCGACTTTGCCTTTCATCCTTTCGGGGTCGATAAATTAAGTACCAGTTCCGCACTGGGGCCAATGTAATTGACTTAATCCCTTTGTCTGTCCTTGTTTGTCCCCTCTGTGTTTAGCCCCTTGTGGGTAGTAAAGAAATAATATATATATATATGGAGGCGCAATGGCCCAGTGGTTAGGGCAGCGGACTCGTGGTTGTCAGATTGCAATTTCGATTCCCAGACTGGGCATTGTGAGTGTTTAGAGAGCGAAGACACCTAAAAGCTCCACAAGGCTCCGGTAGGGGGTGGTGGCAATCCCTGCTGTACTCTTTCGCCACAACTTTCTCTCACTCTTTCTTCTGTTGGCCAGCTCACTTAGCCAGCAGGGTGGCGTCATTTGAAGGCTAAAACAATGCGAAGCGCATTGTGAGCAGCGATGTGTAACAACATCTGATAGCCTGGTCGGTCACGGTGATCATGGTGATATATATACACACATATATATATATATATATATATTATTTAATAATCTATATTTTGTGCTCCATGTAAATATATATGTCTCTAGCCTAATTGTGTTTCTCTAACTTACTTCCTCCATAACAGTTCAATTTTGATTGCTCTTATAGCCATTTTCATTGCCGTAGGCTCGGTCCTGAATGAGGAAGTTGAAACTTAAATTCACATTCATTTGACCAATATTATGTTTTATCTATACTCAGCTAATTTTGCTCTCACCCACTCACTATGTATATACACACACACACATATTTATGTATATTGTATATTATGTGTGTGTATGTATGTATGTATGTATATTATATACATACATATATATTATATATATATATATATATATATGCAGCCATCTATCTATCTTTCTATTTATATCTCTTTATATATATATGTGTAATGATACTTCTTATAAACTTGTTTCTTTCTTTATATATCTGTGTTTGTGTATATGTGAGTATGTGTGTCAGTCTCTGTGTATGTGTGTGTGTGTGCTTGTGTGTATGAGTGTGTGAGTGTGTATTTGGACTGACGGCATATTTGATTAGCTTTGATTTCTTTTTAAATTCTATAATATTGAACACATTGTCGATTATCTGAAAAAAAAAATTCTTATTAAAACCATTAAATCTAAGCACTGACTATTTACGGTAAGCCAACATTATCATTATCGTTATTATCATTATTATTATTATTATTATTATTATTATTATTATTATTATTATTATTATTATTATTATTATTATTATTATTGTTATTGTTATTATTGTTATTGTTATTATTATTATTATTATTATTATTATTATCATTATTATTATTATTATTACCGTTGCAAAACTTATATAAATGTTATTGACATTGAATATTTGCTGCACCAAAGAAAAGTTGTAAAAACAAAAAAGAGAAAAAATGATTTTTTTTAATAATAGTAATGAATTCTGCCTCCAAGCGACAATATAGATATATTTGTGTATGTGTGTGTATACATACATACATACATACATACATATATATATATGTGTGTATATACACACATGCCAATACATATACATGTATACATATATAAATATGTATATATATTACATATATATATATATATATATATATATATATATATATATATATGCATATATGTACATACACACACACACACACACACATATGCATGCATGCACACATATATGTATATATGTATATACATGTATATACTTATATATTATTCAATCATCTAATTTTTGATTTCTAGACTTCGAAAATTGAATCAAAAGAAAGTTTTTTTGTTTGTTTGTTATTTTTAATCCTTAATCAAAATATTGTTGTTGTTGTTGTTGATGATGTTACATATGAATATCCAATCACAAACATATACATATATGCATATATACATAACTACACACACACATACACACACACACACACACACACATATATATATATATATATATATATAGAGAGAGAGAGAGAGAGAGAGAGAGTGATAGATAGATAACTCTCTTTATTGGCTGCACAGGGCTGAACACAGAGGGGACAAATACAAATGTAGAGCTTTTCTTTACAAAGATGGAAAAGAAAAAGGGAAAAAAATGGAGACAAATGTAAAATTATGATCAAAAGGGATCAGGAAAAAAAAAGGCGATCAAAAGGGATTGATTGATTGATTGATTCTAGTTTCAGCTCACGAGCTGTGGCCATGCTGGGGCACCGCCATTTATCATGGATTGTGTATCACAGAAAGAATTTTGTTTTTAAAGTAAGAAACAAGATTAGGTTCATCTGTGGAAAGAAAAGCCTACAGAAATGACCACGGTAACCTCAGGCAGGGAGGAAATAAACACATGAGAGCAACGTATTTATACACAAAGTTCCTCCAAGTAAAATCCATACGAAAGAAGAAGGAAAGGTTGAGTGATGGAGAAGATGTAGTCTCTGAGATCAACCAACCCATCTAAGAAAGTTGTTACTCTCATCATCATCATGGCTCAGCTTCGCAAACGAAGATCAGGAAGGCTGTCCACGTCGTGTGCATGCACACTCATGACTGACAAGTCCAATATGGGAAAGGCAGGTCCGTGAGCAGTGCCCACAGATGAAGGTAACATCCAGTGTGGTATCAGAGGCTGCTCGTGCCTTCCTCCTGCGTCTCTTGTCTTTAAGTACATCTCTTCTTTGTTCCTCAAACTTGCTGACTGCGTTGAAGATAGTGTGGCACCAGACATCACGGTCCACAGCCAGGTCTGACCAGCATTGGTGGTTAATATGACATGCTGTTAGAGACTTCTTGAGGCAGTCTTTGTAGCGCTTCCTTGGAGCTCCTCTCACACGGTGGCCGGTGGAGAGTTCGCCAAACAGGGCAATCTTAGGAAAGCGATGGTTCTCCATTCTGGAGACATGCCCTGCCCATTGGAGGTGGGACTTTAGTAGCATGGCTTCAATGTTACTCTAATACAGACTAGATAAAATTCATGCATGTTGCTACATGCAATGAATCTTGAATGATGGCATGATGAAATGTATCTGGCCTTTTCTGTAAATTTGGTTGGGGACGTGAAGTGTATCCAGCACTAAAAATTATACTGCAGACCCTGATTATTTGTGATGCAAGAAATAAAGGGGGCCAGTTTTCTCTGTTGCTGTATTTGCACGTAAAATGAAAGGGCCACAGTGAAAGTAAAGTGATGCTGTTGCTTATGCTGATGATGATGAGGAAATACTCCCACTTATACATATGTCATCACCACCACCACCACCACCACCACCACCACCATCATCATCATCATCATCATCATCATCATCATCATCATCATCATTACCACCACCACCTCCACCTCCACCTCCACCACCACCACCACCACCACCACCACCATCATCATCATCATCATCATCATCATCATCATCATCATCATCATCATCGTCAACAGCGTCATCCTTATTCTAATCTTTATATTGCATGAGTCAGATGAAACTTTATTTGTAAAGATCCCATCTAAGCATGAACAAGCAGAGGTTAAACTGATGGTGATGATATACATACGTGCATCTGAGTTCAAATTACACCGATGTCAGCTTTGCTTTTAATCCTTTTGGTGTTGATAAAGCAAGTACCAGTTGAGCCCTGTTTTTGATGTAATCAACTAGCCCCCACCCCCAGCAAAATTTCAGGTTTTGAGCCTATAGGATTCACGTGACCAACCAGACTATAAGATGTTGCTAGTCATAGCACACTTTGCATCATTTAAGCCGTTGAATAATGTCACCCCACTGGTTAGGTGAGCAGGCCAGCATTCCCCACTGATCAAAATGGGAAGTGGAGCAATGTGGAATGAAGTGTTTTGCTCAAGAACACAGCATACCACCCAGGCTGGGAAATGAAACCATGATCTAGTGATCGTGATGGCAACAGCCTAACCACTGGACCATGTGCCATCAGTAGAAAGGATCCACCAGCACAGATGCCAGTCATCGAATTTGAAATTGAAATCAAACTCGATGACTGGCATCCGTGCTAGTGGAGCACTAAGAGTACCATACGAGTGAGTTCATTGCCAGAGCAACAAGCTGGCCTCCGTGCTGGTGGCACGTAAAAAACACCATTCGAGCATGATCGTTACCTGCGTCACCTTACTGGCACTTGTGGTGGTGGCATGTGAAAAAACATTCGAAGAAGGTCATTGCCAGTGTCGCTGGACTGACTCCTGTGCAGGTGGTACATAAAAAGCACCATTTGAGCGTGGTCGTTGCCAGTACCACCTGACTGGCCCTCATGCCGGTGGCACATAAAAAGCACCCACTACACTCTCGAGTGGTTGGCGTTAGGAAGGGCATCCAGCTGTAGAAACTCTACCAGATCAGATTGGAGTCTGGTGCAGCCATCTGGTTTGCCAGTCCTCAGTCAAATCATCCAACCCATGCTAGCATGGAAAGCGGACATTAAACGATGATGATGATGATGATGATATAAACATATGTATGTGTATGTATCCTTTTGTATACCTGTCGTATCTCATTGCTCTAATCCTTTTATATCATTCTGTTTCCATTATACCATTCTCTGGTAGCATTTATTATAAATTTTCTCGTACATTGAAGTGAGTAATCTTGTTCAATGTGTCAAAATCACTATGACCTTCAGTCAATTGTTGATGAAGAATCATCAGCCCTCATATTTGTGTTATTCCTTGACCAGTGGCTTTCTGCTTAATTTTCTTTCTATTTCTGTTATGCCACACTGATTATTTTTTTACCTACATTAATATATTTTTTAATATCGCTCAGCAATCATCTTGTTTACTCTTTTCATCATTCTTTTTCTCTGTCTCTGTCTCTGTCTCTGTCTCTCTCCCTCTCTCTTCCATCTTTCATCATCCTGTCACCTTCTTCTTTCTCTTTTTTATCCTCCCTCTCCAATTTCTCTCTATCTGATTCTATCCCTTCCTATCATGCCTGTCTGATTATCCATAATTCCACTGCTTATGCATACTTCATGTCCTTTGCTATAACTCTCTCTTTGTTCAAGGGTTAACTACTAAAAATCTACTATTTATTTTCCTCTCAGAGCTACATATATGCACAAACATCCCTGATTTGTTTGTTCTCTTCCACTCAAGTTGAAAAAGCTCGCTGTTTAACAGGTGTTGCCAGGTTCTAAAGTTAGGGAGAGCAAACAAACACATTAAAAAAAAAAAGGTACTGTTTTGCATACCAAACAATTTTTAACTCATTTTTTTAATATTCTCTTTTACTTGTTTCAGTCATTCGACTGCAGTCATGCTGGAGCACTGTCTTTAGTCGAGCAAATCGACCCCAGGACTTATTCTTTGTAAGCCTAGTACTTATTCTATCAGTCTCTTGTGCCGGACCGCTAAGTTACGGGGACGTAAACACACCAGCATCGGGGATCAAGTGATGTTGGGGGGACAAACACAGACTCACAAACATATACACACACACATACATATAAATATATATATATACATATATACGACGGGCTTCTTTCAGTTTCCGTCTACCAAATCCTCTCACAAGGCTTTGGTTGACCCATGGTTATAGTAGAAGACACTTGTCCAAGGTGCCATGCAGTGGGACTGAACCCGGAACAATGTGGTTTGTAAGCAACCTACTTACCACACAGCCACTCCTACGCCTACACAAAATATTTCATTAGTTACAACATATGTGATTGTAGCTTTATGACCAGTTCAAAAATGTTTGTGGAACGTTCAAACCTGTAGGCAAGCCATTCACTACATTTTCATCATCATCATCATCATCACCATTTAGCGTCCGCTTTCCATGCTAGCATGGGTTGGACGGTTCAACTGGGGTCTGTGAAGCCTGAAGGCTGCATCAGGCCCAGTCTGATCTGGCAGTGTTTCTACGGCTGGATGCCCGTCCTAACGCCAACCACTCCGTGAGTGTAGTGGGTGCTTTTTACGTGCCACCCGCACAGGCGTGCCACCCGCACAGGCGTGCCACCCGCACAGGCGTGCCACCCGCACAGGCGTGCCACCCGCACAGGCGTGCCACCCGCACAGGTGTGCCACCCATTTTGTCATGGAAAAATTTTCTCGCTGTAATGTCATATTTCAGTAAGAATTTTATTATGTTCAAAACTTACAGCTATTGATATTGGAGTGACATGAAATAAATTTACAACTCCAGATATTGGTGTGACGTGAAAAAGATGAAACTCCATAGGATTGTCTGGCTTTGAGAGGTTATGATATCAGGGTTTGTTTAGGTTCTTCAGATCTTAGCAGCCACCAACACATCACAGGAAATTGATCTGACAGTTCTAAAACATGGGTGATTAGTCAAAGGAATTACAACCTTGTTTTGTGGTCTGCTACCACAACAGCTCCTTTATAGGATCCAGTTAGCTCAAGACATCATCAGGAGGAACCACGTCCGGTTTCGGCCCCTACTCCTCTACCGTTTTGACGTGGCGCCCCCCCCCCATCCCTTTCGAAGGTGTCTTCAGGGTGATTGGTCAAATAAATTAATGACCCAATTCTTCCAAGGCCATGCAATTAACAAAAAGAGAAAAAGAGAGATTTAAATTTTATCTCACAGGTGATCTAAGGAGTTTAAAAAAAATTTTGAAAATGCACCAATTTTTCAAAATGTGCTTCCTTTGCTTCCCTATTAGTTAACCCATTGTTCATTAACCGCTTAGCATTCAGTTTACTCTGTCAAAGGCAAC
>NC_043020.1:16244101-16256601 GCF_006345805.1 Octopus sinensis
ATATATATATATATATATATACATATATATACGACAGGCTTCTTTCAGTTTCCGTCTACCAAATCCACTCACAAGGCATTGGTTGGCCTGGGGCTATAGTGGAAGACACTTGCCCAAGATGCCACGCAGTGGGACTGAACCCGGAACCATGTGGTTGGTTAGCAAGCTACTTACCACACAGCCACTCCTACGCCTAAATGGTAAGAAATTTGCTCCCTAACTACATGTATCTGGGTTCACCCCCACAGCTTGGCACCTTGGGTAAGTGTCTTCTACTATAGCCCTGGGTCAATCAAAACCTTGTAAGTGGATTGGCACCTAATAGTTATAGTTTAGTTTCCAACTACACTGCTAAGTAGACAACACTTTCTTTTTTTCTTTATTGCCCACAAGGGGCTAAACATAGAGGGGACAAACAAGGACAGACAAAGGGATTGAGTCGATTACATCGACCCCAGTGCATAACTGGTACTTAATTTATCGACCCTGAAAGGATGAAAGGCAAAGTCGACCTCGGCGGAATTTGAACTCAGAACGTAGTTGCAGACAAAATGCCGCTAAGCATTTTGCCCAGCATGCTGTTCCTGCCAGTTCACTGCCTTCTGATGGCTCCTGTTTATTACGAGATGGAGTGAATATATGAACACTGTCCTAAAATTACATCTATCAAAGGTTGGCATTTAAAAGAGGTAGTTCAGCCTCCAGCCTGGCCTTGATTAGGCTGACTTATAATCAAAGATGTTTGAGTCATGATTATTTTATCTTTTATCATCTACTTGCTTTTATCTTCTCCTTTTTTTAAACAAACCAGCCCCCAAAATTATTCTTTCAAAGCTTGGCAGTTATTCTATATATACATATATAAGTCATACGATATAGTGTATATTTAAATACATAGAGAATCCACTTCTAGGAATTCTATGCGCTAGAAAGAACAGCTAAGTTCTATAACCACAAAAAATTGGGGATAAGACTCGACAGGAATAAATTTGGAATAATTTCCAAATTTGGAATAATTTCCAAATTTATTCCTGTTGAATCTTATACCCAATTTTTGGTGGTTATAGAGCTTAGCTGTTCTTTCTAGTGTGTAGAATCCCTATAAATGGATTCCTTATGTGTTTAAATATACACTATATCGTATGGCTAATATATAGTCTTTTTGACTAAAATGTTTTACACGTTGGACCACTGGAAATGTAATTTTTGATTGAATGTTTTTTAGTTTTAATTAAATTCCATTTCCCTTTGATATGATTGTATATATATATAATGTAGGTAGGGTAAAATCCAAGTTGTGTCGTTTCGAAGCACATCTCCCTATTCCAGAATTACAATCCAGTATGTATTTACTATCATTGTATTGATGTGAGGTACAAATTAGAATTGAATATTCTGGAAATATTGTTTGCAGAGTTATATGACAAAACAGGAAGTTGGAAAATTATTTTGGTATAGGTGCAGGAGTGGCTGTGTGGTAAGTAGCTTGCTAACCAACCACATGGTTCCGGGTTCAGTCCCACTGTGTGGCATCTTGGGCAAGTGTCTTCTACTATAGCCTTGGGCCGACCAAAGCCTTGTGAGTGGATTTGGTAGACGGAAACTGAAAGAAGCCTGTCGTATATATGTATATATATATATATATGTATATGTGTGTGTCTGTGTTTGTCCCCCTAGCATTGCTTGACAACTGATGCTGGTGTGTTTACGTCCCCATCACTTAGCGGTTCGGCAAAAGAGACCGATAGAATAAGCACTGGGCTTACAAAGAATAAGTCCCGGGGTCGATTTGCTCGACTAAAGGCGGTGCTCCACCATGGCCGCTGTCAAAATGACTGAAACAAGTAAAAGAGTAAAGAGAGTATCATTTGTTCACTTTACATATTTTTCCTTTGTTTAGAAGAATCACAAAATTATGCATATAAAAATGTGTAAGAAATTTCCTATTAAAAATTCTACTGGCAGTGAAACAAATACATATTTTCCAAAATGTACAACTTTATGGTTCCTATTAGCATATGAAACATATGTAATGTGACTAAATAATTGTTGATGTCATATTCCAGCTTCCTGGTTTGTTAAGTATATCCACATCGGTGGATTGACCTTGAATAATGTTATATAGTCTTGCATGGTCTGATAACCAGTCAAAAATAACTGGATGTGAATGCAATTCTGAGGTGGCTATGCTGCAGAAATGAGTGTCAGACACATTATAATAAAATATTCTGTATAATTAACTGTGAAAATTTTTAAAAAATTACAGATATAAAAAATTTGCAGATATAGGTGCAGGAGTGGCTGTGTGGTAAGTAGCTTGTTTAACAACCACATGGTTCTGGGTTCAGTCCTACTGTGTGGCACCTTGGGCGAATGTCTTCTACTATAGCCTCGGGCCGACCAAAGCCTTATGAGTGGATCTGGTAAACGGAAACTGAAAGAAGCCCGTCGTATATATGTATATATATGTGTGCGTGTATGTTTGTGTTTGTCCCCCTAGCATTGCTTGACAACCGATGCTGGTGTGTTTATGTCCCCGGCACTTAATGGTTTAGCAAAAGAGACCAATAGAATAAGTACTGGGCTTACAAAGAATAAGTCCCGGGGTCAAGTTGCTCAATTAAAGGCAGTGTTCCAGCATGGCCGCAGTCAAATGACTGAAACAAGTAAAAGAGTAAAGAGAGTAAGAGTATACAAATCTCCACTTCATTGTAATTGTTTTATATACACAGATAAGAGATGGCGAGATTTTTACTCAAGAACACAGCACACCGCTCAGTCCAGGAATCGATCCAATGATCTGACAATCATGAGTGCAACATGCTAACCACTGGGCCAAATGCTTTCACATTCCTCAAGTGACTTCTAAAAATGAAGGGCCTATTGGATAATGTAGTCCAAGACACACTATGGTTGAATGAAAACAAACAAGACTGGATGGTCAGAAATGGAACATCTTTCATTATAGTTCTGCTTATTCAGTATTGATCTGAACAGTGGAACATTTAGTCAGTTGTTGATGCTGATGTTGTTGATATTGATGTTATGGCTGTTGATACTGATGAGGTTGTTGACGCTGTTGTTATGGTTATTGACATTGATGCTGTTCTTGATAATGCTTTTGTTGTTGTTGATGTTATTGTCGACGTTGATGTTGTTCTTATGGTCATTAATGTTTACATTCTTGATGTCATGGTCATCGTGGTTGCTGTCGTAGCTGAAGTTATGTTGAGGTTTGTCGTCAACATTAATCTTCTTGATGTCGATGTTGATGTTGCTGGGGTTGATGTTTCTCTTACTTTTTTACTCTCTTACTTGTTTCAGTCATTTGACTGCGGCCATGCTGGAGCACCACCTTTAGTCGAGCAACTCGACCCCGGGTCTTATTCTTTTGTAAGCCCAGTAATTATTCTATCGGTCTCGTAAACACACCAGCATCGGTTGTCAAGCGATGTTGGGGGACAAACACAGACACACAAACATACACGCACACACACACACACATATATATATATATATATATATCATCATCATCATCATCATCGTTTAACGTCCATTTCCGCGCTAGCACGGGTTGGACGGTTTCGACCGGGGTCTGGGGAGCTAGGGACTGCCCCAGGCTCCAGTCTAGTCTGGCAGTGTTTCTACAGCTGGATGTCCTTCCTAACGCCAACCACTCCGCGAGTGTAGTGGGTGTTTTTTACGTGCCACCTGCACAGGTGCCAGAGGGGTCTGGCATCGGCCACGTTCGGATGGTGCTTTTTATGTAGGGGGGCGGGCAGAAATATAGGGGAGCACCAGTGGGGAGGGGTGGTTCAGAGAAATGATGACAGGTTCTAGGCAAGTAGAACGTAGGATATCAAGAGAGGGGTAATGCATGGTGAAATAGCGTATTGAAGAGGAGGGTTCGAAGAGTAGACACCTATAATGGTGGTGGGAGAAGCGACATCCGGTATAGATGGAGCAAAAATATAGAGATATCCGGTATTGGTGGTGGGGGTGGGCAAGGGCGGGTGCACCGGGAATATGACGGGCTGGCTTAAAAATGCTCTTAGCAAAGGAAGAGGGGGGATGGCAGACATATATATATATATACATATATACGACGGGCTTCTTTCAGTTTCCATCTACCAAATCCACTCACAAGGCTTTGGTCGGCCCGAGGCTATAGTAGAAGACACTTGCCCAAGATGCCACGTAGTGGGACTGAACCCGGAACCATGTGGTTGGTTAGCAAGCTACTTACCACACAGCCATTCCTGCGCCTATTAATGTTATTCTTGATGTTATATTGTAGATATTGTTGACGATGTTCTTGTTGTTGTTATTGTTGTTGTTGTCATTAATATTGGCTATAACCAATCATGGTGTGTATAGCCAAATGTTTGTATTTTCCACAAATGGCCTGATTCCCTATCGTAATAGACTTTTATGAATGCATTCAGAGCAATTTTATTCAATTCTCTCCCTCCCCGCACTTTCAGTGTTTACAACTAATATTCCATTAAGATGATAAATAACACACCAAGACTTCATCTTCATCTCGTAGAGAGCAAGAAAGAATCTATAATTGTAAATGGTGATTAATGCAGACACTCATATCGTTTGACACTGGTGGACGGAGCTTGAGGGAGGGAGACAAAGACGGAGTGAGAGGAAAAGAGAGACTGGACGAAAGAAGTGCTAAATAGGAAAGAGAAGAAAATTTCTTGAATAATTTTCAATTAACAATAAGGTGGTGAGTGAGTGGGAAGAATAAGAAGATACAGGACAGAAACGAAGAAACAATATTGCCAGCGAAATAAATTTCTGGTCATTTTAGAAGGAGGGAGAATAATAAATGGAACAGCCATGCTAATTATGAAAATGTTATATTGACAATCTGTGCAAATGTGTATGTATGTATGTATGTATGTATGTATGTATGTATGTATGTATGTGTGTGTGCATGTATGAATGTATGTATTTATGCATGTATATATATGTGTGTGTATGTGTGTATGTAAGTCTGTATGTATGTGTGTGAATGCATGTATGTGAATGTATGTATATATGTATATATTTCTTTACTACCCACAAGGAGCTAAACACAGAGGGGACAAACAAGGACAGACATAGGTATTAAGTCGATTACATCGACCCCAGTGCGTAACTGGTACTTAATTTATCGACCCCGAAAGGATGAAAGGCAAAGTCGACCTCGGCTGAATTTGAACTCGGAACGTAACAACAGACGAAATACGGCTACGCATTTCGCCCGGCGTGCTAACGTTTCTGCCAGCTCGCCGCCGTATGTATATATGTATGAGTGTATATATGTACATATGTGTGTATGTATTTCTGCATGCATATGTGTATGCAAGTGCATGTGTAAGTATGTGAGTGTGTATGCGCATATGTATGTATTTATGTTTGTATGTATGTTTGAGATAAATTGAATATTAATTTAATTAATATCAATTTAAAACCAGTAGCCTAGCATATAAAAAATATGAAAAATCAGAAATAATTTCAATACATGTGTATATCTAGGGCTAAAAAATCCACTAGGTGGATAGCCATATGCTAGAAGAAGATCACATACGATCTAACTACAAAGAAAGAATGTTCTCCAGAGAAAATTTGGCTCAAAATTATTTACCGCTATTCGCGGGTGCCTCGGGGAAAGTAACTTGACGAAAATACAACTAGGATCATGATGAATGTCCTCTTAAAATTTGAGCAAAATGCGTGCTAATTTGTGGATGTGCATAAACTACATTCACATACACTCACACACACACATACACACACGTCCTGCCTTATATATATACAGACGTATATATTCACAGCAGAAATTTTAATACTGCTCCCTCTGCTGAAGAGGATTTGCCTGCAGGAGCCCTGTACCAGTGCCACATAAAAAGCACCTAGCACACTCTGTAAAATGGTTGGTATTTGGAAGGGCATCCAGCCATAAAAACCAAGCCAAATCAGACTGGAACCTGGTGCATCTCTCCAGTTTACCAGCTCTGGTCAAACTGTCCAATCCCTACCAAGATGGAAAACAGACGTTAAAGGATGATGATGATGATGATGAGGAGGAGGAGGAGGAGGAGGAGGATATATTACATTTATATATATACCCAGATAGTGTCTTGTGATGCTAGTGGGTATTGTGAGGATAGTACAACAAATTACAGTTGTTGAGAGGCTGGATCCTCCCATTGGATTGTTGGTAGGATTCTAATAGTTACATGCTGGTGTATGGGTTCATATTTGCTTCTGTTGTAGTTTGCAAAGTTACCACTTATATTAATCTAAGCATTATTTAAATGAGTGTAAATATATACATACATACATACATACATACATACATACATACATATATATATATATATAATATATATATATTATATATATATATATACCCATATACATACAGTGATAAAATGTAATAACAAAAATGACTTGTGGATAGAAATTTTTATACTTTATTGACACATTGCAACATATGTTTCAGCATGGCACATGTTTATTTGCGACTGTGTTCTCACATCAATAGGATATTATTAAATATTATTTATAATATATCAATGGATCTTGAGCATATATTTATTCAATGTGTATGTTTTTTCAGGCATTTGACATTAATGGTGTTTTTGCTGGACTGATGTTTACTTTTAAAGACATTTACTATTATACACCAGTCTGTTCGATACTTGCGCAGTGCTTATGAACTGCCAAAATTTATTTCATAGAGAGATACATTATGTGGTAAGAAGTTTGCTTCTCAATTACATAGTTTCAGGTTCAGTCCCACTGCATTGCACCTCAGGCAAGTATCTTCTACTATAGCTTTGGGCTTACCAAAGCCTTGTGAGTGGATTTGATAGACAGAAACTGAAAGAAACCTGTTGCATATATATATATATATATACTTTATTTAAAGCAGCAGAAAATTCAACAAAATCTGTTACTCTGAGTTTCTTGTTGCCGTTCATCAGACAGTGTTTACTCCAGTATATATATATATATATATATATATATATATATATATATATATATATGTTGTTGTTGTTGTTGGCATCCGTTTGTTTCAGAAGACAATGGAGTTGCACATAAACTAATCCAGTCTGGTTTTTACATTTCATGTCCTCTCCAATTTCCTCTCCAGTCTTGCGTAGGCCTGGGCTAGATGTAAGAAAATCCTGGGAAGCCCAGTCGTCAGGATTCCTCTCTTGACCTTGCTGATGTAGTCCAAAGGAGTGCAGAGCATTACGTTTGGCACCAGCTTGGTTGCAGGAGCTGCCGTAAGAGTGTCGAGTCGAACACTAAACCGCCTACAGGGCTCCACTCCGGATTTCTTTGAAGGTTGTCTCCTTTCTGTAACCCTGGATAGGGGCCCATACTGGGTACTGTTAACCAGAGCCAGCTGAGCCCAAGACTCATGTCAAGCAGGGTCATCACTCTCAGAAATGGTGAAGAAAATCGCTACCCACTATATATATATATATATATATATATTAGAAGGTTTTTGTATCTGAAAGTGGTGTTAGAGAAAAAGAAGGGAAGGAAGAAAAGGGAGAGAGGGAAAAAGAAAAAAATATATAAAATATATGTAAAATATATGTATGTATGTGTGTGTCTTTGGTTCTCTGTTTGTCCCCCACTGCCACTTGAAAATTGGTGTTGGTTTGTTTACATACGTGTAAATAAGAAGTTCAGCAAAAGAGACTGATGAAATAAATACCATGCTTTAATAAAAGAAAGATAATGGGATCAATTCATTCAACTGTGTATGCATACCTCTTACTTTAACCTTTTACTTCTTTCAGTCATTAGACCGTGACCATACTGGGTGACTGCCTTGAAGGATTGTAGTCAAATGAATTGGTTCCAGTATAATTTTTTGTAAAGCCTGGTACTTATTCTATTGGTCTCCCCTGCTGTACTGCGAAGTTATAAAGACATGCACACACCAACACCAATCATCAAGTGATTGTTGGGGAAAAAACACAGTCACAAAGACACACTCACACAGATATATTTTTTTCTCTCCTTGTTTCTCTCCGTGTTTCTTTTCTGTGTATCTTTCTGTTGAAGAGCGTAGGCTCGAAACGTTAAAGACTTGTTTTATCTATATTCCTGAGCGCCATACTAATACAATTGTTTGTTTATATTCCACCTGCCTTCGTCTTTTGTTTATTTTCATAAAGCTTCCCGTTATATATATATATATATATATACATATACGATGGACATCTTTCAGTTTCCATCTACCAACTCCAGTCACAAGGCTTTGGTTGGCCCGAGGCTATGGTAGAAGACACTTGCCCAAGGTGCCATACAGTGAGACTGAACCCAGAACCATGTGGCTGGGAATCAAGTTTCTTACCACACAGCCATGCCTATGCCTATATATATGAAAGTAGGGTATGTAGTGTGAGTGCTGGATGAATGGTGTGAGTGCTAGATGATGTGATGTGAGTGTTAGATGTGTATGTCTTTTATTTTTCATCTTTTATTTGCTTCAGGAGCTGGCCAATATATGGTGATATGATTTGGTCGAAATGTATTGTGTGGGGATCGATTTAATGATGTGGTTACAGGAGTGAGTATGTTGTAGGAGGGGTTAATATAAAATATGAAGGTGTTGGTGTGTAATATATATATATGTACATATAGCTGTTCCAACATGTAACAACCAGTTCATGAGGTTCCCCTTACAGACTACATTCTTTGTAATATTTTTTCAAGAGAAGTGGCTGCATGGTAAGTAGCTTGCTTACCAACCACATGGTTCCAAGTTCATTCCCACTGTGTGGCACCTTGGGCAAGTGTCTTCTACTATAGCCTCGGGCCGACCAAAGCCTTGTGAGTGGATTTAGTAGACGGAAACTGAAAGAAGCCTGTCATATATATGTATGTATGTGTGTGTGTGTTTATGTGTTTGTGTTTGTCCCCCCAACATCACTTGACAACCGATGCTAGTGTGTTTACATCCCCGTAACTTAGTGGTTCGGCAAAAGAGACTGATAGAATCAGTACTAGGCTTACAAAGAATAAGTCCTGGGGTTGATTTGCTCAGCTAAAGGTGGTGCGCCAGCATGGCCACAGTCAAATGACTGAAACAAGTAAAAGAGTAAAGAGTATATTAAAAACAAAATTTAGCTTGTACAACATGAATCAAATGAGAGAGAGAGCTTCCTTTGGATAAGATGCTGATCCATCAAAGATCTCTCTCTCTCTCTATCCGCTCAGTTGAAGTCGACTCTCGGTTACTCATTGGATCAGTGTCCTCCAGTCAGTTCTATCCTGGGCTGCTTCCTTCAGATTGGCCATGTCCATTCCGGTATCACTCCTGATGGTATCAAGCCAGCGGCTTCTTAGTTGGCCTCTTCCTCTTTTGCCACTGACCATTCCAAGCATGATGTCCTTCTCCAGGGATTCTCTCCGCATAATATGACCGAAATATGCCAATAGAATAAGTACAGGAGGATTTCAGCTTGTGACTTAAACCAAAGAAGCAGTCATAAATTCCGAATCACTATTTCCAACTGTAACAATAAATCATTCCCCTTTGTGGTACCTGTTTACCATGTACATAGACAGAGCCACTGAGAGTTACATGTTCTGGCTACAAGTAAAAATGTAAAGCCCAAGAGAATGGTTGAATGAGTGACCTTGCAGCTTGTATTCTCACATACCTTAATAATCTTGGCTGGCCATCCACATTTACCACTGACCAAATACAGGAGGTTAAGTAAGGTCAGCTTCATAGGTCAAGAAATCAAATTATCTAATGCAATATATACAACTGATAAAGTAAATGTCCATTTGAAAGACACACTGTCACTCATCGACATCGCTATTTTGAAAACACCAAGAATTGTTCCTAAAAATGGTTGCTCCTCTATCAAAATAATCAAATTATTTCGAAGTTATGTTAATCTGTAAAAGCATCCCAAAAGGAATATAACATGTGAACTTCTCAAGAATAATGAAAATGTACGTGAGAGATTCTATCGGTTGTTAAGTGTTAGAGAGAAAGTCGTATACGCAGTTTGACCTATGTTAATAAGTTTTTGTTGAAATACACCAAACTCTAATAACACCAATAGCAGGTAGTTTGACAAGATATCTAAAATTATCTTGACCTTTTATTTGTAGATCTTGATTTCACGTTGACATATAATAATTGATTACTTATATCTCTTGTGTATTTACATAGACTGCCGATATTCAAGCAGTTGAGTAAGCAATTGTTGTTTGTAAGGAAAAAACAGTGTAGATGAAAGAGAGTGAAAGGGACAAAGAGACAAAGAGAGAGAAAATCAGAGAGAGAGATACTACAAGCATTCAATGCAGCTTTTCTCTGTCGACTTATACACGTTAGAATATAGTTAAGGGAATACATCTAATTTTCATGCTAAGCTTCAACATATTGCTATATAATGTGAAATAAATATTTTCTGTTTAAAGCAATAGCAAAAATGGTTGCAGAAAAAATAGTCTGCTGAATATTTTAAAATAGTAATGTAGTGTTGGCAGTAAAAAAGTGATGTAGTAAACATTATCATACAATGGTGTAGTGAACATTAAAGCTGTATATGTAGTGAAGGTAGTGAACATTATAGTTTAGTGGTGTAAGTATGTGTGAGTGGAGAACGTTTTAGTACAATAGTGTAGTGAACATTATTATACAATGGTGACGTGAACATTAAACTACAACAGTGCAGTATGGGTAGTGAACATTTTAGTACAATAGTGTAGTGAACATTACTATTCAATGGTGTGGTTTAATGGTGTAGTGAACATTGTAGTATAGTGGTACAATGTGATTATTGAAACAATGAACAGTAAACATTATAATAATGTAGTTTGAATAATGAACGTTTTAGTACAGTGGTGTAGTGAACATTATTATGCAACAGTGTACTGAACATTAAAGTACAATGAGGTAGTGGTGGGTAGTGAAACAGTAAGCAGTGAACATTATAATGGTGTATTCCAGGTAGTGAACACTTTATTACGGTGGTGCAGTGAGGGTAGTGAACACTAGATGGTGTAGTGTGGGTAGTAAATATTCTAGTACAATGGTATACGCTTTTACGCTTTTACTTGTTTCAGTCATTTGACTGTGGCCATGCTGGAGCACCGCCTTTAGTCGAGCAAATCAACCCAAGGACTTATTCTTTGTATGCCTAGTACTTATTCTATCAGTCACTTTTGCCAAACTGCTAAGTTAGGGGGACGTAAACACACCAGCATCGGTCGTCAAGCGATGTTGGGGGAACAAACACACACACATATACATATATACCTATACATATATACAACAGGCTTCTTTCACTTTCCATTTACCAAATCCATCTCACAAGGCTTTGGTCAGCCCGAGGCTATAGTAGAAGACACTTGCCCAAGGTGCCACACAGCGGGACTGAACCCAGAACCATGTGGTTGGTAAGCAAGCTACTTACCACACAGCCACTCCTGCACCTTTAGTAAACGTTACTATAAAATGGTAAAGTGAAAATTAAAATATAGTGATATAGTGTGGTGAGCAGTGAACATTATCATGGTGTAGTATGGGTAGTGAACATTATCGTGGTGTAGTGTGGGTAGTGAACATTTTAGTACAGTAGTGTAATGAACATTATTATACAATGGTGTAGTGAACACTAATGGACAGTGATGTAGTATGGGTAGTGAAATAGTGGTGTGGTAAATATATGCAATTCACTAAACGGGAATGAATTCAATAACTGAGAAATCTTGTTTTGCCACAAATTGATATTTTATGCTCAGCTAAAATACATCAGTATTTTAAATCAGAGGAATGATTGACACATATGTTGGAAGTCTGATCAAAATACCTTTTCACATAATGTACTTTGGTCTTGTATTAGACTGAAACCAGTCAAAAAATACCAATAACTGCGAAATAAATTCAATCAACAAACACCATTCTCGAAGCGAAACTAACCTTGGTACGACATCAAATGCAATTGTTAACAATTATTTCTTTATTCTCTGCTGCCAAAAGAAATAAACAAAATTTTTTTTTCCTAAATCCAGTGTACCAGAGATTCTTTACCAAACAATAAATTAATTGCATCTCTTCTTATTATAGACTTGATTAGTCAGTGATTTTACCGCAAGTATTTTTAAATATAAACACACCATATATGTTACACATATAGTGAAGGCACATGGCTCAGTGGTTAGAGTGTCAAGCTTATGATCGTGAGGTTGTGAGCTCGAATCCTGGACCAGGTTGCGTGTTGTGTTCTTGAACAAGACACCTTATTTCACGTTGCTCCAGTTCACTTATCTGTAGAAATGAGTTTCAACATCACAGGTGCCAAGCTGTATCGGCTGTTCCCTTTCCCTTGGATAACACTGGTGGCGTGGAGAGGGGAGGCTGGTATGCATGGGCAACTGCTGGTCTTCCATAAAACAACCTTGCCCGGATTGTGCCTGGGAGGATAACTTTCTAGGTCCAATCCCATGGTCAG
>NC_043020.1:16261601-16286601 GCF_006345805.1 Octopus sinensis
GAGTGACACTAAGTACATCTAGCATTCAGGCTGTTATTCTGTACTTCGGCGTGCAAAGATCAGTTGTGTTTTGCAGGGTTGCTTTATTTTTACCCTTAACTTAGAAATAAAGAAAAACGTCAAATTCTTTGAGCAGGATGTACCATATGCGAAATCTGTTGTGATGAGCTCGAGTGACAAAATCTGATGACCTGGAGTTGCCTCTGATGTATATCTATCTATATATATGTATATGTATGTGTATGCATGTGTGTATATATATATATATATATATCACCTAACAGGATGATTGGTCAAAACAGTGATGACGTCACGTTCCGCTGGACTAGCCACCTAACAGGATACAGACATGGGTCAGATCTAATACAGCTATAGGTCAGACCCGATTCTGATTGGTCAAAACATTGATGACGTCCCGTTCTGTTGGACTAGCCACCTAACGAGACGATTGGTCAAAACTTTGATGACGTCCCGTTCCGCTGGACTAGCCACCTAACAGGTGATATAAAACCCAAACATTTCACAAGATTCACCAGAACTATTCGAACAGACACCAACCAAGAGTCATCACAGTTGCTCCCATTGGAACACAAGGTAAAACCTAAAATGAATTCCTCGCTTTTTCAAGAACATGAATGTTTTATATTGAATGCATATCACCACTATGAACTACTACATCATACTCTTTAAACATATAGCATGGACTCGCTTCACTATATATGAATTTTTTATTATATATGAATTTTTTATATTTGATAGCATGAACTATCTTTTTTATATATAAATTTTTTTTGATAAGGTTCGTCATTTCAAGAACTGAAACATGTTAAATAAATAATGTATATATAAAAATCAAAAATTTGTCTAATATAGCAGCATTTTCAAACTTCATTTTTTACAAATATATATGTATATATATATATATTTATATATGTCCAATCCATGCCAGCAGCATGGACACCAGATATTAAATGATGATGATGATATATATATATATATATATATATATATGGTTATATAGACATACCTAAATATATATATCCACATGCATAATCATTATATATATATAATATACACACAAATATACACACACATATATTTTGTGGCATGCACATGTATTTATACAAACCAGAGAGCACATATGCATCCACACCCAAGGAATTAAATGTTTACTCTTATAGACGCAAGGATATGCAAAAATATCCACATATACAAGTATCACACACATACATGTACACATCTGTCCATGTAAAGGTGTACACAGATGGACATATGCCATAAATATGAACTTGTACACACAGATATGCTCATAGATGTGTATAGACATCAATATATAAACACAATAATAAAAAGATTTTGCTCATAAATCCACAAAGACATCTATGTGTACAAAATTTCATGTGTTTGTATAATATTCATCGTGATAGACATGATGCCTAAGTAAATGAAGCAGCCAGACATTCTAAGGAATAGAGTAGCAAGATATTCTGAGGTGGCTGTAAGTAAAATGCCTTCTATGGCTGGGTGTCCTTCCTAACACCAACCACGTGACAGAGGAAGGTATATATCTTTTATCTTTTACTTGCTTCAGTCATTTGACTGTGGCCATGCTTAGGCACCACCTTGAACAAATCGACTCCAGGACTTTTTTTTGTCTTAAGCTTAATATTTAACCTACTATTTCCTTTTTGCTGAACTGCTAAGTTACAGGGTCATAAACACACCAACACCAGTTGTGAAGCAGTGGTGGGAGACAAACCCAGACACAAAGGCACACACACATAAAAATATACATTATATATATATATATATATATGTGTGTATATATATATATATATATATATATATATACATATATATATATATATATATATATATATATATATATATATATATATATATATATATACACACATATATATATATATACATATATATATATATATATATATGTTTATATATATATATTTTTTAATTTAGAGAAAGTACCTCATGAAACACGTGTTGCCAAGGAATAAAACAGTAGGTATTTAAAATAAAAATAAAAATTCTTTTTATTTGGTGAGAATTAGGGGTATACTATCTCTAAATTAAAATATATTTCTTCATTGAGAATAATTTGAACCTCTGTTATGCCAGAATTTTTATTCCCTAAAAAATAATTATTAAATATATATATATACTATATAAATAAACTTAATTATTAAAGCAACAAAATCATCGTAAAAAAATCACAATAACCTGCTAATCAAAGTTTCATGTTGCTGTTAGTTGGGCAGTTGTAATCAACAGCCCAATAATGGGAACATGAAACTCTGAGTAGCAGTTTCTGTGATATTTTGGTAATGTTTTTGCAGCTTTAATAATAAAGCATATTATTTTACTTCTGGTATTTGAGTACTATTTTTTACACTCTTGTTTCACATCTATGTGCTTACTCAGGTATATATATATATGATGGGCTTCTTTCAGTTTCCATTTATCAAATCCACTCAGAAGGCTTTGGTCAGCCGGAGGCTATAACAGAAGACACTTACCCAAGGTGGGACTGAGCCCAGGACAATGTAGTTGGGAAGCAAGCTTCTTATTTCTTTATTGCTCACAAGGGGCCAAACACAGAGGGGGACAAACAAGGACAGACAAACGGATTAATTCGATTACATTGACCCCAGTGCGTAACTAGTACTTAATTTATCAACCCTGAAAGAATGAAAGGCAAAGTCGACCTCGGCGGAATTTGAACTCAGAACATAACGGCAGACGAAATACTGCTAAGCATTTTGCCCAGCGTGCTAATGTTTCTTTCAGCTCGCCGCCTTTCTTTCCACACAGCCATGCCCACACCTGTATATAATAATAATAATTATAATAATAATAATATATATATATATATATATATATATATATATGATAATAAGTAAAAGAATTAAAAAAAAAAAAAAATATATATATATATATATATATGTATATATATATTGTATGTATATATATATATATATATATATATATATATATATATATATATATATTATATATATATATATAATAATAAATATTAGGGAATAAATCCAAATTTACAGGGAAAAAATCAGATTTAGGATTAAATCCAATTTTATAGTAAAATATTATAAAATATTATTAGAGACAAAACCACTATTTTGCACTTGTTTGTTTTGCAAAATAGTGGTTTTGTCTCTAATAATATTTTATATATATATATATATATATATGATAATAAGTAAAAGGAATTAAAAATCCAGTCAGATGCCATTACAGGATTCAGTGTTAAATAAATTTGGTTAACTATATCCAATGACCAGTGAAAGTAAGCCGGATACACATCCAAGGTAATTTCTCATGTATGACAAATTAATCCAAATATCATTTAGAAGAATTTCAAGAAATTTGGAATATGTAAGTCACCAAAAATAAGAATGGAGAAAGTCACATCATTAATGAGTGAATACACCATAGAAAACTGATGAATGTTTCTGCTGTCTCAAAGTATTTGGATACAGAAAATAACAGTCAAATTAATTTATCCCAAAATATATGTTAACACAATGTTATCAAGACAATCCAAAATTGATTAAATTCAAAGCAAACTAAAAGAAATATCTCTAGTAGATAAATGCATACAAAGAGACCATTAAGAAGAAATATGATATTCTAAGAAAAAACCTGCTTAGTATTTAACTACATTATGACAATTAGAAACATAGAAATTCTATCTCATTACTATTAGTTCTATTGACTATTAGTTCTATTAGTTCTATTGAAAAATTATACGTATTACATTATATGAAAATCAATTATAATTAATGGGTTATTTAAAATTGACATGTTTAGATGCTTTTCTTTATTTGTGAGAACATTTCAATGTAAAATTACCTTTATAATTTAATAATATTAATTTGAGAAGTAATTATATAATACATTTCTTCAAAGCAAAGATCACATTTAAAATTACCAGTGTTTTATGATGGTAGGACTTAATCATACTTAATGTTCCAATCTTTTAAATTCCAAATTCATTTACTAAGATTCATAGAATTACATTTCCTTCTATACTTAAATGAATGTAAGTGATTAAGAAATCTAGGTCTCCAAATTGTAGTAGATGAACCTATATAAAAATACTCACTGACCGCCACCTTGTTCTTCTTTATGTAGCATATGGTACTTTCGTTGACAACATAATAGTGACCTACTGCAGCATAACTTTTTACCTTCTTGGAACATATCCAACAATTGTACCTTCTCATGGAGTGTCATAATCTTTTTCTGGCACTTTAATTCCCTGCCAGAAGCCTTAGAAGGTGTCGGGCGTTTGGGCAGCATCTTGGGGCTTTAGTAACACACTGTAAAAAACACAGCACTCAACAAAATACTCGAGATAGCTACTGGACACAGTTTTTCTCCCCCAAAAAACCTACAAAACCTTCCTTTCTTCTAATATGTGCATATCACCAATGGGAGATTGAGCTGAAATTAAAAATATGGATAACTTTGCAGAGTTTATTGGATAACATAGGCAAGGAAATAAAGTTTTATTAGAAACATCACATCACTTCCACGTGGGCTCCATCAGTTATGTACAACACACCTAGATGATGCAATACAATGAATCGTGGAAGTTGTAAAGTTAATTTAGGAACACCTTCTGTGTGTGTGTGTATATATATATATATATATATATATATTTATATATATATATGTGTGTGTGTGTGTGTGTGTGTGTATGTATCTATGTATTCATTTATATGTGTTTATGTGCATATATATAAACACATATACATGTAATAAGTAAAAGGGATTAAAAGGGATTGCATACATGTGTGTTTGTATGTGTATGTTTCTATGTGTGTGTATGCCATGTGAATATACATATGAATGTGTATATGTACATTTATGTCTTTATATATATATATATATATGCATATATGTATGTGAATATGTGTGTGTGTGTGTGTGTGTGAGTACATATGATTTTTCTTTCTTTTCTTCTATCCTTCTTGCCATACAATTGTAAATTACCTCTTGCTCAAACTTGTTTCTTCGTTGTCGATGAGCTATAAGTGAAACAGGATGTTTTTGTCAGACGAACAGTTAAGGATTTGAGAGTTTTATTCCCTCTCAGAAATATATCTCTGAACACTTTATTCTAAGTAGCCAGGAAAAGCTTCTTTTTGAAGTTGTCACTCCCTGGAATATATATATATATATTTGTTTTATATATGTGTAAATATATATATATACACACATATATAAAACAAATAGTGAGGGATTATCTGTCGGGGCAAAATACTTCATAAGCTCTCTGTTGGCACACCAGGCTAACAATATTACTTAGATTAAGTGAAGAACTTCAAGTAATCTTGTGGAAGAGTCCAACGTTATGGTTCATTACAATTCTATATTGTAAATCCATGGATTTAAACACAATATAACAAGAAATGGCTCTGATGATGAAAGAAGTATTAATCTTTTTTAGGTCGTTCAATTTTCCTTAATTGATCAATAGACCGATTGAGTTAACTATATTGGCTCATGATCTTAAAAATTATCCTGTTGAAATAAACAATGTGTGTGATCAGATGTAGTGATGATTTTAAAAAAAGCACTCATATAAAATTAACTGTATGAGGACAATTCCCTCTGAGGACAACTACCCCTTAGGACAATTACCTCGCCTTGGTTAATTATCCCCTCTCCAATATATTAAAAAAGTTTTAAATCAGCATCTGTTGTCCTCAGGAGTAATTGCTATTGTCCATGGTGGAGGGGGGGTAAATGTCTTAGACTCAAAATTAACGTTTAGTCTCGTGTTGTATATATCTTTGATTTGTCATCACTAGCCCAAGTGATACTTGTGCGATACACTGTATATATCAACCTGTGCTAGCATGCAAAACAGACGTTAAGCGATGATGATGATGATATATACATATATATATTAACAATTGCTCACCGATAATTGGTGGACGCACGCAATTGTCGAGTGGTACCCGCATGAGCGGAAAAGACCACCCGGAAGACCTCCACGACGGTGGAGTGACGATTTCAAGAGGACGATTGGGATCACGTGGATGAGAAAGGCGCGATCCAGAGAGGAGTGGACAGTGTGCTGTGACCAGCGGTGTCAAATGGACGCCTGACGGACTGGTCGGTCAAGGTGATCAAGGTGATAACAGATAATGCTTTCTGAAAGTGATAAACAATTGCAGAGTGGAAGGTGTTTATAAGCCATTTAAGAAACACACAAAAACCGTTAGATTCACTTCAACATTCAAATTCAATTTGTCAGAATATTTTCGTCGCTTTAAGACCGCAACCCGTTCACTGACAAAACTTCATGCTGCATCTCTTTGTTTTGTCAGTGAACAGGTCACAGTCTCAAAGCGACGAAAATATTTGACAAATTAAATTTAAATGTTGAAGTGAATCTAACGGTTTTTGTCTGTTTCTTAAATGGCTTATAAACACCTACCACACTGCAATTGTTTTCATTCCAGCACATGATCTTAGATCAAGTCACTCACTATGCAAGTATACCTCCATATTTCTTTTCTGTGTATCTTTCTGTTGAAGAGCGTAGGCTCGAAATGTAAAAGACTTGTTTTATTTATATTCCTGAGCGCCATACTAATACAATTGTTTGTTTGTATTCCACCTGCCTTCATCTTTTGTTTATTTTCATAAAGCTTCCCGTTATATATATATATATATATATTATATATATATATATATATACTGTTGTGTCTGTACACAGTCAGTTTCTTTTTGTGCCTTATAATTTAACACACTCACCTATAAAATTTCCACTTATTCCTTATTTTTATTTTCCTAAAAGTTTTGTTGTCTTGCAAGGTTGCAAGATGCAACGAAAATTTTAGGAAAATGAAAATAAGGAATAAGTGGAAATTTTACAGGTGAGTGTGTTAAATTACAAGGTACAAAAAAAAATTACTCTCCCCAGACACAACAGAATATGCTTCAACACACGAACTCACATAAAGAATCTTGAAAACCAAATCCAAAAACGAAATATATATATATTTTCATTTCATTTCATCTAGTTTCAGCTCACGAGCTGTGGCCATGCTGGGGCACCGCCATTATATATATATATATAAATATATATATGTATGTATGTATATACTCTCACTACAATGAGAGTTTGTTGTTGTTGAGAGACAAATACAGTGAGAGAGTATGTGTGTATAGATGGTGCTATACTAATTAGCAAGCCTTGATTGAAAGCAGGAATAAGAGACCCAAGATACAGTGTACTTGTATCTAAAACAATCAAGTGACGTGATGCACAGCTATTCTAATCAGAGGGAGCTTCAACTGCGAAAGGGCATCCAGTAAGCTGGCAAATACAGTATATGGATCTTTTCAGTTTGAATGGCAGTTTTTTAAAATAATTTCCACGTAACTAAACACTTTTAAACTTCGTATACTGGTAGAATGTGTTTATAAAACATCTTTTTCTCTTGGCTTTATTGAGAAAATTCTATGGTTTGTAAGATATTTGTTGTGTTTTTTCTTCAATTTCTGCAATTTCAACCAATCAATTACGTCTATTTAGGTAAAAAACATTCTGTGCCATATGAATATGTCCCTCGTTTAAGAAACAGATTGGGTTTATTTACGTTTGCGAAGAAAAAAAGATACCCTTCCCCCCACCCCTAACTAACCCTAACCCTAAAACAGATTGAAATGCAATAGATCGATACTAGGGTCATAATTATGGGTGACAATTTCATATGACACTGCTAGAAAAAACTGCCATTCAAACTGAAAAGATCCCAGTATATTGTTATTAATAATTTAGCCTTAAAAAGTGTGAAAAAACGTATATTGCTGTGAAAGCCATATAAAATCATGGGCAATATTTACGATTTCGCAAATGTGCGGTGGTTTCCACAAATAATTATTAGTTCTGCGAATACTGAACTGCAAATAAGCGGGGGTTCACTGTATGTATATATTCATATATAAGAAATAAATTAAAAATAATGGTCATTACATATTTTCCCTTTATTGGATCAAACTTGGCTTACAGCTGTTTCAAGTAGTCATTATAGGTATATTACTAATAAGTTGACTCAATTGGTCTATTGATCAATTGGGGAAAATTGAACGACCTAAAAAAAATTAATGCTGCTTTCATCATCAGAGCCATTTCTTGTTATATTGTGTTTAAATCCATGGATTTATAATATAGAATTATAATGAACCACAATCTTGGACTCTAACACAGGATTACCTGAAGTTCTTCACTTAATCTAAGTAATAGTGTTAGCCTGGTGTGCCAACAGAGATCTTATGAAGTATTTTGCCCAGACTGATAATCCTTCAGTATTTGTTCTATATATATATATATATTCCAGGGAGTGACAACTTCAAAAAGAAGCTTTTCCTGGCTACTTAGAATAAAGTGTTCAAAAGATAATTCTGAGAGTGAATAAAAACTCTCAAATCCATAACTGTTCGTCTGACAAAAACATCCTGTTTCACCTATATCTCACTGACAACTAAGTTTGAGAAAGAGGTGATTTACAATGTATGGCAAGAAGGAAAGAAGAAAAGAAAGAAAAATCACATGTACTCACACGCACACATTCACATACATATATACATATAAAGACATAAATGTACATATATACATTCATATATTCACATAACATACACGCACATATTATAAACACACACATACAGATACACATGTGTGCATCCACAGACATGTGTGTCTGTATGTATATATAGTTATATATAAGTCTAAGTAAAACACAAACTCACAAGTGTACATACACATACAATAACACATACACTCACACAACATACGCATGCATACAAACCTTCACTCAAGAATATGCATACGTTTGTACACACACACACATTTGCATGCACACACACACAATGGTTTAATGGTCAAAATTGCAACTAAAGGTGACTGCTGGAAATATTGAAAATGTGTATTAAATAAGGCTTGTATTAATGGGAGGAAAGAATATAGAATTGACATGGATACATGATGTAAACTTTCAAGCAGACAGCTATCAAAATTACAGATAAGATTATACATAGGCAAATGAGTGGCTGTGTGGTAAGTAGCTTGCTTACCAACCACATGGTTCTGGGTTCAGTCCCACTGCATGGCACCTTGGGCAAGTGTCTTCTATTATAGTCTTGGGCCAACCAAAGGCTTGTGAGTGCATTTGGCAGACGGAAACTGAAAGAAGCCCATCGTATATATATATATATATATATATATATATATATAATATATATATATATATATATATATATATATGTATGTATGTGTGTGTGTGTGTGTGTGTTTGTGTATGTTTGTGTGTCTGTGTTTGTCTCCCCAACATCGTTTGGCAACTGATGCTAGTGTGTTTACGTCCCTGTCACTTAGCGGTTCGGCAAGAGAGACTGATAGAATAAGTACTAGGTAAGGACAAATATAAGTACAAAAATACATGTAAATGTTTACATAAGAACACAAATTTTCACAAATACAAAGTACAATAGTGTATGTACACAGATTATTCTTTTATTTTGTTTCAGTCATTGCGGACAAGCTGGAACACCACCTTTAGTCAAACAAATCTACCCCAGGAGTTATTCTTTGTAAGCCTAGTACTTATCCTATTGGTCACTTTTGCCAAACTGCAAAGTTATGGGGATGTAAACACACCAGCATCGCTTGTCAAGCTTTGTTGGGGGGACAAACACAGACACAGACACACAAACACACACATACGACGGGCTTCTTTCAGTTTCCATCTACCAAATCCACTCACAAGGTTTAGTTTGGCCCGAAGCTATAGAAGAAAACACTTGCCCGAGGTGCCACGCAGTGGGACTGAACCCAGAATCATGGGGTTGGTTAGCAAGCTACTCACCATACAGCCACTCCTGCACCTATTATATATGCAAAGACTATATATACATATAAAGAAACTTGAAACCTTTCACATATGCTGTCTGAACAATATCTGCAACACAAAATGGCAAGATAAGATATTAAATGTCAGAATCTTAGTAAAATGTGATCTCTCCCGTATCAAAAGCATGCTGCTAAGAATTCAATGCAAATAGGTAGGACATGTTTAAATGAAAGATGACAGCATTCTGAAAATTCTTTTGTATGGCCAACAAGTAGAGGGACACCACAGAAAAGGAAGATCCATCCTTAAGTGTAAAGATAAGTTGAAACAATCATGAAACTCTCTAAAGTCAAATTTGATATCTATGGGGAAAATCGTTGCTTAGATTGATGTACATGGTATAAAATGTCATAATGCATCAAAACAATTTGTGTTGAAGAAAGAGAACAGTAAACGAATTATATTCCACAATCAACAGACACATTTGTCTAATTCCAGACAATATCCAGATCATCATTGTTCCCATTCTGACTTCTTAGCAAAATCCATCCCTGGATTCAAATTACATATGGCTGTGTGGTTAGGGAGCTTGCTTCCTAGCTACATGGTTTCAGGTTCAGTCCCACTGCGTGGCACTTTGGGTAGGTGTCTTCCACTATAGCCCCGAGCCTACCGAAGCTTTGTGATTGATATTCGGCAGGTGGAAGTTACTGCCGTGTGTGTATATGTGCGTGTAGGTGCTTGTGCCTCTCCGAAAGAGAGAGAGAGAGGGATATTCATTGCAAATAGATGCAGCTTCTTTTCATCTTTTATTCTTAAAGTTGTTTTTTCTTTGTCTTACTTTCTTCCCTCTTAAATCCTCTCCTTCAAACTCTTCTATGTAAAAATTGATGGGGATGATCATCATATACATATATATATATATATATATATATATATATATATATATATATATATATATATATATATATATATATATATATATATATACATATATATATATGACACCATGATAGATCGTTAGCCACTACACACATTTTTTTCTCTCCTTGTTTTTTCTGTGTCCCTTTCTGTAGAAGAGCGTAGGCTCGAAACGTAAAAGACTTTTTCTATTCCTAAGTGTTATACTAATACATCTGTTTGTTTTGTACACCACCTGTCTTCGTCTTTTGTTGTTTTTTTCATAAACTCTCCCTATATATATATATATATATATGAAAACTACTGCCATGCAGGGAAAATGAGTGCCCGCCACTGAAGAGATTCAAGAGGATCAAAATCACATGTCTGGTGTTCTCAAGTTATGATGGCAGGAGTTTACTCTCACTTTTCAATAAACATTGAGTGTGGAAAGTGCACTGAATAAACCAACTGTAGATGTCTTCCTGGGGTTAAAATTGCAGTATCATCATCTCTTAGAGAATACCCATGTTAAAGTGGGGATGCCCCAGCATGGCCACAGCTCGTGAGCTGAAACTAGATAAAATATAAAAACATATATACATACATACATACATACATACATACATAATACATACATACATACATATGTACGTACATACATGCATATATACATATGATTATAGAAGAGGAGTGAAGAGTTGGTAAGGATGTAAAATTAATTTATTGACATACTTTCAAAATAAAGACAAAATAAATTCAAAGAAAGCCTACATACGTTTCGATTTTTGAATAATGTAATTATTTATGGTACTGAATCGAAACGTATGTAGGCTTTATTTGACTTTATTTTGTCTTAATTTTGGAAGCACGTTAATAAATTAATTTTGCATCCTTACCAACACTCCATTCCTCTTTTTAATCATATTTATACTTATAATAATCCCATACATATCGAAGAGTCTTTCCTCAACGGTGTTGGTGATTAAACCAGGGAAATTTGGATATAATAATCACTTATGAGGACAAGACATCGTCGCTCTGACTATCTATATATATCTATATCCTTTAAGTTTGTTTATGGGAAAAGCTTTTGAGTGCACTCATAAAAGCTCCTATGCTATTTATTCCGGCTTCCACTTATTGTTCACATCTTTCACAGTAATTCTATGGGATGGTCCAATGCATTAAAGGCTTTATGAATTTCCATCCAAAAGTTCTTGTTATTACTATATATATATATATATATATATATATATATATATGTATGTATGTATGTATGTATTATGTGCAGATTTGTATGTATTCTCATGCATATAGTTACATATCTAGACATACTCATATATGTTTAAATGATAAACTTCTGTGAAGTTTTACAGATTTTTACAGCTCCAGTGATGAATTGAATATGTAGTCTTCGAATTAGCTTTCTCCTTTCTGGTTTTGAGTATCCTAATTTCTCAAGATTGGTATTTAGGTAGTGTGTTACATATCCCAGAGCCCCAATAATTACAGGTATAAATCGGAACTTGTAATCTGGATAGAGTAACTGCAGATTTCTCAATAGTTCAGCATAGGTGTTCTCTTTTTAATTTATCTTCAGCTTTATGTTAACATCTGCTGGGCAGCTAATTTCCACAACTGTTTCTCTTCTCTTTCCCAAATCATTATATCAGGTCTGCTGTGCTTACATTTTATTGAGGTCTTCACTGATACATTCCACCAGTATTCCTTTTCATTATGAATGGCTATAGTTTCTACCATTATGTATGTATGTATGTATGTATGTATGTATGTATGTATGTATGTATGTATGTATGTATGTATGTATGTATATGGGTGTGTGCATGTATGGGTTTTTGCCTTCTCACCTTGACATTGCATTATAGCTGTAAACAAGCATCCCCCTTTTCACAGTGGTTTCTAACCCTTTTTATTTAAATGAATTTTCCTATTGACCTCTTTTAATGTGCTTATCCTTATGTATATGTTTACATATTATGAAATTTTGAATTTAGTTCACAGACCCCCCCTCCCGTACTACATTTGTGAACCACCAGGGCTCCGTAGACTCCAGGTTGGGAACCACTGATATAAGCAGTGTCATTCATTTTTAACCTTTCTCCCAAACATTGTCTGGTCTTGGGGAATGCAACCTTGTTTAAAAACATGTGATAGTTGATTACAGAAAGGGTATCTGGCCATAGAAAATCTGCCTCAATGAATTCTACCTGATTCAAACAAGCCAAGAAATGTGTACATTAAAACAATGAGGATGATGATGGCAATGAGGATGATGATGTTTGTTAAGCATACAGCCCAGTCCCAATAACCCATGACAAGACTGTCATAGGAGACCATGATAAATGGTGCAGAAGTGAAAGTAGAATGGTACGTGAAAAAGGAAATGGAGAAATCTTCTAACAATGCAGAAAGGAAAATTGAAACATATGAGATGAAAACGGGGCCACTGCCCATCAGGCTATCCAAAAGGCAGGATCCACGTTGACACATATTTCTTTGACTGTACTCTTCTGCAGATGGGCCTTTGTGCCAAAATATATAAAGGGTTTACAACTTTGATTTCTGCAGTTTGAAGCTTCCCCCATTTCTCTTTTCATTTATTATTCTGATTCTGTACTACAATGCTTCAAGTGAACTACAACACTCTTCTGTCCAGATATGATTATCAAGAATTGAAATGAAAACCCCTGAACTTTTATATAAATTACAATCTGTTTTGAGTAAAATGTTACCCAGATGGAAATGGAAAAACTGACAAAACACAAAGATCTTGAAATTTGAAAAAATGCAAGATGTACCATACGAGTGAGATTGTCGCCAGAGCAAGAAGCTGACTTCCATGCTGATGGCACGTAAAAACACCATTCGAGCGTGATTACAGGCGCAGGAGTGGCTGTGTGGTAAGTAGCTTGCTAACCAACCACATGGTTCCGGGTTCAGTCCCACTGCGTGGCAACTTGGGCAAGTGTCTTCTGCTATAGCCCCGGGCCGACCAATGCCTTGTGAGTGGATTTGGTAGATGGAAACTGAAAGAAGCCCGTCGTATATATCTATATATATATATGTGTGCGTGTATGTTTGTGTGTCTGTGTGTGTCCCCCTAGCATTGCTTGACAACCGATGCTGGTGTGTTTACGTCCCCGTTACTTAGCGGTTCGGCAAAAGAGACCGATAGAATAAGTACTGGGCTTACAAAAGAATAAGTGCCGGGGTCGAGTTGCTCGACTAAAGGCGGTGCTCCAGCATGGCCGCAGTCAAATGACTGAAACAAGTAAAAGAGTAAAAGAGTAAAGAGTATAAATATTGTAGTAATAGGTTCAAGCATCGCTGTGTGGTAAGAAGCTTACACGTCAACCACATGGTTTCAGGTTCAGTCCTATTGCATGGCAATTTGGGCCAGTGCTTTCTGCTATAGCCCTGGGCCAATCAAAGCCTCTTGAGTGGATTTAATAGATGGTAACTGAAAGAAGCCCTTTATATACACATGTGAGTGTGTTTGCATGTCTTTGGCTTTGTGTTTGTCCTCTACCAATACTTGACAACTGGTGTTGGCCTGTTTATATCATCATCATCCTCATCATCGTTTAACGTCCACTTTCCATGCTAGAATGGGTTGGATGATTTGACTGAGGTCTGGCGGACCAGACAGCTGCACCAGACTCCAATCTGATCTGGCAGAGTTTCTACAGCTGGAAGCCATTCCTAACGCCAACCACTCCGAGAGTTTAGTGGGTGCTTTTATGTGCCACCGGCACGAGGGCCAGTTAGGTGGTACTGGCAATGGCCACACTCAAATGGTGCTTTTTATGTGCCACCTGCACAGGAGCCAGTCCAGTGACACTGGCAACGACCTCACTTGAATGTTTTTTTACCCGTACCACCAGCACAAGTACTAGTAAGGCGACACAGGTAACGATCACACTCGAATGGTGTTTTTACGTGCCATCAGCATGGAGGCCAGCTTCTTGCTCTGGCTCGTATGGTACTCTTAGCACTCCACTAGCATGGATGCCAGTCATTGAATTTGATTTCGATAAGTAATTTAACAGTTTGGCAAAAGAGACTTATAGAATAAGTACCAGGCTTAAAAATTTGTTTGACTGTAAACCCTTCAAGGCTGTGGCCCCTTTGTTTGAGTGAAAGCCTTCAAAGTAGTGCCTCAGCATGGCCACAGTCTAATGACTGAAACAAGTAAAAGACAAAAGCTAAGCATTAATGCTCCAGCTGTCCCAGTCATAAAATATTGCTAGAATATTCTTAAGTGGACCCTTGATGAAGTAGAAAGAACATTTAGAAAATCCAGAAAAATAAATGTGACATTGAGAATAAATACACCATAATTGTACACAGAATGATTATATTTACCATGAAATGAATTACAAAAAGTGGTGGTGTTAGGCAACAAGAAATCTATTATAAAATATTTACTGTAGGACAAGAAAAATATCTAATAAATAACAATGAAAAACACACAGATAGTTTCAAAAACAGGAAGGAAAGAAACAACTGTCTTCTGCCTTCAAGGAAGCCAGTAATTAGAAAAGAGAGGCTGGTGTGATGGACAGTTATGAGGAAGAAGGAGAAGCAATAAAAATTGCATGGAAGAAATGTTTGGTTAAAACAATGGCAAGAGAATGGCCTATAGCTGGAAAAAGAACTGTAAAGGGTGGAAAAAGACAAAGAAACATTCTTTTCTACTCTAGGCACACGGCCCGAAATTTTGGGGGAGGGGGCCAGTTGAGTAGATCGACCCCAGTATGCAACTGGCACTTAATTTATTGCCCCCCGAAAGGATGAAAAGCAAACTCGACCTCAGCAGAATTTGAACACAGAATGTAAAGACAGATGAAATACCACTAAGCATTTCGCCTGGTGTACTACCATTTCTTATTTCTTTATTGCCCACAAGGGGCTAAACATAGAGAGGACAAACAAGGACAGACAAAGGGATTAAGTCGATTACATCGACCCCAGTGCATAACTGGTACTTAATTTATCGACCCCAAAAGGATGAAAGACAAAGTCGACCTCGGCGGAATTTGAACTCAGAACGTAATGGCAGATGAAATACCTATTTCTTTACTACCCACAAGGGGCTAAACACAGAGGGGACAAACAAGGACAGATAAACGGATTAAGTCGATTACATCAACTCCAGTGCGTAACTGGTACTTAATTTATCGACCCCAAAAGGATGAAAAGCAAAGTGACCTCAATGGAATTTGAACTCAGAACTTAATGACAGATGAATTACCACTAAGCATTTCACCCGGCATGCTACCATTTCTGCCAGCTCGCCACCTTAACGACAAAGCTCTGCCTATGAAGTACAGGAATAAAAATTGAGACTGAAGGGTTCTTGATTGTGGAGATACAGTATACATTAAATGACCACAGAGTATGAAGCGATTGAGGAGAAATAATTGACTATATTGGGACAGAAGCACAAAACAGTAATTTATATAAATATAAACTTGTTACCAATCTGAATATATCTGAGACAGAGTCAAACATAAGGAGGTCATTCTCTGCATTTTGTTATGGTGAAAAATTCTTGCTGTAGACTAAAAAGCTCCAATTCAGTGTGACCTCTACCTAGATTGATGGAAGCATGCATTTTGGAGTACTTATCTCATCATCGGTATCAAACACTGGAAATAGAGGCAACTCTAAACTGACTACAACGGTCATCGTCATCATCATTATCATCTGGTCAAGCTTGTTCAGAGATTTTTGACCCACACATGCCATCCATCTCAGTCCTGCATTAGTTGAAGGAGGTCTTGAGGGAGGCATCCAGTGTCTCAGGGGAGTTGATCTGCATATGCTGTGTTCAGATGACCAGCTAGAGTACTACAGCCACGCTTTGGCTAGATTCCAATCAAAATATATTGATGGTGTTAACCAACTGCCTGACCATCGTAAAATATCGATTGAAAGTGAAAGCAGTGGTTTGAATATGCCTGAGACATATACAAACCCATAAGATAGTCATTCACTACATTTTTTCATGGAGAAAAATTCTCCCTATAGTGAAATCTAATAAGAGAATCCTGGTCTTGTAGTCAATTCAGTCACCTCTATTTCCAATGTTTGATGCTGAAAATAAGGTAAGCACTTCGAAATGCAGTCATCCATTAATCTAGGTAAAAGGTGCTTTGAACTGACTTGGTGTGTTTATACTGTTTTATCTACAGTAAAGATTTTTCTCCATGGCAAAATGCAGTGACTGAAGATAGAAAGAATAGGTAATAGGTGTATGTATATATATATTTCAGGAATCCTTGTATTTTCATCAGTATCACATCCTACCCATAAGCCATCCACAAACACGTTGCTCAAATAACCACTAAAGTATTTAGTGGTGTAATACAACTGGATATACCAATTTTACATATTTGAGCATATGTCTTGAACATATTTGAACATAGGCGTAGGAGTGGCTGTGTGGTAAGTAGCTTGCTTACCAGTCACATGGTTCCGGGTTCAGTCCCACTGCGTGGCACCTTGGGCAAGTGTCTCCTACTACAGGCTCAGGCCAACCAAAGCCTTGTGAGTGGATCTGGTAGACGGAAACTGAAAGAAGCCTGCCGTATATATGTATATATATGTGTGTGTGTGTATGTTTGTGTGTTTGCTTTTGTCCCCCCAACATCGCTTGACAACTGATGCTGGTGTGTTTATATCCCCGTAACTTAGCAGTTTGGCAAAAGAGACTGATAGAATAAGTACTAGGATTACAAAGAATAATTCCTGTGGTCGATTTACTCGACTAAAGGTGGTGCTCCAGCATTGCCACAGCCACATGACTGAAACAAGTAAAAGAGTATGTAACAAGTTTATAATCAACCATATTGCTTCTGGCTGTCCTGTTTAGCCAAGAGAAAACTCTTCTCCAAGTATGACAGATTTGGTGGGGGTGCTATCACATACAGGAAACTATGCTGGCATTATGGAATTCCAACAGGAACTGTTTCAGAGAAGGGTAAAGAGATCATAGTCTGGGGTGTGTTGTTCCATACAGGCAAGGAAATCTATGAAAATTGACTAGTTGTTGTTTTCAAGGTTAACCAGTAAAAGAAGTAACCTCTGTATCAAAGCAGTGATCATAATGTCCAACAATGTATTTCCAAAAGAAATAGAGAAATTGTCAAAATATATATCCAGATCTTAAAGTAAATATTAGATATAGCCAAAAACATGGGGACTGAAAATGAAGGCAATTCCAACTATACTAAGTTATCTCTTCAGATTTTCTATAGAAATTAGAGCCAGCTCTGAGTTACATTTCACATACAAATATGCCTATGTAAACAATGTGAGTGAAGATAGAAAGAATAGGTAATGGGTGTATGTATATATATATTTCAGGAATCCTTGTATTTTCATCAGTATCACATCCTACCCATAAGCCGTCCACAAACACATTGCTCAAGTAACCACTAAAGTATTTAGTGGTGTAATACAACTGGATATACCAATTTTAAATATTAAATACATTCTTGATAACTGACACATCATCATCATTGTTTAACATACATATTAATTGTTGGTAGATACACCGCATTTCATTATTCAATCATAATATACTACCAAGTATATTAAAAGCATTTAGTCAATAACGTGTCCTACTATGTTAGCAATTAGTACGTACATAGTATACTAAGTATGATGGGAAAGATTTAAAACATATTTAACCAAAACCCAAGAAGTTACAACTACAGAGAAAATAGCAGTAGAAGGTGGTACATTGTTAGTTTGAATACAATAGAAATGGGAGGTCATAACAAAAGATTGCACTACTTAAGTTGCACTGAACTGCACTTGGCAGTGCAAGGGATGTCTGCAATAAAAATATAAGAAAATAATTTAATGTACCAATCAAAAATGCTATAAAGTCACTTCTTGTATGCCATTAATTCTGAAACTCAAGGAGGAAATGTTTGTGCAGAGGGAGCCCATGTGGGAGGTAGAAAAATATCGAAACTTTCTTCTCTTCTCAAATTTTGTTGTCTTTGATGAACATAACAGTGTGATTGACATAGCCCATTCCTCTGTTTTGCTCTGAGCCAGAAGACTTTCAGTCGTATCTTCGAACAATGTCTAATTTATTACACACAAAAATAGAGAGAAACAAATTCAATGAAACAAACAGCAGAGGAAAAAGCTGAGTTTTTCCATTAGTTTTTATTGTTGTTGCAGGAGTTATTATTGCTGTATCTTTTGTTGTTTGCTATTTAAAGGAGGAAGGTTATTGAATACTATTTAACAAGCAGACATTTTGTTTGACAAAACAGAAACAGAAGGTAAAGAAGCAAACCAGAGAAAAGAAAGATAAGTCCAAGTTTGAATTCAAGAAACAAAAAATGAAAACGGTAAATAAATGTCTGTTGTATATCAAATTAACTAGATTTTATTTCGTGCAATACTATATTGACAGTTACAAAAAAATATGTCTAATTTCTAGAGAGGAAGGACGGGCTTTGTTTGGCGGTTTCATATTTTTATGGTTTTTGTTTTCAGTTTTTGCTTTATTTTGGTTTTGTTTTCCACTCCACTTTCAAATTCTGAACATTTCTAAACTATTTGGAAATATTTGAGAATTATTTTGATAGGAGAAGTATCTAGCAAGTATTTACTGTCAATACATGTGACTTTGATATAAAACTGGTGTATGCTAGCTGCTTATATTCATTTTACATTGTATAATAAGCCATTAACAAGTAATACTCCAAAATACACACAATCCAAATATATATATGTATGTATGTATATATATATAATATATATATATATATAATATACATACCTATACATATGTATATATATATATATATATATATATATATATATATATATATATATATATATATGTATATATATATATATATATATATATATATTACATATATGTATCTATTTATATATCTATCTACATATATATATAATATATATGTGTGTGTGTATATATATATATATATATGTGTGTGTATATATATATATATATATATATATTACTTCAACAGACTGGTGTATATTTACAACAATACACTACATATCTATACATGTATTACTTCTATTTCTGATCTCATATTAAATATGACTGTTATCTACTATTCATTCATTTAATGTTTAGCACAACAGATTTGAATACCCACAGTATATTACTGTATATATATCACATGTCTGCATACATATGTACACACACATATATATGTATCAACAATACAACGCAATAATATAATGTTCACTAAGCTACGGTTTCACTACCCAAACTACACCACTGTATTATAAGTGTTTAATGTGGAATATAAAATAAAAAGAAATTAATATACTGTGAAGGAAAGGGAAAGAGACATTTTATGATATATGGAAGACCATATCAGAATTTAAAGGGTGCACATACCAGACACACACATATTTATATGCATATATCACTCAGTAGTTCTTATATCCTGAAAAGAAGCACGTTCTAAAACATTACAGTAGTAATATTTAGAAGGTTGTTTGTTATGGTCAGTCAGAGAGTGACCATTGGTTTTGTACTTATACAGCTAAGTGCCTTATAAGTGTGAAACCAATGACCACCAGCCATAATAAACAACCTTCAAATATATATATATATTTATTTATATATATATATACATATATATATATATATATATATATATATATATATATATATATATAGGGAGAGTTTATGAAAAAGGCAAAAGACGAAGACAGGTGGTGTACAAAACAAACAAATGTATTAGTATAATGCTCAGGAATAGAAAAAGTCTTTTACGTTTTGAGCCTACGCTCTTCTACAGAAAGGGACACAGAAAAAACAAGGAGAGAAAAAAAAGGAGAGAAAAAAACGTGTGTAGTGGCTAACGATCTATCATGGCGACTATATATATATATTATATATATATATATATATTATATATATATATATGTATGTATGTATGTATATATATATGTATGTATATATATATGTATGTATATATATATGTATATATATATATATATATATATATATATATAGTATGTATATATATATGCATAAGTATGTATATGTATGTATATACATATACATATATATCAGCGGTACAGATAACAGGGGGGGCAAGGAGAGTGACCACTCCCCACTGGCACATTTCTCAAAAATTGGCACCTTTACAACAATTTTTTTATCTCTATAGTTACCAGAATCAGTAGTCATAAGCTTCATACAAAATGACTTTATTACTAAAACATGAAATTAATGAATGTAAAATTCAATTATGTAATGAAATGTAATGAAATGTAATGAAATATTTCATGTATTATAAGAAAAATGGGTTTAAAATTGTTTCGCATGTGTCAGAGGGCCTTTTTGTCATGTGTTTGCTCTTCCTTAGCTTTAGAACCTGAATAAGCTTCTGGTATATATCAGGCTAAGTAAAAAGTAAACAACGTTTTTGTAACATGAAATCACAATATATTTCAACAATGTGGAAATTTTATTCATCAAAGTAAATACCATTATAATCAATACATTTTTGCTAACGAGTTACAAGTTTGTTTATTCTGGTAACATAAAAACCTGGAATTCTGAAGCTGATGAACTCTTTGAATGCACTTTCAGTATTGGTTTGATTTTTGAACTCCTCTCTTTCAGGAAAGCATCAAGGTGCTTGGAAAAGCGGTAGTCGGTTGCAGTAAGGTCTGGGGAATGAGTTGGGTGGGGAAGAACTCCATAGCCAAGTTCCCTCAACTTCTGGAGTGTCATTAGTGAAATGTGTGGTTGAGCATTGTCATGAAGAATGATTTGCCCTCTTTTGTTGACTAGTTTGGGATGGAGGAGTAGCAGTTTTTTGTTTTTGGAATTTCATGACAATATGTTTCTGCAGTAATGGTTTTTCTGGGTTTTAAGAGGTTATAGTGGATGAGTCCAGCAGTACACCACCAAACAGTCACCATAAACCTTCTTTATGAAGATCTCAGGCTTAGGGATGGTTTTCAATGCTTCATTTTGGTCCAACCACTGTGAAGAACGTTTTTTATTATTGTACAGAATTCCTTTTTTACCGCAAGTTACAATACGGTTGAGAAATGGATCAGTCAGGTTATGGAGAGGAAGTGAAAGGTAAATTTCATATCTGCATTTTCTGATTTTCCTTCAAATCATGTGGTACCCATCTGTAAAGCTTTTTTGGATTTCCAGTTGCATGCAGTTTTCTGGCTAACTTGAAGCTCTTTTGCCAGGTCTCAAGTGATTTTGCAAAGATCTTTCTCAATGATGGTCTTTAATTTACCATCATCAATGACCAATGGGCATCCACTATGCTCACAGTCTTTAACGCTCAGGTCTCCACTTCGAAATTGTAGAAACCATTTTCAAGCTGACCACTGGTCATTTCCTCACCAAATGTTTCATTGATATTGCATGTAGTTTCAGCTGCTTTACGTCCTTTTTTGAAGTTGAAATGTAAAATTGCTCGAACATTGCGCTTTGAGAGTTCCATTTCAAATGATTGTAACAACAGTGAGAAAAATATCAATATTAATTTATTGATGCATTTGGGCAAGTATATGTTTGTATTATCACACAGGTTAAAAAAATATTAAAATAAAAAAATTCAAAACTGCAAAAATCCAGTATAAATTCTTCATGGTTCAAAACATTGTTTACTTTTTACTCAACCTGATACATACATATATATATATATATATATATATATAAGCAATTGCAGTGTGGAAGGTGTTTATAAGCCATTTAAGAAACAGACAAAATCTGTTAGACTCACTTCAACATTTAAATTTAATTTGTCAAAATATTTTCTGAGCAGCACGGAGTTTTATCAGTGAACAGGTCGCAGTCTCAAAGTGCCGAAAATATTTTGACAAATTAAATTTAAATGTTGAAGTAAGTCTAACAGATTTTGTGTGTTTCTTAAATGGCTTATAAACACCCTCTACGTTGCAATTATTTTCGTTCCAGCACACAATCTCAGATGAAGTCACTTGCTCTGCAAGTACATCTCCGTAATATATATATGTATTCTTTTTTTATATTCTTTTATTCTTTTACTTGTTTTAGTCATTTGACTGGCCATGCTGAAGCACTGCCTTTAGTTGAACAAATCAACCCCAAGACTTTTTTTTTGTATGCCTAGTACTTATTCTGTTGGTCTCTTTTGCTGAACCACTAAATTATGGGGACATAAACACACCAGCATTGGTTGTTAAGTGACAAACACAGACACACAAACATATACATATACATATACATATACATATACATATATATATATATATATATGTGTGTGTGTGTGTGTATATATATATATATATATATATACATACATATATATGACAGTCTTCTTAATTTTGTGTATTAACTCTGTTTGATTTTCAAAGTATAGTGAGTCTTAGTTCATCTTTGTTCTCTGCCATTTCTTCTTTATTTCCAAGAGGAAAGATTTGATTATTGCTTCAAAGAAATTCCTCCTCCTCACATGTTTTCATTGCATAATGCTAAGATTTATCTATGAGTGATTTTGTCTCTCGTTTTCCTTGTATTTTTCATCAGTAATTATTTCTTCTCCATCATATGATAATAAGGTACTACACGCTGGTACACTTAGAAAATGAAGTTTTTGCTCATCTATCTAAACACAGTAGAGCCTAGAGATATTGTTTTTGTTATCCCTACAGATTTGGCTGGTGGTGCTTGAAGAAATGGGGTTATGTTATTTTTGCTGTTGCTATTTATATTCATTATTCTAATTTACATTTTTGCCTTAGCCACCAGACAGAGTATGTCACCTGCCCTATCTTGTTAAAGGTGAGCGTGACAAGGCAGTCCTTATGATTGACTCAGCTAATAGCTGAACTTGTCCTACATGTGACAACAGCTGTTCAACATGATTGAGCCTGTTGCTTAGCTCTTTGGCACTCAGATTAGTTCATTAAATATAATGCTTATTTATTCACACTGTGTTGAATTATTCATGCATTATCTTGTAACTTTGAGATTTAGAATGGTATTGTAGGACAGGTGCAAAAGGCCAGATCTGACCAGTTTGGACATAAAACATGTAGAATATTTGGGCCAGATTTAGACATTTTAAATGCTAGATGGTTAATCACATACACAATACTGGATACCCTGCCTGTCATAAAACCAACATTTCTCCAATTCATTGACAAGAGATTTATGAAATTTCACTCTTGCGAACAGATTGAAAGTCTTTCCACTTTCTAAGAACCAGGGTTATGTTGCTCTTTTCTTTGCCTTTTCTTCTATGAAATCATCAGGCAGAGAAGCTGAATTTTTTGTATCATAGCTTTCTTGCAATTTTTATTTTCCAGGAAAACATTTCATATTCAAAACTTCTTGGCTCAAGACACCATAAAGGTGTTTTTGTTTTGTTGTTTGCATTGTGAAAATACTTTTCCTTTCTTTTTTTTTGTTTTTGGCTATCATCAGCATCTGTGTTTACATTACAAGTGTGTTTGTATATGTTCTGTATATTTTTCTAATGTTTGTGTTTGTCTTTGTAATTGCATCTGTTTGTTTAAATGCCATAATTTTACATATATATGTGTGTGTGTGTGTTTTAGAGAACATTATGAAAGTATGTGTGTTTGTCATTTTTTACAGGCCTCTGTTTTTGTTTTCACAATTTTCAACAATTTCTTTAAAAAATATTTGGTACTGTGATCTGTGCTGCTTCTTTTCTTTTGATATTACCTCCTCTTACCGTGGCTACAGATGAAGAAGAATTCATCTTTAAGAATTTGTGAATAAACAAATATTCCTTAAAATTAGATAAATGTTTAAAAGACAAAACTTTTTGTCTACCCCAAGGGAACTGGATACTCTTTGTACTTTCATAAGGTTGCCTGCTTGAGCATAATCTGCAAAAGGAACTTTCATTCGGTAAACATGAAAAAATCCATTTCCATTAATGGAAGACAAAGTGTGTCTATAATAATAATAATAATGATAAAATAATGATAATAAATAAATGCGCCCTTTTAAAGCCTAGCGAGGCTCATGCGCCCGGTTTCCCGGTTTCAATGGCATATGTGTTCCCCAGCTGGATGGGATGCCAGTCCATCGTAGCATTACTCATTTTTGCCTGCTGGGTGGACTGCAGCAATGTGAAATGATGTGTTTTGCTCAAGAACACAAC
>NC_043020.1:16291601-16309101 GCF_006345805.1 Octopus sinensis
ATGTATGTATGTATGTATGTATGTATGTATGTATGTATGTATGTATGTATGTATGTATGTATCTATGTATGTATCTATGTATGTATGTACCTATCTATCTATCTATCTATCTATCTATTTATCTATCTATCTTTCTGTTTGTGTATGTGTGTGTGTGTTTGTGTATCTGCATATACATATCCAGCTCTATGCATGAAAATACACACATAAAACAACCATACAAATCTACACACACATATATATATATATATACATGCAAGGATACACACAAAAAATAGCCTGTTGATGTTGTTGAAATTCCAATGAAGGAGCCTTGGATCTAGGTTAGAAACCAGCTCTTTCTCAATTGGTATGAGATCTTGAAATAAAACTAAATAACAACATACCTACATACATACATACATATATACATACATACATACATATATGAATATATATATATATATATATATTTATATATATATACATACACATGTACATACATACATACATACATACATACATGCATACATACATACATACATACATACATACATACATACATTCATACATACACACATATTCTATTTAGATTACAAGTTCATGTTTATATCTGTAATTATTGGGGTGCTGGGATATGTAACACACTGCCTAAATACCAATCTTGAGAAATTAGGCTTCTCAAAAACAGAAAGGAGAAAGCTGGGTTGAAGACCACAGGGCCAATCCATCATTGGAACTGTAAAAATCTGTAAAACTTTCCAGAAATTTATCATTTAAGCATATATGAGCATGTCTAGATATGCAAATGTATGCATGAAGACACATAAAGCAAAACATACATACATATATACATACATGCATGCATGCATGCATACATGCATACATACATATATACATATATACATACATACATACATACATACATACATACATACATACATACATACATACATACATACATACAAACATACATATATACATACATACAGTAAAAATATACAAGACTTTTCTCAAGTTCCAAATGTGAATTTGTCTGTGTTAACTACATCTCAAAGATGGAGCCTTGTATGTTTGTTGGAAACCGGTTCCGTCCTCAGTGGAAGATTTATAATAATTAAAAAATAGAAGAGACATAAACACATACATACATACATACATGTGGCCTTGGGTTCATCCCATTGCATGGTACTTTGGGCAAGTGACTTCACTATAGTTCTGGGCGCTGTGATTGCTCAGCCCAGACCTCTGTGTGTGTGTGTGTGTGTGTATGTGAAGGCACATGGCTCAGTGGTTAGAGTCTTGAGCTTATGATCGTGAGGTTGTGAGTTCGAATCCTGGACCGAGCAGCGTGTTGTGTTCTTCAGCAAGACACTTTATTTCACATTGCTCCAGTTCACTCAGCTGTAGAAATGAGCTGCGACGTCACAGGTACCAAGCTGTATTGGCCTTTGCCTTTCCTTTGGATAACACTGGTAGCATTGAGAGGGGAGGCTGGTATGCATGGGCAACTGCTGGCCTTCCATAAACAACCTTGCCCAGACTTGTGCCTTGGAGGGTAACTTTCTAGGTGCAATCCCATGGTCAGTCATGACCAAAAGGGGTCTCAGCATGTATGTATGTATGTATGTGTGCACATGTGTATATATATATATATATATATATCACCGTGATCACCATGACCAACCATGCTATCAGATGTTGCTACACATCGCTGGTCACAATGCGCTTCGCGTTGTTTTAGCCTGCAAATGACGCCACCCTCTGGCTGAGCGAGCAGGGCAACAGAAGAAAGAGTGAGAGAAAGTTGTGGCAAAAGAGTACAGCAGGGGTCACCCCCCCCCTGCAGGAGCCTCGTGGAGCTTTAGGTGTTTTTGCTCAATAAACACTCACAACGCCCGGTCTGGGAATCGAAACCGTGATCCTACAACCGCGAGTTCACTGCCCTTCCCACTGGGCCATGGCGCCTGCACAAACACACACACACACATATATATATGTATATATACACGCATAGATAGATAGATAGATAGATAGATAGATAGATAGATAGATAGATAGATAGATAGATAGATAGATAGATAGACAGAATGACAAAGATCAAAAATGAAGTGAGCAAATCATTTTACTACTTCAGTATCTGTGGACGTGATTAATATAGTATATACCAGGTTTTTATACCCCAATGAATTTATACACATGTATATGTATGTATGTATGTATGTATGTATGTATGTATGTATGTATATATATATATATATATATATACGCGAGAAAGAAGCAACAAGAATGGATAGGTATTTATATATATATATATATATATACATACGTATATCTATATATATATATATATATAGCACATATATATATATACACACACAACATATTATTATATACATTTATATATTTTAATATAAACATATATATATATACATATATATATATATATTATATATATATATATATATATATAATATATATATACATATACATATAATATATTAATATATATTATATATATATATATATGTATGAATGTATTGTATATATATGTGTGTGTATGTAATACTTACATACAAAGATGCACACGCATACACACATACATGGAAAGAAAAAAATATGATAAAAAGTATTTATAAAGGAGACTTGATAACAGTGATGAAGACTGAGATAAAGAAATAACATTCAAAACTGGTTGCAGTTAGATTAAGTAAGCTTCCACGGTTGCCGTTTGTTGAGAGACATCAAATAGATTAGTATACATTATATTTGATCTCTCTCTCTCTTTTACTCTTTTACTTGTTTCAGTCATTTGACTGTGGCCATGCTGGAGCACTGCCTTTAGTCGAGCGACTCAACCCCGGAACTTATTCTTTTTTTGTAAGCCCAGTACTTATTCTATCAGTTTCTTTTTGCCAAACCGCTAAGTGACGGGGACCGTAAACACACCAGCATCGGTTGTCAAGCAATGCTAGGGGGACAAACACAGACACACAAACACACACATGCATATATATATGTACATATATACGACGGGCTTCTTTCAGTTTCCGTCTACCAAATCCACTCACAAGGCTTTGGTCGGCCCGGGGCTATAGTAGAAGACACTTGCCCAAGATGCCACGCAGTGGGACTGAACCCGGAACCATGTGGTTGGTAAACAAGCTACTTACCACACAGCCACTCCTGCGTATATATTATATAGTATATATTATATTCGATCTTTTATTTTTATTTTTATTTATATCAATTCACTTACTGTAAGGAAGAGGGACTTAGCAATGTCATATGCATTTCCAAAACCAGCTGCATTGCCTTGTGTCTTTGATTTTAAGTCAATGTGATTGATGGAAGATTTATGTTGTGGCTGATGCTTTCAGTAAAGTCAGTTGCTACAAGCATTATGCTATGTGTCGTAAGGTGGCAAGCTGATTGAATTGTTAACACACTGGACAAAATGTTTGATGGCATTTTGTTCATCTGTACATTCTGAGTTCAAATTCCACCGAGGTCGACTTTGCCTCTCAACCTTTCGGGGTTGATGAAATAAGTACCAGTTGAGTACTGGGATTGATGTAATTGACTTACCCTGCCCACAAAACTGCTGGCCTTGTGCCAAAATTTGAAACCAACACTGCTTAATTCCAGATCCAACATTTTTAGTAAATACAAGCACATGGATAAATTTCTTTTGCCAAAGTGGGCGATAAAACCCTTTGGTCTTCTCCTCCTTGCATTATCTTATACCCACTTTTGGTGGACAAAGGGGACACAACACTTGGTTTTCTTTCCTTTCTTTCTTTTTATGTTTTTATTCACCTTTTGTTTTCTTGTACCACCTTTTACATCCACCTTCTCTTTTTTTCCTCTTGTATTCTCATAGGCAAGCATTCTGTTTTTCAGATAAGACCAGTGTTGTGTATTCCAACACAAGGCTTGACATATAAATCTCCTAAATTATTATTTTTCCACAGCAGGAAACTATTAGTAACTCATATTTAAGTATTGTGTATATTAAATTATACATATATATGTATATGTATAAAAAGCAAATAAGTAACAAGGATGTCTAGGTATTAGTGCATTATATCCATTTCAAGCGGCTCCATTTAATTGATCAATGCAAGCATTACATCAATATATCTAACATATATGTACGTATACATATACATATAAATACATATATACATACATATAATATATATATATATTATATATATATATATATAATATATATAATATATATATACATATATATATATATATACACACACATGTATATATCCCCATGGGGTGAGTTGTAATACATATAAGAAATTAAAGAAGGAAAATGCACACATTTTACATAGTTTTAATATATTTTTTAACATATTTTATATTGTGTTTGTTGACCAGTTTCACTTTCGTTAATCATAACATTAGAATTATTTTAATTACGTATTTTCTTAAGAAAATACATGATTAAAATAATTTTAATGTCATGATTAGCGAAAGTGAAACCAGTTGATAACCACAATATAAATTATGCTATAAAGTATATTAAAACTATGTAAAATGTGTACAGTTTCCTTCTTTAATTTCTTATATATATATATATATATATATCGTCATCATTGTCATCATCATTTTTTCATGATGGTATGGGTTAGACGATTTGACAAGGGCTGGCAAATCAGGGGACTGCCAATTACACTGATCCCAGTGTTCAACTGGTACTTATTTTATTGACCCTGAAAGGACAAAAGGCAAAGTTGACATCAACACTATTTGAATTTAGAACATAAAGAAAAACAAAATACCGTTAAGCATTTTTCCCAGCATGCTAGCAATTTTGCCAGCTCAATATCTTAATATTATAATGTAATATATTAATATTATTAGTAATACAGGCCCAGCTGCTGCAACAGTTTGAGCTTAAAGGGCCCACAGCTCTTCAATATATTTCCAAAATGCCTGAGAGACCTGCATGGTGTAGATGCTAGTTTTATTAAGACAAAATTGTATCTCTTGCAGTCAAGGTTTCCAGATGAGCCTACCTCATGGCAGGAAACAAAGATAAGGCCAGCGGTATCAAATTCCCTTATTGACCAAATGCCATGTGTCTGAGGAGGTTTCAAATAAATGTGTAACTCAGTCAACGGTGGTACCTCAGCATGACAGCAGCTTTGAAGCTGAAACATTTTTAGAAATAGGCGTAGGAGTGGCTATGTGGTAAGTAGCTTGCTTTTGCTTACCAACCACATGGTTCTGCGTTCAGTCCCACTGCGTGGCACCTTGGGCAAGTGTCTTCTACTATAACCTCGGACCGACCAAAGCCTTGTGAGTGGATTTGGTAGATGGAAACTGAAAGAAGCCTGTCGTATATATGTATATATATATATATGTATGTGTGTGTTTGTGTGTCTGTGTTTGTCCACCACACCCAACATCGCTTGACAACTGATGTTGGTGTGTTTACATCCCCGTAACTTAGCAGTTCAGCAAAAGAGACTGATAGAATAAGTACTAGGCTTACAAAGAATAAGTCCTGGGGTTGATTTGCTCGACTAAAGGTGGTGCTCCAGCATGGCCACAGTCAAATGACTGAAACAAGTTAAAGAGTGAAAGAGTAAATATAATAATTTGCATAACAGATATGTGTATATATGTATTCTTTTTATTTTTCTACTTGTTTCAGTCATTGGACTGCAACCTTGCTGGAGCACTGCCTTGAAGAATTTTAGTCAAACGAGTTGACCCCTGTACTTGTTTTTATAAAAGCCAGTACTTAATTTACTGGCCTCTTTTGTTGAATGACTAAGTAACAGAAATGTAAACACACCAACACTGGTTGTCAAATGGTGGCGGGGGACAGAGACAAACACACAAACACAAACACACACACACATAAATATAATGGTCTTCTTTCAGTCTCTGTGTACCAAATCCACTCACAAGTCTTTGGTAAGTGGGACTGAACCTATGATCACATGATTGGGAAGCAACCTTCTTACCACACTGCCACACCAACTCCTGTGTATATATATGCATTCTTTTTTTTCTCTTACTTCTCTAAGGCAGTGCCCCAGCGTGAGGAACTGCTTTGGGGAATTTTAATTATATGAATTGACCACTGCACTTACGTTTTCAAATCTGGTGCTTATTCTATTGGCCTCTTTTGCCAAACTACTAAGTTATGGGGATGTAAACACACCAACACCGATTATCAAGCAGTAGTGGGATACAAACACAGACATACACTCAAACACACACATGCATATTCACATGCATGCACACACACTTGCGCACATGCATGCCTCACATACATATATGATGGGCTTCTTTACAGTTTCCATGAACCAAATCCCCTCATAAGGCTTTGGTCAGCCTGAGGCCATAATAGAAAACACTCCCAAGGTACCACAGAGTGAGACTGAACCTGGAAGCAGGTGGATGGGAAGCAAACTTCTTACCATACTACTAATGCCTTCACCTATATATTCTTTTCGGGCACAAGGCCCGAAATTTTTAGGGTGGGGGCCAGTCGATTAGATCGGCCACAGTACGTAACTGGTACTTAATTTATCAACCCTAAAAAGATGAAAGACAAAGTTGACCTCGGCGGAATTTGAACTCAGAACACATCTGGGGGCGAAATACCACTAGGCATTTTGCCTCACGTGCTAACAATTCTGCCAGCTGACACCCTTACTGGCACCTATATAACCCCACTAACATACCACTTATTCCACATGCCTAGTGAAGCATCTACAAGTGAAGTACATAGCTATGAGTCAAGTCCCTTTACCTGGCATTTGTCAACTTGACAGGGGCCCTCACTCTGTGTTCTAGTGCTAGCTAAGGAAGCTAGGGGGTAGATGAACGGCTTGTGAGGGCCATACATTATCTGTACAGAAGTGCAATCAACACAACATCAGCTATAGGAGATGGTGAAAAATTTAGTGGCAGGATAGGGGTCAATCAGGGTTCAGTTTTCAGTTATATCAGAGTTTCAGACTAGTTCTCCATAGGAAGTTCTGGAGGCTTCAATATGTTCGGGAAAAATGATGATGATGATGATGATGATGACGACAACGACGATAACAACGATGACGACGACAACAATGATGATGATGATGATGATGATGACGATGAGAAAAATTATGATGATAAGGATGCTGACAACGGCAATGACAATGATGAAGATGATGCGATGATGATATTGATAATAATGATGATTATGATGATGACGACGATGATGATGATGACAATGACGATAATGATGACAACAATGATGATGATGATGATGAAAATCATTACGATGATAAGGATGCTGATAATGGCAATGATGACGATGATAATGACAACAACAACAACAACGACAATGATGACGACGACAATGATGATGATGATGATGAAAATCATTACGATGATAAGGATGCTGATAATGGCAATGATGATTATGATAATGACAACAACAACAACAACAACACAACGACAATGATGACGACGACGACGATGATGATGATTATGATGATGGCAACAATGCTATTTCGCTTGTATAACATTGCTAACGCCTTTGGTTAAGACATGAACAAAGCAATAAGAGTACAGCAACTGAATCATCAATTGTCTTTTATTGTTAATTAATTCATGTATTAAACCTGACTTGAGAGAGACGAAATATTTACAGTGAGAGGGCGAACAGCGATAAGAGATTAATAACTAAGATTATGACTGAACTATAGAATATTTTAGAGGATACAATAGATATCAGAAACAGACGGTCAGAGATATGTGTGGTTAAGTAGGCAGGTAGGTTGGCTGGTGGATGGTTAGGTAGTTAGGTACAGAGGGCAGAGGTGAGGATGGTGGATAGGCAAGGTGGTGTGGTAAGATGTTTGCTTTGCAGTCATATGGCTCCAGGTTCAGTCTTGCGGTTTGGCACTTTGGGCAAGTAGTGGAGGCACGTAGCCTAGTGGTTAGAGCAGCGGACTCGTGGTCCAGGGATCGCAGGTTCGAATCTCAGACCGGGCGATGTGTGTGTTTATGAGTGAAACACCTAAGCTCCACGCAGCTCCAGGAGAAGGCAATGGCGAACTTCTACTGACTCTTTTGCCACAAATTTCTCTCTCTTTCCTCCTGCATCTTGCAGCTCACCTGCGACGGACCGGTGTCCCATCCAGGTGGGGAACCTATGCGCCAAGGAAACCGGGAAACTGGCCCTTATGAGCCAGGCATGGCTCGAGAAGGAATCTCAGACCGGGCGATATGTGTGTTTATGAGTGAAACACCTAAGCCCCACGCAGCTCCGGCAGAAAGTAATGGCGAACTTCTGCTGACCCTTTCACCACAACTTTCTCTCACTCTTTACTCCTGCATCTTGCAGCTCATCTGCGATGGACCAGTGTCCCGTCCAGGTGGGGAACCTATATGCCAAGGAAACCGGGAAACCAGCCCTTATGAGCCAGGCATGGCTCAAGAAGGAACAAACAAAAACAAACTTTGGGCAAATGCTTGTCCACTGGTAGGATGCAATTTAGCACAATGAGGATGACTTTTTCAGGTGGTTTAACACCCAATGCTTTGAGGGAGTCATCCCCACTGTGCTATTTCACAACCTGCTGGCAAACAAGCAAAATATATATTGAGTATGTATGGTCAATAATGTTTGCAACACTAGTTCTGCTTCTAATTCATATTTGAGTTTATTATTTGATACACATCGTCATGGCATACAAGCAAATGGTTTTACACTATTTGTATATAGGCCTAGGAGTGGCTGTGTGGTAAGTAGCTTGCTTACTAACCACATGGTTCCGGGTTCAGTCCCACTGCGTGGCACCTTGGGCAAGTGTCTTCTACTATAGTCTCAGGCTGACCAAAGCCTTGTGAGTGGATTTGGTAGACAGAAACTGAAAGAAGCCCATCGTATATATGTGTGTGTGTGTGTGTGTATGTTTGTCCCCCCCCCCCGCCGCCAACATTGCTTGACAACTGATGGTGGTGTGTTTACGTCCCCGTAACTTAGCAGTTCGGCAAAAGAGACTAATAGAATAAGCACCTGTCTTACAAAAGCATAAGTCCTGGGGTCGATTTGCTCGACTAAAGGCGGTGCTCCAGCATGGCCACAGTCAAATGACTGAAACAAGTAAAAGAATAAAGAGTAAGGGAGTTACAAACTGGCACTTCAGTTTCAGTTTGATTCAAATACAAGATGTTGATAAGATACAAAAATGGTGAAATATGAGTATCCATCACCTGCTGAATGGCACATGGGTCGAATTGTCTTGCCTGGCTATAATTTTAAGATGTTTTAACACCTGGCACTTTGAGGGAGTCATTCCCAACTTGCTAAGCCACAGCCTACTTGCAAACAAGCTGAATCCTGGAAAGAGCCAACAGTCAGGGGGGAAAAAAAACCCATGAGGTTCTCCTCTTTGAAGATACAAGGACCAACTACTAAAAACAACACTGAAAGCCATTGGACATGAGCCTTTTCTGGAGAACTCTTGTTGCCCTGCAACACCCTCAGAGATAGTTTTACTCTTTTACTCTTTTACTCTTTTACTTGTTTCAGTCATTTGACTGTGGCCATGCTGGAGCACCGCCTTTAGTCGAGCAAATCGACCCCAGGACTTATTTTTTGTAAGCCTAGTACTTATTCTATCAGTCTTTTTTACCAAACTGCTAAGTTACGGGGATGTAAACACACCAGCATTGGTTGTCAAGCGATGTTGGGGGGACAAACACAGACACAAAAACATAAACACACACATACATATATATCATCATCATCATCATCTTTTAGCGTCCACTTTCCATGCTAGCATGGGTTGGACGGTTCGACTGGGGTCTGGGAAGCCAGAAGGCTGCATCAGGCCCAGTCTGATCTGGCAGTGTTTCTACGGCTGGATGCCCTTCCTAACGCTAACCACTCCATGAGTGTAGTGGGTGCTTTTTACATGCCACCCACACCGGTGCCAGACGGGGCTGGCAAACAGCCACGATCGGATGGTGCTTTTTACATGCCACCGGCATAGGGGCCAGGCGAGGCTGGCAATGGCCACAATCGGATGGTGCATTTTACATGCCACCAGCACGGGCGTGCCAGATGGGCTTCTTTCCATTTCCGTCTACCAAATCCATTCACAAGGCTTTGGTCAGCCCAACATTTGGATAACATTTTGATAGGAAAAAAATTTAATTCCTACAATGCTATAAAACAGGCCTTTCAAGATTTTATTGACTCTAGATTGCCAGGCTTTTATAGTTCCAGGCTGGACAAGCTACCGCTGAAATGGTAAAAGTGTATTGACAATATGGGTGCATACTTTGATGAATAAAACTATTTCTTGTATTTATAAAACATTAGCAAACTTTTTTTCTTTTCTACAAATTTCATACTTGATGACCAAATATTTATTCTCACTTTTATCAATAAATATATTGTACACATATATTGATGATGTAATATTCAACTTTGCTGAATAGTAAGCGGTTTTCATTTGTCTAGTAGCTTTCAACACATTAACAAATGCCCGCAGAAATACATAAAATAAATATTACATATACGTAACTATGGCTTAACCCTTTAGTGTTTAAACCGGCTGTATCCGGCCCGAATATTCTACTCATTTTATGCTCAAACTGGCCAGAACCAGCATCTCACACCTACCCTGCAATGTCATTCTAAAATTAAACAATAACATCTTTCAAATCTTGAAGCTACAAGATAATATCAAATAAATTTTTTAAAATGTAAATGAATAAGGATTACTTCTGACATATTAATTTGAACGCTAAAGGGTTAAAATTTTAAAAAATATAAAAAAAAACAATGATGATAATAATAATTTATTATTTAGCTGTAATTACTAGAGATTACAATTGGGTGATTTTAACAAATTTCTTAAATGATTACTACTTCACGGACATTTCGATCTATTATAAGTTATGATGTAATTCAGGAAAATTGATTTCAGTTTCTAGATAAAGTAATTGTATCAAAATATTGTTTAAACTAACAGATAATTTTGTTTTTTAACACATTACATGCACACACAAACAAATGCATTAATAAATTTGCATATACATAGGCACAGGAGTGGCTGTGTGGTAAGTAGCTATAGGCGCAGGAGTCGCTGTGTGGTAAGTAGTTTGGTTCCGGGTTCAGTCCCACTGCATGGCACCTTGGGCAAGTGTCTTCTACTATAGCCTCAGGACTACCAAAGCCTTGTAAGTGGATTTGGCAGATGGAAACTGAAAGAAGCCCATTGTATATATATATTTGTGTGTGTGTGCGTGTGTGTGTGTGTGTGTGTCTGTGTTTGTCCCCCCAACATTACTTGACAACCAATGCCGGTGTGTTTACATCCCCGTCACATAGTGGTTCAGCAAGAGAGACCAATAGAATAAGTACTAGGCTTACAAAGAATAAGTCCTGGGGTCGATTTGCTCAACTAAAGGCAGTGCTCCAGCATGATACACTGGATAAAACCGGGGACCTTGGATGCTAACATCCCTTTAACAGGATTTTATATCTTTGATCTAATTTAATATCTAAATATATATGTATGTATCTAGAGAGAGTGAGGGAGAGAGAAGAGAGGGAGGGGGAGGGATAGATATACAGACAGACAGACAAGCAGGCAAGTAGGCAAGCAGGCAGGCAGATAGATAAATAGATAGATAGATAGATAGATAGATAGATAGATAGATAGATAGATAGATAAGATAGATAGATAGATAAGATAGATAGACATACACACATGCATGTAAAACTTTCTTACCATCTACTTTTAATATTAAATAACTTGTGTGTTAAGTGATTTGTTTCTTTGCCATAACATACTTAGATCTATAAAGTTTTAGCCAGCCTTAAGTCTTCCAATGTATGAAAACATTACAATATACTCATGGACAGAAAAAGGAAGAACAGCTGTAAATGCTGTGGATCTCGGCCCTACTGGGAGCCTCGGTCCGTGAGCTTATTGTATATATGTAGGCACAATGTTTGCAATCATTGTAACATAGTGATGACTAAAAAAATCTATAAAGTATGGCTGTGTGGTAAGAAGTTTGCTCTCCAGCCATGTGGTTTCAGGTTCAGTCCCACTCCATGGTATCTTGAACAAGTGTCTTTCTTCTACTATAGGTAAAGCCTTGTGAATGGATTTGGTAGCTAAGAAGCCCAGTGTATGTGTGTTTATGTATGTGTGTGTGTGTGTGTGTGTGTGTTACTGTCTCCTTGACTAGACATCACAGTCAAGTTGAGTCCTTCATTTCCAATCTTCCATGAAAACACGTCTGGTCGTAGGGAAATATTACCTTACTTGATAGCAGGCAAAGGTTGGAGACAGGAAGGGCATCCAGCTGTAGAAAAAATCCACTTCCACAAATTCCAACCAACCCATGCAAGCATGGAATATCGTTGTCATCATCATCATCATCATCATCATCATCATCATTTAATGTTTACATTCATCTAACCCATGCAAGCATGGAATATCATCGTCATCATCACCATCATCATCATCGTCATCAGCATCATCATCATATTCGTTGTCATTGTCATCATCATGATCATCATCGTCATCGTTGTCATCATGATCATCATCATCATTTAATGTCCATTTTCATACTGGCATGGGTTAGACCATTTGACAGTAATGGTAAGGCTGGTGAGGCTATACCAGCTTCCATTGTCTGTTTTGGCAAAGTTTCTACAACTGGATGCCCTTCCAAATACCAACCACTTTACAGAGTGTACTGGGTGCTTTTGTATGTGGCACCAGCACTGGTACTAATTCTGCTGTGGTGGACAGGCCCTCTTGAGAACAGCAAGGCACCAGACACCTCAGTCCTTTGTCATCTGCTTCATGAGGCTCAAGGTCTTGAGATGCTATTCTGGATCTCCTTCCTTCACAAGTTCCATCCCCTTTAAGTGATCAGGTAATGATGATGATGACGGTGATGATGATGATGGCAATGCCGACGACAGTGATGACAATGATTGTGATGATGATTATGATGATGATGATGATGATGATATGATGATGATAATGTTCTAACAGTACGTTATAGCAGTGAAAGATAACACTAGTGATTCAAAAGTAACACTAGTAATTTAATAGTCAACTTAGTAGTAAAAAAAAATGTGTTAAATATGTAAATTGGTCAATCCAGCTTACTTTGACCACAAATATCAGTGGATTTATAATCAATATGTTTGTGAATATTGAAGGAAAGTGCACATCTCGTGACAAGACTCCAGAAAGGGCTAAATGTACAGTAAATGTGCCTGTTCCTTCTTGTTCTGTTCAAGAGTATATTGTATGTATAGACATGGTGTTTACATTTAATGTAACATACTGCGTTGGTTAAAAATCAACATATGCTCTTTTACTCTTTTACTTGTTTCAGTCATTTGACTGTGGCCATGCTGGAGCACTGCCTTTAATCGAGCAAATCGACCCCGGGACTTATTCTTTGTAAGCCCAGTACTTATTCTATCGGTCTCCTTTGCCAAACCGCTAAGTGACGGGGACGTAAACACACCAGCATCAGTTGTCAAGTAATGCTAAGGGTACAAACACAGACACACAAACACATACATATACATATATATATACATATATACGACAGGCTTCTTTCAGTTTCCGTCTACCAAATCCACTCACAAGGCATTGGTCGACCCGGGGCTATAGCAGAAGACACCTGCCCAAGATGCCATGCAGTGGGACTGAACCCGGAACCATGTGGTTGGTTAGCAAGCTACTTACCACACAGCCACTCATGTTCTATGTTGCAAAGTCTCTCTCTTTATCTATATATAGATTGCTGGTGACTACACATTTATTTTCTCTCCTTGTTTCTTTCTGTGTTCCTTTCTGTGGAAGAGCATAGGCTCGAAATGTTAAAGACTTTTTCACTTCCCGAGTGTTATACTAATACATCTATTTGTTGTCTACACCACCTGTCTTTGTCTTTTGTTTTTTTGTGAATTCTCCCTATATATATATATATATCAGTCGCCATGATAGATTGTTAGCCACTACACACATTTTTTTTTCTCTCCTTGTTTTTTCTGTCCCTTTCTGTAGAAGAGCGAAGGCTCGAAACGTAAAAGACTTTTTCTATTCCTGAGCGTTATACTAATACATCTGTTTGTTTTGTACACCACCTGTCTTCATCATTTGTTTTTTTCATAAATTCTCCCTATACATATATATATCATATAAAATCCGTTCTGTCTGTCTGTGTGTGTGTCTTCTAGGATCTTGGGTATCCTCCATCCGATTGTGCTCAAATTTGATATGGAGATACTGATGGTATCAGGGCATGTATAAGTCTTGAAAAAATTACAAAAATCGATTCTTGGTGAGAATGCGATCGATAAAGCCATTTTTGTCCTGCTTTTCTTCCGTCAACCTGTACATAACTACACCTTCCATTTTTTGTTGTTTTTGTACTGCTTAAAGGCACATTTCTTTCCTGCCAAGCTTACTATTTAAACCATGTTTGTGTTCTCCCAGTCAACAGCCTTGTCATTACTGGTACTTTAAACTCTTTGGTTGCATATTTGTGTGGATAAAATCGTTTTTCTTTGGAATAGAAAAAAAAGTCTATCTTTATTTCTTATTTTGCTGGTGGCCCAAATTTAGGCTACATCAGCATTTCTCAAAGGGGAGGCCTATGGGATGGTCAGACAAGTTGTTTTGAGAAAATTTGGTTGAAATGTTTCACAACTCAGCACTGTCCATTGGACGTGGTGGGGACCGTTTTGCTCGTATATATATATATATATATATATATATATATAGGGGCTGAGTTATGTATGCTCATAGGAGCCTTTATTCTCCATAATCTAAAAATAGAATTCCCATTTATAGATGCAGGTTTTATATAGGAATGACGGCCTTATAGCCACGCATAATCTAAACGGCCATGATCAGATAGACTTAGGAAGGACCTCTAAGCTTTCTTCTCTTTCAAAGGATGGGCTTACGGTTACGATAGATGCTAACCGAATAGTGTAGATTTTTTAGACGTAATTTTAATGTAAGATCGGATAGATTTAAACCTTTTCCGTAAGCCCAATGAAAAGCTATCGTATATTAGCAAAGATTCGAACCATCCACCAGTTATCCTTAGGAACTTAGTCGGCAATGTAGGTAGAAGAATATCTTCAATTTCTTCGGACGAGGCAGCATTCCATAATGCTGCACCTTATTACGATAGCGCATTAAAGAATAGTGGATTCTCTGAGAAGATCCAGTTCACACCAGCTTAATGCTGATAATAATGCTGCACGAAGAACTAGGACCAGGAAAGTTTTGTGGTCAAACCCGGCTTTCAATTTGGCCGTAAAGACTAATATAGGTAAGGAATTTTTGAGATTAGTCTCTAAGCATTTTAAGCAGGGTCATATTCTATAGGATATTTAATAGAAGAACCCTGAAGGTTAGCTATTCTTGTTGCAGAAATTTCGCCTCTTACATTAGCCAACATAATAGGAAGCTAATTGAGATTAGACATGGTGCCGAGCCATTAAGAAATGTAATTTCAAAAACGAAAGCTCCTGTCCGTTAGAAGGGAAATGTCTTGTGAAAGGAGTAGTTTATAGAGCCAAGGTGCAAGTGGAAGGCTCATTGGAATACAAGACATACACAGGGGCTTCAGAAAATTCATTTAAAACAAGATTTTATTCTCATAAAAATTCATTTAAATACACAGAGAATAGGAAGAAAACCAGCCTAGTAAAATATGTCTGGGAACTAAAAGAAAAGGAAGCCCCACCTTTCAACGTGACATGGAGCATTCTGGACAGAGCGGCACCATACAGGCATGGAGCATACAAAAATAATTTCAAGTGCAAGCTTTGTCTATTAGAAAAAATGTACATCTTATTCAAAGACAATAATTCTTTGAATCAAAGAAGTGAGCTAATGAACTTATGTAGGCACGCGGCTAAATTTAAAATGTCGAATATAAATATACCATATGGATAAGTATATATTTTGTATTTTTGATTTTGATTTTGACTCTGAAACGATGAGCGCTACGATGGATTTTGTTTCCAAGCTATGCGGATCTTAATCCGTATAGCAAAGTCTTATGTTTCTACATATATATTAGGAAAAACCTCCAACTTTGTTTTCATGTTATTGTATTGTATAGGATTACCTTGATTATTTATATTACCTTGATTATTTATAAATACCCAAAATAGGATGTTATATTTTATTTTATATGTCTTTCGTATATATTTTTATTAATGCACCCATATTTAAAAAGCAATGTTTTTTTTAAAAAAAAGCAATGTTGTCAAAATTAGAATGTTGATATAAGTATGTTATAGCAAAGCATATGTATTTGTAAGCATGCGTATCTGTGTATGTGTAAGTGAAAGTATGTTGTGCTTAAGAACACATATACACGACTGTATGTATATGTATCTTGTGTATGTATACTTGTCTCCATATATGCCAATAATGCCGTTACACTGCTTGTATACATAATTTTTTCTTATTTCGTTTTTTCCCCACACCTCCTTCGTTCTTTTTTTCTCTCTCTCCCTTTCTTTCGTCCACCCCCCTTACTCAGTATATGAGAATCGCTACATACATGATTTTTAGCTTGCGTGCGAGAAGTTTGCGTGAATATATGTACCATGCATTTATGTGTATATTTAGATTTATATTCATACGTCTGTATATGTATGGTGTTTACGCGCATCCTTTTGTGTATGTTGTTATATATATGTAGATTTTAATATAAATATGTATTGCAGTGTATATTTATAACAGGTTTAATTTCTATGCATTAATTTGCACTTTCTTCATTAACGTCAATATGTATTTTATTCAATGTAAGGTTTTTTCCTCGGATTTTATAATTTTTATAAGTTTTTTTTTTATATATATATACATATATTTTTGACCTTTTTGTTTATCGCTCGAGATTGACCGTTTTTTCTAAAGGGCCAATCAAACAAGTCCATTTCTTTTTAAAGGTGTAGCGTTTGTAAGAGTCTAGATTGAATTGATATATCGGTTCCATTCTAGCAAAAACTGTCTGATGAACGGCAACGAGAAACTCAGAGTAACAGATTTTGTTGAATTTTCTGCTGCTTAAAATAAAGTATATATATATATATATATATAAGTAGTAGAATGAATTATCTTAGTATGGATAATTCGGTTAATCGATACCTAGGTAGCAAATTCACGTCAGAAAAACACGGTTGAAGCTACATGCCAAGGGCAGAGATCACGTGCTTTCGTGTGGAAATTTGTGTATTTTTTTAAATACAATAAATGAAAGAATGGAGTTGAACGACGATTTAACAAAATTCCTTATTCTCGACATATGTTTCAAAGGCTGCATATTCCTAATTTCGAAGGAATAAGGAGTGCATTATGCCGCCTTCTCATTAGGAAAAACAAGGAACTTATGTCAGCATCAAGATGAACAAAAACTTTTAGATGACTGCCCACACGGAGCCCATAGCTTATCGCTATGGGCTCCGTGTGGGCAG
>NC_043020.1:16319101-16329101 GCF_006345805.1 Octopus sinensis
ACATACTACAAGATTAATACCTGAATTGAATTGATGTATGTGTGTGTGTGTGCGTGCATGAGTGTGCATGTGTGTGTGTCTATATTTACACTTACACACACATATATATGTATACATCTATATATATATATATGTGTGTGATTGAATTCGGTAGGCGGAAGTCACTGCCGCGTGTGTATGTGTGCGTGTAGATGCTCAGTGCCTCTCCAAAAGAGAGAGAGGGATATATATATAAATCCTTAAATCCTTTAAAATGTTTCAGCCCGAAGGCTGTGGCCATACTGGGGCACCACCGTTGAATGAGCTACACTAGTATGTGAAATTACCTCTGATACGTGGCACTTGATCAACAAGGGAGTTCAACGCCGCTGCCCACATCTGTTTCCTGCTGAGAGGTAGGTTCATCTGGAACCCCTGACAAGAAGAGATCCAGTTTAATTTTAAAGAAACCCACATCCACACCATGCAGGTCTCTCAGGTATTTAGGGAGGATATTGAAGAGTTGTGGTCCCCTGAAACCCAAGCTGTTGCAGTATCTGGTCCTGTATTTTGATGATGATGTTGGGATCTTTGGCACCATGCAGTCGCGCCCCGTTCTGCTGTTGGGGTAACTTTGAATGCCAAAATTTGGGACAAGACCCTTCAGGATTTTCCAGATGTATATCACTGCATATCTCTCCTGCCTTCACTCCAGGGAGAAGAGTTTTATTAGTTTCAGTTATATATATATATATATATATATAATATATATATACATCATCATCAAAATACAGGACCAGATACTGCAACAGCTTGGGTTTCAGAGGACCACAACTCTTCATATATATATATATATATATATATATATTGATAATAATGGTAAGACAACAAATGAATGAAAGACCTCAATATCATGTAAATAGAGGAATTTATCTGTAAATATAATATGTGACAATTATTTGGAGTTTTATCATGATTCTGAGTTTTATCAGGGTTACCGAATAATTATCACATATTATTTACTGATATATATATATATATATATATATATATATATAATATATATATGCATACATATATATGAGACGATGTTGAAAAGTTCCTGGCTTTGGGTAAATGAAAATACAGGAGAAACAGTTAATTATGAGTTTATCCAACATATTCCCCACTCAGATTCACACATTTATTGCAGTGGTCCTTCAGTTTTTCGATTCCCTGTAAAAGAACTCAGGATGTTGGGCCTCCAACATGCCGTTTACCTTTAAAGCCAAGAACTTTTCAGAAGCTCGTCATATTTGTGTATGTATATATATATATATATATATAGGGAAGAGGATTTGAAAATGCAGAGGTCTTTTAAAGATGTTTATTAACTTGACCGGTTTCACTTTTTTAAAAAAAAGTGAAACCGGTTAAGACAATAAACATCTTTAAAAGAGCTCATCATTTTCAAATCTTCTTCCCTATATATTTTTGCTCATGCGGTACCTTCCAATTTTACTTTGTTTGATATATATAACCCATGCTAGCATGGAAAACAGATGTTAAACGATGATGATGATACGTATATTTAAGTATATAATTTTAAAATATGATTCTAAGTAAGGGCTTTGGAATGCCAGCACCTATATGCTAAAAGTAGATGTCAAATATCTACAATCTACTCTAAATTACTTCTCTATTTATAGCCCTAGGTCAGGTGCAAGGTAATGGGCAATTTTGGATAATCCTATATCTTAAGATTTCGTGCTCGGCATTTGCCTTGACCAAAAAGACACCTGGGTTTCAGTTGCACAAGATCTTGATTGTGTTGATGACAAGGAACAATATCTGAAAACTGTATAGGTATTGCCAAGGCTTTGGCAACATTTGATGCAGATTCTCTGCTCAACTTTCTTTGTTATGATGGTTAATGTGACAATCACATGCTACACACCTTCCTTCCAAGCACTGCTGTAAGCAGCAGAAGTGAGCGAGAATGTTATAAGTTGGTGCGCATGCACAGCGGTCTTGAAGGTCAATTTGTACCGAGCATCTTTCCTCTGTGTTCTTTAGCTTTGTTTCTATAGCAACAGTCCAGATACTTATTGATCAGACCTTGTATATATACATATATAAACATACATACATACATACATACATACATACATACATACATATATATATCTATATATATATGTTCTTACTTTCTCCTTATATTTCCACGTGTAGTTTATATTTTCTTTTTGTAACATATTTCTACTATATATATATATATATATATATATACGCATATAAATAATATATATATTTATATATACATATTTACGTACACACATATATATGTTATATTATATTACATTATATCATAGCATATTATATTATAGTATTTTATATATCTTATAGATCTTGATCTAAGAGTCGTTATCAGTGTTCCATAATCCCTCACACAGATATCAGTTCCCCAATCAACATTTTTATATATCTCTACATCGATATATCTAAACTCTTCTTGTCACTTCTATGTAAATAACCTACTCCACCTTAATCTCTCTGACAGATATTAGCTCTCAAACAGCCCCTTTTATGCCACTCTACATCTACACCTTCGTTATTATTTCAATGCATTTTTCACCATAAATATCAGCTTTCCTATCAATATTTTTATACATCTATATATCTATACTTTTGCTGTCACCGCAGAACAAATAAATGAATAAACCCTGTTCTTTAACCCCTTTGAAATATATATGTATGTACACATACATGTGTGTGTGTGTGTGTGTGTGCGTATGTGTATATATATATACACACACACATGTAATACATATATATATATATATGTATATATATATATATATATATACGCATATAATAATATATATATATATATATATAATATATATATATACTTATATGCACATATGTCCATATATGTATGTGAATGTGTGTATATATATATATATATATATATATATATATATACACATTCACATACACATGTAAACACACATACATATATACACATATACATACATATTTACCTACATACATACATACATAGATACATACACACACATGTGTGTGTGTATAAAAATATATGTATCAGCTCCTCTTTTCATTTTGTATATCTGTCTATCGACATCTTTAGTGTCATTTATAAATCTCTCTCTCTCTCTTTCTCTGTCTGTCTGTCTGTCTATCTATCTATCTATCTATCTATCTAATCTATCTATCTATCTATCTAATCTATCTATCTATCTATCTATCTACCTATCTATCTATCTATCACTTTGTATACATTATGTATATATATAGATATAGATATAGATATAGATACAGATAGATAGATAGATAGATAGATAGATAGATAGATAGATAGATAGATAGATAGATAGATAGATAGAAAGATAGATAGACAGGCAGATAGATATACATATATACATACATATATAGAGAGAGAAAGAGTGATAGAAAGACAGATAGATGTAAACATATCTCTCTCTACATATATATACATATAAATATATATAAATATATACATGTATGAGTGTGCTTGTCTGTGGATGAGTATGCATGCACGTTAGTGTCCACACTTTCATGTATGCAGCTATGTTTGCCTACATATATGTATGTACATACGTATGTATATATGAATGTACCTATGTTTGTACTTATGTAGGGAGAAATGTATGTATGTATGTATGTATGTATGTATGTATGTATGTAGTATGTATTGTATGTATGTATGTATGTTTGTATGTATGTATGTATGTATGTATGTATGTATTTATGTCTACATGTACGTATGTATATGTATGTATATATGTGTGTGTATGCATTCATGCATGTATGTATATATATATACATGTACATATGTATGTGTGTGTATGTATGTATGTATGTATGTATGTATTTGTATGTATGTGTATGTATACATGTATGTATGTATGTGTGTGTATGTATGTATAAATGTATGTATGTATGTGTATGTATGTATGTATGTGTATGTATGTATGTATACATGTATGTATGTGTATGTATATACGTGTATGTATATATGTATGTATGTATTTATGTATATATGTATACATGTATGTATGTGTATGCATGTATATATGTATGATAAAATAATGCTGTTATTTTTAAGTAGTTTGAAGAAAAACAAGCAAGTACTTACTGAATGTATGTCGCTATACTGAGAGTAGTGTCAACCTGATCTTTGCAGTATATCAATACATATGTACTTTCACACTTATACACACACATGTATATGTACTTACATATACATACACCATATAGCTATAACTATATATATATATGTATGTATGTATGTATGTATGTATGTATGTATGTATGTATGTATGTATGTATACATATATACATGCATATATATATATGTGCCTATGTATATATATATACATATATACATACATATATACATACATATGCATACAGTATAGAGTATGTGTGTATGTGAGAGTATATATAGCTAGATGATATATATATATATATATAAATATAAATATGTGTGTTTGTGTCAGTATATGTGCGTGTGTGTATCTGTATTTGTGTGTGTGTGTTTATCCATGTGTATGTGTGTGTGCATATATATATATATGGATATTGGATATACACACACACTCACACACATACACACACATACATGATATATGCGCGTGTGTATGGTGTGTGTGCACATATATATATATATACTTACACACACACACGCACACACACACACACACATATATATATATATATATATATATATATATATATATATACTTTCATATATGTATATACGTATGTGTATATATAGTTATCAGTTCTCTCTGCAATATATTTATAAACATATGCACACACATAGCTATATATACTTGCTCTCACATATAACACACACACACGCATGCACACACACACACACAACCCCCATACCTACTCCTTCATTGTACCTTCAATGTAATTACCACTAGTACAGGATAATCTCTACGATAGTAGATATCAGCTCTCACATCAACACTTTTATATGTCTACACATCTATCAACACCTTCATTATCACCAGCATTTAATCACCACCATACCACATTAATCCCTCTGATAATTCATATCAGTTCTCTCAATAATATTTTCTTACATTTACACAAGTAAGCTTGTAAATTTTTTTATTTCCATTTCTTTTTCGCTTATTGAATCCTTTCATATGTGATGCTTTTGTTTCTGATCCAGCCATGATGTATTTGTTTCTATTATGTCTTTCAAAAGTATTTTAACGACACACTGATAACATGTCTTCATCACTGTTGTCATTTCTTTATATCCGCTTTCCGTGCTGGCATGGGTTGAACAAATTGCCATAATCCTTGTTATATCTATTTCTTTACTACCCAGAAGGGGCTAAACACAGAGAGGACAAACAAGGACAGACAAACGGATTAAGTCGATTACATCGACCCCAGTGCGTAACTGGTACTTAATTTATCGACCCCGAAAGGATGAAAGGCGAAGTTGACCTCGGTGGAATTTGAACTCAGAACGTAAAGACAGACGAAATACCGCTAAGCACTTCGCCCGGCGTACTAACGTTTCTGCCAGCTCGCCGCCATCCTATTCGTTATTGCTGCCCTGCTGTTGGAAGGTGGTGAGTTGGTACAGACAAAATGTTTCATAACATTTCATCTAGCCTTATATTCTGAATTCAAATGCCATGAAAGTCAACTATATTTTTCATGCATTTGGTGTCAACGAAATAAGTATCAGCTAACCACAGGGGTTAATCAATTGGCCCTTCTCCCTAGAATTACATATAGGTTGCCAGCTTGCAGAACTGTTGGGACATTGAACAAAATTCTTAGCAGCATTTCTTCCATCTTAATATTCTAACTCTTTTAGTCTTTTACACGTTTCAGTCATTTGACTGCGGTCATGCTGGAGCACTGCCTTTTAGTCGAACAAATTGACCTCAGGATTTCTTTTTTGGAAGCCTGGTACTTATTCTATCGGTCTCTTTTGCCAAACCATTAAGTTCCAGGATGTAAACACACCAGCATCAGTTCTCAAGCGATGTTGGTAGGACAAACACAGACACACAAACATATACACACACACACATACATATATATATATATATATATATATCATCATCATCATCATCATCGTTTAACGTCCGTTTTCCATGCTAGCATGGGTTGGACGGTTCGACCGGGGATCTGGAAAGCCAGAAGGCTGCACCAGGCTCCAGTCTTATCTGGCAGTGTTTCTACAGCTGGATGCCCTTCCTAACGCCAACCACTCCATGAGTGTAGTGGGTGCTTTTTACGTGCCACCTGCACAGCGTAAACACATATACGACAGGCTTCTTTCAGCTTCTGTCTACCAAATCTATTCACAAGTCTTTGGTTGGCCCTAGGCTATAGTAGAAGACACTTGCCCAAGGTGCCACGCAGTGGGACTGAACCCAGAACCATGTAGTTGGTAAGCAAGCTACTTACCACACAGCCACTCACAAAGCTCGGCTTTGCCTTTCATCCTTTTGGGGACAATAAAATAAGTACCAGTTGAACACTGGATTTGGATTTAATCGACATTGACTCAAGCTTCCTCTGAAATTGGTAGCCTTGTGCCAAAATTCTAAAAACTTTATGATGATCATTATCGTCATTAAGGCAGCAATCTGGTAGAACTCTTTGCATTTCTTACAGATTTACATTCTGAATTTAAATGCCATTCTTGACAGCTTTGCCTCTTGTCCATTCAGGTTGATGAAAGCCAAGTACTAGGGTCAATGTAATTGACTACTCACCTCCCACAAAAAATTTCAGGCCTTGTGCCTGTAGTAGAAAGGATTATTGTTGTTGTTCTTCTTCTTATTATTATTTTTTCTTATTATCATTATTATTGTCGTTGTTGTTGTCTTTACATTCTGAGTTAGTTCAAATTCCACTGAGATCGACTTTGCCTTTCATCCTTTCAGGGTTGATAAATTAAGTACCAGTGAAACACTGGGGTTGATATAATCGATTAGTCCCCTGTCCCCAAATTTTGGGTCTTGTGCTTTTAGTAGAATTGATTATTATTACTATTATTATTATTATTATTATTATTATTATTAGTATTACATTTATATATTTGTTTTGCAGCCACCCATTATACAGTTGACAGAACAATCTGAATGCTAAAGGGTTAAATATCAGGGGCCGTCAACAAGGATCTTAGTTTGCACAGTATCAAAGTATAGTATAATATATGTAACCTGTATTGTACCTTTATAAAAGAGAGTTAATTCAGCTGTTTCTTTATTGACTGTAAAAGATTATGAAGAACCTTAATCAATTTTCAAATCTTATTGGATACGCATCAGAGGCTGCTACATTAATTTGACCAATTCTAAAGAAGCAAATAACCAGTCTGTTTATATACCTAATAGTTACAGTAGCTACAAATTTACTGACTGTAAGTGTTAATACCCTATTTTTGAATATCAAGGGCCTCGTTAACAAGGATTTTAATCCACACAAGTATGATATAATAAGGCGGCGAGCTGGCAGAACCGGTAGCACGCCGGGCGAAATGCGTAGCCGTATTTCGTCTGCCGTTACGTTCTAGGTTCAAATTCCGCCGAGGTCGACTTTGCCTTTCATCCTTTCGGGGTCGATAAATTAAGTACCAGTTACGCACTGGGGTCGATATAATCAACTCAATCCATTTGTCTGTCCTTGTTTGTCCTGTCTGTGTTTAGCCCCCTGTGGGTAGTAAAGAAATAGGTATGATATAATACATGTTGAGGTATGATATCATATATGTAACCTGTATAGTACCTTTATGAACAGGGTTAATTTAGCTGCTTCTCTATAGATTGGAATAAGATGATGAACCTTAATCAGTTTTCATGTCTTATTGCACTCTCATCAGAGGTGTTACATCAATTTAACCAGTTCCAGAGAAACAAGCAACTAATCTGTTTATATACTCAACAATTCCAGTAGCTACAGAAAATGGAAATTACTAATGTGCATACCATAACAAATGCTTGACATACAGAGCTGGTTTGTTTACATCCCTATAGCTACACTATTGCATTATAATGTTCACTAGCCCAGTTTCATTCACCATATTTCACCACTCTTCATTACCCATGAGGTTCTGTACACAGTTGATGGTGGCGGAGATAAACCATATCACACTGACATTGAACCACAGCTTGTGCAATGGACTGTAAAATTGCTATACTGCTGATACAACAGACCATAATATTGTGACACAGCTGTTTAGAAGATTTTAAGCATGTTTTTCAGAACCACCTTAAAGACCATTTAATATTGAAATCTTAACCAAAGTAGATTACTTTCCAAATGGAATCAATGTTTGTCAGCGAAGTGCCAAGATCTTGACCAAATGGTAACTCTAACCTGATCACTCATTCATGCATTACTTCCACATTTCTCAACACCTCTCTCTTTCTCTCTCTCCCTTTTTCTCTCTCTCCTTTTTTCTCTCTCTCCTTTTTTCTCTCTCCCTTTCTCTCTCTCTCCCTCTTCTTTCTCCCCCTTTTCTCTCTCCTTTTTCTTTTCTCTTTTTCTCTCTATATATTAACTTTAAATATTCCCCCCGTCTTTCAACTTCACATCCTATTATACTTTAAACAGTTTTCTTATCTTCACAATGCTTTCCTTGTATTTGCCAAATTATCTTTGGTACAAAAATAAATACTAGCACTCACCATTATACTCCACTCACTCCTTCTCTTGCCCTCTATCCCCCCCTCTCTCTCTCTCATAGTCGCTTTCTTTCTCTCACTTTTCCTCTCTTTCTCCTCTTAACCTGTGATTTCTCACCAGACCTTTTGCGTGCACAGGAATTCCAAATGAAAGGAAAACAAATGTTTCTGATTTTCATTCTTTTTTTTTTCTTTTATAATCTTTTATCCTTTTCCTTTCCTTTCTTCCTTCACAGAGTTCTGATTTACAAGCTGTCTGCAGTAAATAACTTCATATGTGGATGTGGCACACTTAAAATTTCTATTTCTAAGAGCACTTTGTGTCAAGCCAAATTGATTGCACACCTGTACCATTCTGTGAGAAATGATCGCATCACTGCAATATCAAATCCAAGCTATAAACCAAACAGCTGTTCCCTGCTTCCCCTTACTTCCATATTCTATGTTATTAATGACAGGGTCTTCAAAATTCTATCATCGTTCATACATTTTCTAAACCCAACATAACAACTAATCTCTTAATGAGGCACCTGATCATTTTTCCCTGACATGCATTCCATTGTTTTAAAGGAATATATGAATTGCAAGTAAGCATGGCTTCAGGCTAGATTTCATGGCATGGCACGCCAGGCAAATGTCTTTTAATATAACCTTTGGTTGATCGGATAATTTGTGAGTGAAATTTGGAAATTGTAAAGAAGCATGGTTGAATAAGAGAAAATGGATTAAATGACATTTTTTATTTCATATCACTACAATTGTTTCCATACATCGTCATCTGTAATATTGGGTTATTCGGAAAGTTCATGCTGATTTATAGTAGCTTACCTTTCGACTTATTTTAGAACGTGGTTGAGTCCATAAAAGAGGATTTGACTACACATCCATTTAGAGCACAGTTTAAGCTATCTTTTCATGGAAGAAGGTTCATGTTCCTATAATCTGTGTTAATTTTGTAACCCTTTAAAATGGAAGATCAGAAAGTTCATTTTCGGCACTTGATGCTTTGGGAACCAGACAAAAATTGCTGCAGTTCGGCTTGGATGTGTTACCCCACCCTCCATATTCACCAGATATTGCTCCTTCAGATTTCAACTTATTCAGGTCTCTGCAGAATAGTCTTAATGGTAAAAATTTCAATTCCTTGGATGACGTAAAAAGATACCTTGATGAATTCTTTGCCATGAAACCACCTCAATTCTGGGAAGAGGGTATTTTCAAGTTAAAGGAAAGATGAAGATGCATTGTCCAACAAAATGGTTCATATTTGGTTGATTAAAAATGTAATGGCAAGTATTTATTGACCTTTTTCTTTCCTTTAAAAA
>NC_043020.1:16339101-16344101 GCF_006345805.1 Octopus sinensis
TGTTGGGCTTCCTGGGTCTCCCTCTTCCACAGGTGCCATCTACTTTGAAATGATCAACACTTATTTATATATATATATATATATATATATATATATATATACACACACACACACACATATGCAATGGACTTCTTTTGATTTCCATCTACCAAATTCATTCACAAGTCATTGGTTGGCTTGGAGCTATAGTAGAAGATGTATGCTCAAGTTGAACCTGGAATCATGTGGTTGGGAAGCCAACTCCTTGCAACACAGCCATGCCTGTGTTTATATTCATTTCAAATACGAAGAGTCTTTGAAAAGACTAGAACTTATTTACATCACTCCTAAATACATTTCCTGGTTGCTTTTTAATTGGGTAAATTATTGAATTTTAGTTGGTCTTCTTCATTAAAGGCTCAAATTGTCCTTTGAACATTGTTTAGCTAAAGACATTTATTAAAAAATTTTTTTTTAATATATTCTGCAAACTCAGAATATACATCTTTGTCATAAATATATTGTCATCATCGTCGTTGTTGTCATCATCATCATTGTCATCATTATCAACATTGTTGTTGTCTACATCCTCCTCCACATCATCATCATCATCGTCATAGTCATCATCCCCATCATCATCATCTTCATTATTATCATCATCGTTATCATCATCAACATCATCTTCATTATCATCACTATTTACTTTAATACTATACACTGTACAATATCTTATTTCTTTACTACCCACAAGGGGCTAAATATAGAGGAGACAGAAAAGACAGACAAAGGTATTAAGTCGATTACATCGACCCAAGTGCGTAACTGGTACTTCATTTATCGACCCCGAAAGGATGAAAGGCAAAGTCGACCTCGGCGGACTTCATCAACAACATCCCTAATCACGTTTTGTTTTCATTACAATGTGCCTTTCTTGCTAAATTGAAGGTGACTTGACTGCTATTTCCAGCAGATTGAGTGACTGCATAAAACCTTTCATATTTGTGAACACATGGTGTGTACGTTAATAGTTAGGAAATTTCTAAGCATATAGAATTTCACCTTTAATATTACTGTAACCACTTCATCAATTTTTATACTCCGAGTTCAAATGATGCTGGGGTCAACTTAGCCTTTCATAATTTCTAGGTTAATAAAATAAGTACCAGCTGAGCACTAGGGTAGATTTAACTGACTTACCTACTTTCCCTGAAATTGCTGGCCTTGTGCCAAAATTTAAAACCAATATTACTGTACATTATTTACATTATTTACAATTGACGGATATTTGTCCTCATCTTGTTTGTTATTAACAATGTTTTGGCTGATATACCCTCCAAGCCTTCATCAGGTGTCTTGGGGAAATTTCGAACCTGGGTTCTCATTCCTAAGCATATGGCGTAGTGGTTAAGAGCGCGGGCTACTAACCCCAAGATTCCGAGTTCAATTCCAGGCAGTGACTTGAATAATAATAATAATAATAATAATAATAATAATAATAATAATAAAGGTATACTGGGCTTCGTATATTTTATCCCAGTGTCACTTTGATGGCATGCACTGCTCTCTCACTCAATAATAATAATAATAATAACAACAACAACAACATTGAAATATATCTTAGGAATGAGTACCCAGGTTTGAAATTTTCCCAAGACACCTGATGAAGGCTGGAGGGTATATCAGCCGAAATGTTGTGTTAACAACAAACAAGATGAGGACAAATATCCATCAATTATAAATAATGTAAATAATGTACATAATTCCTCATCTCATAAATATAGAACTGCAATATTACTTTAACAACTATTAATATCCTTTAGTTTTTACTTGTTTCAATCATTGGACTGTGATCACACTGGAGCACATCATTAAAGGGTTTTAGTTGAAAGAATCAACCTCAGTACTTATTTCTAAAGCCTGATACTTATTCCATCAATTTCTTCTAATGAACTATAAAATTATGGAGATGAAGCAAAAAAAAAAAAAAACACTGGTTGTCAAGCAATGGAAGACAAGCACAAATACAAAGACACACATAAATACACACACACAAATATATAGTAAAACAGATGAATGGGTTAAGTGGTATTGCTACAATTGCTTTAACCCTTTAGTATTTAAACCGACCATATCCAGCCAAAATAGTTAATCTGTTTTATGTTCAAACTGACCAGATCCAGGCCCTCACACCTACCCTACAATGTTATTCTACATTAAGTAATTACACCATCAAGATCTTGAAGATATGAGATAATGCATGATTAATTCAAATCAATGGGAATCAATAAGCATTATGTTTGATAGAATAATCTGAACACTAAAGGGTTAAGAGTCTTTATTGTGATGTAGACCTAGTACAATTAAGTATGCAGTATGCACAACATCCATAAAATTATGTAATATGTTATGCAACTCTCAACTCATCAGGCTACCACATAAACTAGTGAGAAGTAACATATTAATTAATCAACAGATGATCAAGTGAAATTTCTAATCATGTTTACCAACATCTAGGAAATGTAAATTGCTAGATACATATCTATATCCCTGTATTATAGACTTTATCACTAGTAATAAGATTTATGAATAATTTTTAAATAGCATAGTGTTTCCCTATACTATCATGCTTATAACTGATCATATTTAAGCTATCATTGCCCAGCCTTAGTTCTAATAACTGATACAGATGTCTGTAAGTCCATTTGATCGATATTTTACATAATTTAATAACATTCAATTTGTTTCTAGCTTTAGGCGATATCTTAATAATATTTGCATCCTCCTCCTTAGTCACTGACTTTAAAATTCTTTATAATTCATTTTAATTCTATAAATTTAGTTAGCATTAATTAGTATGTATGGCCTTTATAATTCTTTATGATTCTTATCAACTCTTTTTCTTGTTGCTCCTAATAGTTTTAAATAATTATAGTAATGTATTAGCTGTCTACTGAACATGTATGAATTTTATTGATTTGCTTTATTCTAAATGATATTGTGACAATATTGGCTAGCAGAAACGTTTGGCCTGCAGTTTTTATGCTGTTTTCATGAATATTGGTTCTGTGTTTCTTTCTCTATTATTTCTGACCTTCAACTGATAAATTCTTTGCTGTTAAATCACTGATATCTGCACATTTTTATATTTAACTAAAATAATTTTGTAAATTTGCAAACTTATAAGTTTATACCTTTAGGTTAGCACCAATTATTGCCTATAATACTTTCATTAGTCTAGGATGCATAATCATTCATTTATGCCAATACCGCTTTCCAGTCAATGTGTTGGCCACTTACTCTTTTTAATCTATCTTATTCTCTTTCTATTATTTCTTTTCCCTAACCTCTTTATCCTTCTTTCCTCTCACACTCCTCTATAATTTCATGGGAACTTTGTTAAACTACAGTTCTCTTTAAGTTATTCTCCTTAAATTATAATTTATTGATTTGCCATTGATTAAAAGTTAATATTCTATTAGTTCTGTACTAATCAATCAAAGCACTTTTATTAAGATTAATTAATTAAGAAAGTGAATGAGTAACTCTGGATTTTATTAACCAGGCCAATCCTATATGGTGATTCTTCAAAACTAATGTAAATAGCTTTTTTATGATCAGCAGCTATTCTTTGAACATGCTTTGATAAGGTCAAATGGCATGCTTGGTGCTTGCCATCCACCAGGACACAAATATGTTCTGCCGCTACTAGCATTAATGAATAAGGTTGCTACGTACATACACACCAATCCTCCCATTTACATACCCACATATAGTATATATATATATATATCATACATCCACACATACATACACATCCACTCACAAGGCTTTGGTCGACCCAAGGCTATAGTAGAAGACACTTGCCCAAGGTGCCACGCAGTGGAACTGAACCTGGAACCATGTGGTTCATAAGCATGCTACTTACCACACAGCCACCCCTAAAAAAAAAGCATGAAAATAAGTACAATGTGAAGGAATGAACAATGTCAGTAGTATCATTAAAACATAGGGAGGTATCTATTTGGACAATTAGGAATTAAGGCGGTTGGAGTCGGGGGTAAGGTCCAAAAGCTTTATGAAATACAAGTTTGAAATTAGTAGACAATGAAGGGAATTAATTCCATAGAAAAAGAAATAGGGAGGGTGATAAAGATGATAAAGTTAAGGGGAGGTAATGACTAGGGAAGTGACCTCAACTGGGAGATTATAATATATTTCTTTACTACCCACAAGGGGCTAAACATAGAGGAGACAAACAAGGACAGACAGACGGATTAAGTCGATTACATCGACTCCAGTGCGTAACTGATACTTATTTTATTGACCCCGAAAGGATGAAAGGCAAAGTCGACCTCGGTGGAATTTGAACCCAGAACGTAATGGCAGACGAAATACGGCTATGCATTTCGCTCGGCGTGCTAGCGTTTCTGCCAGTTCGCAGCCTGGAGATTATAATAGGAAGTCTAATTTCTGAACTAACATCCACACTACCTAAGCAGTGAGCTGACTAGACAATCAAACAGTCAATTGACTAAACATTCCCTAATTTATTCAGCCTAGTGGTCATATGACAAAGTAGAAGTACAAATCCCTAAATTAATTATATGGTTACAATTTAATTACTTGCTAATTATTATTATTATTTTTACAGATGAGGCTCATATTACAGTTTGCTCAATCATACTTAATATATATTTCTATTCTATTATTATTATTATTATTATTATTATTATTATTATTATTATTATTATCATTATATCAACCTATGCTTGGGTGCATACATATGGGAGCTTCCACAATTGCACTTCCTTGCATGTATTAATACACCTAACAACAGTAATAGTTCATAGAAAAACACTAACTGCAATACAAAGTACAGGTAAATACGAACTAAAAGAGGTGTGAAGTTAATATTGAAGTGTTAAAAAAATTTTGTATATGGGGAGGAGGGTATTAAAATGAGTAAATCTAATAGAGGGTCTTTAATAAATAGAGGTAGTCCCATGCTGACTGAAATTAAG
>NC_043020.1:16349101-16351601 GCF_006345805.1 Octopus sinensis
GCCCCCACCCCCACCACCAATACCGATGAACACTTTCTCACCCCCACCACCAATACCGGTGAACACTGTTCTCACCGCCACCACCACCAATACCGGTGACACTGCTCTCACCCCCCACCACCAATACCAGTATACCCTGTTCTCACCATCTACACCGGATACGCCTTACTCATCTACACCTGGTACGCCCTACTCCCCCCCTCCCCCCACTACCCCTTCTCCTCATATGCTTTCACTGTGAAAAGACAAGCTGCTAGCGCCATAGCTCATCAACTGCCCACCGATCTTACGCTTCCTCCTGACACTGCCTCATTCCGACCATCCCCTTTAGTACCCTCCCGCCTCGTAATATCCTACGTTTTTATTTCTTAGGAACCTACACCAACCCTTCCTGCCATCGTTCCTCCTTACCCCAACCTTCCCCACTGGTTGCTCCCCTATATTACCCGCCTCAACTGGACCCCCCCCTCCCCAACTCAACTCTAGAATATCTGTATTTTTTCCTCTTTCCTCTACCTAATTACGTTACTCAGTGACGATAACGAATGTCTTTATTTCTTAGGAACCTACACCAACCCTTTCTGCCATCGTTCCTCCTTACCCCAACCTTCCCCACTGGTTGCTCCCCTATATTACCCGCCTCAACTGGACCCCCCCCCTCCCCAACTCAACTCTAGAATATCTGTATTTCTTTTCTCTACCTAATTACGTACTCAGTGACGATAAATGCTGTGACTACAAAGACCCGGGCTGCTTTCTGCAGCAATTCCACATACCCCCTACCCATTCTAAGTACCCCGATCCCCAAAGTACCCTGGATCCCCAAAGTACCCCGGACCTCGTTGCCCCCGTGCCGCTGACACGTTAAATGCTCGAACCGATCGTGACGATGCCGGACCCTCCGCCCTGTGCAGGTGGCACGTAAAAAGCACCCAATCCACTCACGGAGTGGTTGGCGTTAGGAAGGGCATCCAGCCGTAGAAACTCTGCCAGATTCAGACTGGAGCCTGGTGCGGCCCCTGGCTTCCCAGACCCGGTCAAACCGTCCAACCCGTGCTAGCGCGGAAAGCGGACGTTAAACGATGATGATGATGATGATGATATATATATATATATATATATATTATATATATATATATATATACTTTATTTAAAGCAGCAGAAAATTCAACAAAACCTGTTACTCTGAGTTTCCCGTTGCCGTTCATCAGACAGTTTTTGCTAGAATGGAACCGATATGTGAATTCTATCCAGACTATTACAAACGCTACACCTTCAAAAATGGATTTGTTTGATTGGCCCTTTAGTATTTGAGTACTCTTTTTTACACCTTCTTTCACATTATGTGTTTACTCCGGTATATATATATATATATATATATATATATATATATATATATATATATATATATATGTAGAGAGAGAGAGAGAGAGAGAGAGAGATAATATATGTATTTATACACAGAGTATATTTATACACAGAGTGTCTAAGTAAATAGACACCTCTCTTTTATATATATGTGTGTGTATATATATATATATGTACACACACACACACACACACACATACACATATGTATGTATGTATGTGTATATATACATTTATATAAGTATATATCCCTCTCTCTCTCTCGGAGAAGCACAAGCACCTACACGCACATATACACACATAGCAGTAACTTCCGCCTACCAAATTCAATATTATTAACTTACATTTGTCATAATAATGGTAATATATACTAGTGTTGATAGGGATAAATTTCACAATAAATTATTAATTCCCATAAAGTTTATATAGATAGGCGGTTTAATTTGACGTTTTTATGAAATAGTCAATGAGGGTTTCTTTATGTTTCGCACTTTCTATATATATATATATATATTGCTATTGTATTTTTAAGTGTTTAATTTTATTTTACTAAATTTTTATGAATTTTTTAAAATTTTCTAATTTTGAAAATCTTTTAAATTTTGTAAAAATATATTAGGAAGTTATATGTATATATTTTTATACATATAAAATCATTAAAGATAATGATTAGGAAAGAGAAAAATTTTAAAGAATGACAAACTTAATGGCACGCTTAATGGCACAAACAGTTGCCATTTGAAAAGAACAAAACAAAAACAAAGAAAATACAAATTCAAATGACAACAGCAAAAGCATCATCATCAGCAGTAATTCATCTTTTGCAAGCATTGCACATCACAAAGAGTAGCATGATATAAATGAACTCCAGCCAAAAGAAAAGTGTGGAAGCTGTTTGTCACAAATGAGAGTGCTTCCTTGCCTGAATGATGTGAGTAAGAAATGGCAATGAGGAAAATGTTATTGGTCTTATTTATAAAAAAAAAAATAATTGAAGAAGTTCCAGGTGCAGGAGTGGCTGTGTGGTAAGTAGCTTGCTAACCAACCACATGGTTCCGGGTTCAGTCCCACTGCGTGGCATCTTGGGCAAGTGTCTTCTGCTGTAGCCTTGGGCCGACCAATGCCTTGTGAG
>NC_043020.1:16359101-16376601 GCF_006345805.1 Octopus sinensis
ATTATGGAGATATGTGTATGTATGTGTACATACATTTAGTACATTGTAGAAGGTGTCTATATATGTAGGTTTTATACATTATAGAAGGTGTGTGTGGAATGGAACATTATAAAGGTACGTGCGTGTTTTTATAGGTCATTATAGATGTGTAATATAAGACATTACAGATAGTGTGTGTGTCTGTGTGTTATAGTTTATAGTACATTATAGAAAGTGTGGTGGGGCTTATAAAACATCATAGAAGTGCATATGAATGAGTATATAAGTTGTATACATTATAGTACATTAAGAAAATGTGTATTTGGTATAGTACATTATGGAAAGTATGTGAAAAAGTACATTATAGATAACGTTTATATTATAGTACATTAAAGAGTGTGTATATGCGATAGTACATTATAGGTGTATGTACTACATTGCATTATAGGGGTGTATATACTACAGCATATTATAAAGGGTATATATGTTATAGTACATTATAGAAAGTGTATATGCTATAATACATTATAGAGGATGTATATATCTTACAGTACATTATAATGGATGTATATGATATAATACATTTTAGATAGTGTATATGCTACATTACATTATAGAGGGTGTATATATTATGGTACATTATAGAAGGTGTAAAGGATGTGTATGCTATAATACATAAGAGAAGATATATATATATATATATATATATATGCTTCATTATATTACAGATGATGTATATATATTATAGAGGGTGTATCTGCTACAGTACATTGCAGAGGGTGTATATGCTGTATTACATTATACAGTGTGTATATACTACACCACATTATAGAGTGTGCATATTCCGTTGTGCATAATTGAGGGTATATATACTATAATACATTGCAGACAGTGTATATACTACATTACATTACAGATGGTATATATTCTAAAGTACATTATAGATGGTGTATAAACTATGGTATATTATAGAGGGTGTATATGCAACAACATTACATTATAGAGGTTGCATATATACTATATTACATTATAGAGCATGTGTGTGATATAGTAATAATGTTCGTCCTTCGGTTCGAAGATGACCAACTGACATCATCTGATGGAACTGGCGCCATGAGACCGGAGGTGGCTGGTGAGGCCAATCCGGGCAAGGAAGCCCCTCCCACAGGTGGGGCAGAAGTGGGTAGGGGCTGTGCTACTGGTGCAGGCGGCTCTGGCTTTATGCATCTGACGTTTCTGCTCCGCTGACCGAATCCGTTCCTCCTCGGCTGTCCCTGCTCCCACGGTGATTGCGCTGCGCCAGGATGAGCGGTTGGCAGCAAGTGTCTCCCAGGTCTCTGTTCCAATGGAGAAGTCTTTGAGAGAGACCTTGAGACTATCCTTGTAGCGCTTCTTCTGCCCTCCGACTTTGCGCCTGCCCTGGCCGAGTTCACCGTAGAAGAGCTGTTTTGGGATGCGAGTGTCGGACATGCGGGAGACGTGGCCTGCCCATCTCAGCTGGGCCTTGCGCATGATTGTGATAGTGCTAGGGAGATCTGCCTGCTTCAGAACTTCCGTGTCTGGGATATAGTATACTTTACATGGTATGAGGTATAGTGAAACATTGTAGATGATGCATTGTGAAGTAAGACATACAGGTGGTGTATAGTGTATTACAAGGCAATTGGGAACACGTATGGTATGAAACAGACCTTAAGATGTCATCATCATCATCATCATCATCATCGTCGTTCAACGTCCGCTTTCCATGCTAGCATGGGTTGGACGATTTGACTGAGGTCAGGCGAACCAGATGGCTGCACCGGGCTCCAATCTGATATAGCAAGGTTTCTACAGCTTGATGCCCTTCCTAATGCCAACCACTCCGAGAGTGTAGTGGGTGCTTTTACATGCCACCAGCATGAGGGCCAGTCAGGCGGCGAGCTAGCAGAATCGTTAGCACGTCGGGCGAAATGCTTAGCGGTATTTCGTCTGCCGTTACGTTGTGAGTTCAAATTCCGCCGAGGTCGACTTTGCCTTTCATCCTTTCGGGGTCGATAAATTAAGTACCAGTTAAGCACTGGGGTCGATATAATCGACTTAATACCTATGTCTGTCCATGTTTGTCCCCTCTATGTTCAGCCCCTTGTGGGTAATAAAGAAATAGGTACTGGCAACGGCCACGCTCAAATGGTGCTTTTTATGTGCCACCTGCACAGGAGCCAGTCCAGTGGCACTGGCAACGACCTCACTTGAATGTTTTTTCACGTGCCACCAGCACAAGTGCTAGTAAGGTGATGCAGGTAATTCATAGTAACATGTGCCTGCTTTCATACAACACTATAGATAGTATATTGTACACTACAACTTTATAGTGTAATTTTACATTTATACATTACACCTCTAACCTTTGTTGTGGTATAGTAAAATATTATAGTACAAAGTACTTGAATAAATAGTCCTTGTACCTGGAGTGTTATTGTACAGCACAATAAAATGTATGTCCTTTCTGCTATGGGCAGAAATTTGGGGGAGGGGGGAAAAATCGATTACATTGACTCCAGCGTTCGACTGCTATTTATTTTATCTCATTACTCTTTACTCTTTTACTTGTTTCAGTCATTTGATTGTGGCCATGCTGGAGCACCGCCTTTAGTCGATTGAGCAAATCAACCCCCAGGACTTATTCTTTGTAAGTCTAGTACTTATTCTATTGGTCTCTTTTGCCGAACCGCTAAGTTACGGGGATGTAACCACACCAGCATCGGTTGTCAAGCAATGTTGGGGGGACAAACACAGATACACAAACACATACACACACATATACATATATATATATAATATATATAATATATATAATATATATATATATATATATATATATATATATATATATACACATATATATATATATATACACATATATATGACAGGCTTCTTTCAGTTTCCGTCTACCAAATCCACTCACAAGGCTTTGGTCGGCCCGAGGCTATAGTAGAAGATACTTGCCCAAGGTGCCATGCAGTGGGACTGAACCCGGAACCATGTGGTTAGTATGCCAGCAAGCTACTTACCACACAGCCACTCCTAGAAGGATGAAAAGGCAAAGTCGACCTCAGTAGAATTTGAACTCAAACCGTAATGACGGATAAAATACTGCTAAGCATTTTGCCCATGTGCTAACACCTCTGCCCATGACACTTTTCTATGTTTACATGTGGCAGATTTTCTATACAGCCAGATGCCTTTCCTGTTCTCAACCCTCACCTATATCCAAGTATTGTCCATGGGTAGATGTGTTTTCATGGAATACTGGAAAGAAATGCCATTGCTTGCATGTTGGTGATGTTCATTTCATTTCATTTCATTTCATTTGGGTTTGAGTCCATGCTCAGGCCAAGTCGAAGACTCCACCCTCAGAGTCTGGTGTGGTTGCCAGGTTGTATTCTCTGCTTAATTTTGACATGTGTAGGAGCGAGTTTGAGTCAGTTTGTGCTCGTTGTGTATATCCTGGGAGATGGGGTTCATCTCTAATGGTGCTTAGGTATCTATCCAGTTGCAATTTGAATGATTCCACACTGCATCCTGATAGATTTCTGACATGTACCGGAATGGAGTTGAACAGTTGTGCTCCTCGAACCAACAGACTTGATTCTCGCAGGGTTTTTGCTGCCTGGCCAGCCTTTTTGTTGATTGGTGGCAGCTGGCAGCGTCTTCCGTGGCGCAGTGAGTGGTAGGTTTTGATACCAAAGTTTGGCACCTTCTGCTCTATCATTTTCCAAATGTATATAATTCGGTATCGCTCAAATCTTCTTTCTATTGAGTACATCCTCAAGGTTTTGAGTCTTTGCCAGTAGTCCAGGTCCCTCGTTTCTGAGAAGTATGAGGTAAAATTTCTTTGGAGCGATTCTATCTTAGATAGTTGGCCCTTTGTTGTTGGTGACCATAACTGAGAACAGTAGTCAATCCTCGGAAGTATCATACTGTTCCAGAGGGTTTTCATTGTTGAGGTATCTCTTGATTTGAAGGTGCGCAAGATCCACCCGCTGTACTTTCTTGCAGTAAGACAGACTGAGTCAAGGTGTTCTCTGAATTTTAGGTTGGTTCCCATGTGGATGCCTAAATCTTTCACATACTGTTTTTCCATTATTTGTTGTCCTGATGGGTTTCTGTAGTTTGTTGTATTTTTCAGATCTTGATCTGTTCCGTAGCGAATTAGTTCAAACTTCTTATCATTGAACAACATGTTGTTTGTTTCCTGCCATTTATATATGGTGGTCAGGTCCTTTTGTAAGGCCTCTGTATCCACCTCGTCTTTGATTTGTCTCATGACCCTGGTGTCATCAGCAAAGGATGAGACGTTGCTGGTTGTATCTTCATCTGTGTCAGAGATGAGGATGAGAAACAGGATTGGGCCGAGTACTGTACCCTGAGGAACACTGCTGGTCACAGGTGATGGTGTTGAATGGGTTCCATTCACAATGACTGTTTGAGTTCTATTTGTAAGGAACTCCTGTTCGTTTACAACTATGATATGAAGTCAAAGCAAAGAGACAGTCACTCACACACATACATGCATGTGCACATACACACATACATACATATAAACATACATGAATAAATATATATTTATATACACACACAGTGTGTGTGTATTATAGAAGGGATGTTGTGTATGCTGTACATTATGTGTGTATATGCATGTGTGTGTATATATGCATGCGTATATGTTTATGTGTGTGTGAGTGCATGTATATGTGTGTATGTATGTGTGTGTACTTGGTATAGTGTATTACAGAAGATATGTGTGGGGGATAGTACATTATGAATGTGTGTTTGCGTGTGTGTGCATATGCATGGTGGTGGAGTGTAATACATTAAAGAAAATGTGTGTGTGTGTGTGTATGAGTGTGTGTGTGAGTGTGTGTGTGTGTGTGAGTGTGTGTGTGAGTGTGTGTGTGTGTGTTATAGTACATTACAGAAAGTGTGTGAGCATATAGTCTTGTACATTATGAAGATATGTGTATGTATGTATGTGTATATGCATTTAGTACATTATAGAAGGTGTCTGTATATGTGGTTTTATACATTATAGAAGGTGTGTGCGGAATAGAAGATTATAAAGGTACGTGCGTGTTTTTATAGGCCATTATATATGTGTAATATAATACATTACAGAGTTTGTGTTTGTGTGAACGTCTGTATGCTATAGTTTATAGTATATTATAGAAAGTGTGGTGGGGTCATAAAAAGCATTATAGAAGTACATATGAATGATTATATAAGGTATATATATGTATATATATATATATATATATATATATATATTCACACACACATATCATCATCATCATCATCGTTCAACGTCCGTTTTCCATGCTAGCATGGGTTGGACGGTTCGACCAGGGTCTGGGAAGCCAGGAGGCTGCACAGGCACCAGTCTGATCTGGCAATGTTTCTACGGCTTGATGCCCTTCCTAACGCCAACCACTCTGAGAGTGTAGTGGGTACTTTTTACGTGCCACTGGCACGAAGGCCAGTCAAGAAGGCGCTGGCAACGGCCACGTTCGGAAGGATCTTTTTACATGCCACTGGCACTGGTATCACAACTACAATTTCCATTGATTTTTTGATCGATTTTGATTTCACTTGCCTCAACAGGTCTTCGCAAGCAGAGTTTTATGTCCCAAGGAGGAAAGTTACGCATAAGTGGACTGGCTACATCTCAGGTAAAGGTCACGGGTTATGGTCTCACTTGTCCTACTGGGTCTTCTATATATATATATATATTTGTGTATTTGGTACATTGTGGAATGTATGTTAAATAGTACATTATAGATTATGTTTATATTATAGTACATTAAAAAGGGTGTGTATGCTATAGTACATTATAGAAGGTGTATGTGCTACATTGCATTATAGGGGGTATATATACTATAGCATATTATAAAGGGTGTATATGTTATAGTTATATGTTATATGATATATATATATATATATATATATATATACTAAGCAATAAAGGGTTTAGCAACGAATTGCCTTACCACATACCGAATTTAGAAATAGCAGTCAAAGAGTTATAGCTATTTCTTCTACTAAAAAGGGAGATCTCAGTAAAAACAGCAATTGGAAGGCAGACACAAACAGGTAAGAGAGAATGAATTGACGGCAATCTATCATACAATTTTAAGTTATCTACGGACGTACGTTCGAAATCAAGTTTTTAGGAAAGCATAAGAATTAAATATTAAATATTAAATATTAAATAATTCTATCTCACCAAAACTTCTTTTCTCTTCAGCGCAGAATACTATAATCATAAATGATTATATATTGAATTTTGAGATATATAAAATTCAATATATAATCATTTATGATTATAGTATTCTGCGCTGAAGAGAAAAGAAGTTTTGGTGAGATAGAATTATTTAATATTTAATATTTAATATTTAATTCTTATGCTTTCCTAAAAACTTGATTTCGAAACGTACGTCCGTAGATAACTTAAAATTGTATGATAGATTGCCGTCAATTCATTCTCTCTTACCTGTTTGTGTCTGCCTTCCAATTGCTGTTTTTACTGAGATGCCCTTTTTAGTAGAAGAAATAGCTATAACTCTTTGACTGCTATTTCTAAATTCGGTATGTGGTAAGGCAATTCGTTGCTAAACCCTTTATTGCTTAGTATTACTTAAATTTTCCTCGAATGAGGCTTTTACATGCCGAAGACTACTTGGTGTAATTGATAATTATTCCAAATTAATTAATTTCACCCTTCATTATTACGGATATATATATATATATATATATTTCAATGGGTGAATGAATTATCCTATGTTTACCGTTAACATGGAAAATTCAATGAACCATTACCAGGGTAGCAAATTCGTAATTGCTATAATGTGTTGTTGTTGAGAAAGGCTCTCTTTCTTTCCTGATGAGAAGATTGTATTTTACAATTTTTATTCCTTTGGAATAAAACCATGTTGTCGTCGAAATATATGTTGAAAGTAAAAGAATTTTATTAACATCTTCATTCAACTTCGTTTATTTATTTATTCATTTATATATATATATATATATCATTGTTTCTTATTGTTTCTGTTGTTTGTGATATGGAAATCAGCAATACTCATGAAGAATACCAAAATACGATTTTAGCAAAGCATACTTAGCGCATCCTCCTCTAGGGATCTGAATGTTGGAAGACAACCAAAAGTATTGAAAAGAAATGAGAGGAGTTCCAAAGTAAAATGTTTACAAAAAATTTGAAGGTCTACTGACTGAATATGATCTCAAATAGCCAACTACACACCAAGGCTTATGTAAAACCAATAAGAGAAACTATTGGAGCAAGGGGATGGAATTGGCTGGGTTGTGTTTGTCGCTATAAACTGAACTCAGCTGTCTGGATCACTTTGCAATGGGTTCCACAAAATAAAAGAAGATGTAGCCGACCAAAGGAAATATGGCAGAGAACAATAACAAAAGATCTTAAAAGCAGAGGGTTAACAATGGAACAAGCTGTCAAGGACACTGTCAGTGTTAGAAGGTGGAATGATCTTGCTGTCACCTCAAGTTCTACAAGGCACAATGAAAACCAAATGAATGAATGAATGAATGAATATATATATGTGTGTGTATGTGTGTATGTATACGTATATGTATATATATATATAAAACTGAGAATGTGTGTGTGTGTGTTTGCGTGTGTGTGTGTGTATGTGTGTGTATGTGTGTTTGTCTGTATGTGTGAATCTCTAAAACTCAAGAACTACCCAACCAATTTCATTCAAATTTTACACATGCATTACTTAGGGTCCATGGAGCGTCTTGGGCCAAAAGAAATTTTAACTTCTTACCTAATGCGGGCCCAGAGCAATCTTTTAGATTGGTTCAGTAGTACATGTCAAAAGTGAAAAAATTAGATCTATATTGTAATGTATTATATGTATGTGACTGTATGGGAGAGTGTATGTGTGTGTATCATCACATTTTGTGTATGAATGTATATGTGTCTGTGAGTGTATGTGTGTTTGCATGCCCATTTTGTACATTATTAAACACACACATACATCTACACATGCATATACATATGTGATGAGAACGGCTGGAGGTGAGACTCTTGACAAAAACCAATTATGTGACAGGTCCAAGGTATATAAAAATACACATCTACCATTCAATTAACAATTCATAATTATCGCAGCAGTTGCAAGGTTGCAAGGTATTTACAACTTGCTTATATTTGGTTAATTTACACCGCATACTAAAATGGATGGAAGTACTCCATCGGTTACGACGACGAGGGTTCCGGTTGATCCGAATCAACGGAACAGCCTGCTCGTGAAATTAACGTGTAAGTGGCTGAGCACTCCACAGACACGTGTACCCTTAACGTAGTTCTCGGGGATATTCAGCATGACACAGAAAGTGACAAGGCCGGCCCTTTGAAATACAGGTACAACAGAAACAGGAAGTAAGAGTGAGAGAAAGTTGTGGTGAAAGAGTACAGCAGGGATCACCACCATCCCCTGCCGGAGCCTCGTGGAGCTTTAGGTGTTTACGCTCAATAAACACTCACAACGCCAGGTCTGGGAATCGAAACCACGATCCTATGACCGCGAGTCCGCTGCCCTAACCACTGGGCCATTGCGCCTCCACATACAAAAATATAGACATACTACATACATACAACTGCTTACAAAAATAGAGGTTAATGTATATATTTTTCTATGTTCATAATTTTTGGTTTGAAATATTGACAAAAATATGCCACAAAAAAAAACATAATCTCTCCAGAAACACCTATCAAATGAGGAGGATGCTGAAAACCGAAGGCAAGAGTCTCAAGAGATACTTTCTCAATGATACTTTCTCAAGATCACCAAACACATGTTGCAGCATGTCAAAGAGACACAATCTCATGAGAGAAGGGAGAAGAGACTTTCTCAACACCAGCACAGGCATGCTGCAACACATCTGATGGAGTCCCAAGACAGAAGGAAGATGGGACTTTCTCAAGATCACTAAAGGCATGCTGCAGCACATTAGTTGGAGTCTCAAGAGATAAGGGACATGAGACTTTCTCAAGATTAGTAGAGGCATGCTTCAGCATGTCGGATGGAGTTTCAGTACAGAAGAGATAAGACACTTTCCAAAGATCACCAACCACATGCTGAAGCACGTCAAAGAGACGCAGTCTCAAGAGAGAAGGGAGAGGAGGCTTTCTCAACACCAGCACAGGCATGCTGCAACACATCTGATGGAGTCCCAAGACAGAAGGAAGATGAGACTTTCTCAAGATCAGCAAAGGCATGTTGCAGCACTTAATAAAGAATCATTAAAACAATGTTTATCACACCAGATTATACTGAAGTCCGATAAAATAGCTCTCAGAAACAGACCACGTACAAATTCATTCTTCACAACACCTGGAGTCGCTTTCAGATATGATCCATCCCATTCTTATAAAAATGATAATTCTATCCCATTTTGGTGTGCTAAACTCAAATTGTCGTTTATGCAAAGCTTTAAAATTTATTCCATAAATGTTTTGCCGTCAATGCTGCACTTTCCTGTATCACCTGTTTCAACATAACTGTAATATACACATAAAAACTATGCCGTTTAATCTACATAATGCTGGGTATCTCTGGTAGTATGTTCTACATATGTTACCTAACACTCTGTTGAACCCCCAGACTGAAACTGATTGGTAAGACTGGCTATATATTTATACACACACACACACACACACACACATTCACACACATATATATATATACATATATATGTGGAGGTGCAATGGCCCAATGGTTAGGGCAGCGGACTCGCGGTCGTAGGATTGCGGTTTCGATTCCCAGACCGGGCGTTGTGACTGTTTATTGAGTGAAAACATCTAAAGCTCCATGAGGCTCCAGCAGGGGGTGGTGGTGATCCCTGCTGTACTCTTTCGCCACAACTTTCTCTCACTCTTTCTTCTGTTGGCCTGCTCGCTTAGCCAGCAGGGTGGCGTCACTTGATGGCTAAAACAATGTGAAGTGCATTGTGACCAGCGATGTGTAGCAACATCTGATAGCCTGGTTGGTCATGTGTCACATGTCATATACATATATATATATATATATATATATATGGCTGGCTTCTTTCAGTTTCTATCTACTAATTCCACACACAAGGCTTTTGTCAGCCTGAGGCTACAACAAAAGACACTTGCCCAATATGTGATGCAATGGGGCGGAACCAAAAACTATGCTTCAGGCTCACCAAATACCTAACGAACACTGAGCCAGTGAACATGCTTTACCAGCAAACTACCAGGTATGTACCATATGATCACAATCAAAATCAAATTCACTGATGTGGCCAATGACAGCACTGCCTGACTGGCACCCATGCTAGTGGAACGTTAAAAGCACTGTCCAAGCGTGATCATTGCTAGGGCCGCTGACTGGCTCCTGTGCTGGTGGCACATAAAAAGCACCATTTGAGCATGATTGTTCCCAGTGTCGCCTTACTGGCACATGAAAAACAACATTCAAGCAAGGTCATTGCCAATGCCATTGGACTGGCTCCTGTGCAGGAGGCACTTAAAAATAACCATTTGAGCGTGACTCACCAGTACCACCTAACTGGCCCTCGTGTCGGTGGCATGTAAAAGCACCCACTACACATCCAGCTGTAGAAACTTTGTCAGATAAGATTGGAACCTGGTGCAGCCATCTGGTTCACCAGTCCTCAGTCAAACCATCCAACCCATGCCAACATGGAAAGCAGACGTTAAACGATAATGATGTTGATGAATATATATATATATACATATATATATACTCTTTTACTTGTTTCAGTCATTTGACTGCAGCCATGCTGGAGCACCGCCTTTAATCAAGCAACTCGACCCCGGGACTTATTCTTTTGTAAGCCCAGTACTTATTCTATCGGTCTCTTTTGCCGAACCGCTAAGTAACGGGGACACACACATATATATATATGTATATCGTGGCACTCCATCGGTTACAACGACTTTTCGTATGCAAACCGGTGGGGCTTGCTCTGAACACTCTAATTTTTTCACAGTGAACGTACCAGCTACCTCGGACACTCGGCGAAGAGCACCCTCGGAGGAACCATGTGAGCCAAAATGACCGGGAGGTGAACGCACTACAACACGAACGGCGATGCCCGACAACGCCTACCTTGTGGTTCCAGTTGATCCGATCAACAGAACAGCCTGCTTGGGAAATTAACGTGCAAGTGGCTGAGTGTTCCGTAGACACATTACCCTTAACGTAGCAGTGGCTGTTTAACCTCAAGCAGACTGCTGTCTTATCAAAGGCATTCCGGCTGTGGCCAACCTGTCTTATCTCAATATGCAGGAAAAGTATGACACGTGTACCAGTGTCTCATTTCTTGAAACATTGGGGTGTGAGATGAAGGACATTTGGCTGTTATTTTTAGCAGGTGGAGCAATAATGAGTGTGTGTGATGTAATATGATATGCCGTGTGGAGAAATGAAACTGTGTTTGGAAAAGAGATAAAATGTGTGTGTGTGTGTGTGTGGTGTGTGTGTGTGTTTGATGTAATATGTTGAAGAAAGAAAGGAGAAAGAGTAATGAAATGCAGTGACTGTGAGTGGTAAAGAGAGAAAATGTGATAGAGTATGGTGGAGAGAAGGGGGTGAAGGCAGAGGGAGACAGACAGACAGACTGACAGTTGACAAACAGACCGATGGACAGACAGACAGACAGACAGGACAGATAATCATGAAGGAAGTGAAAGAGAGAGAGAGAGAGAGAGAGAGAGAGAGAGATGGAAACAAAGAATTATATTATTAAGAAAAAGTGTAGGAGTATGGAGGTTGTAATGATAGAAAATTCTGAAAGAACAGAATAGTAGGGATAGAGGGACACGGGGGGGGGGAGAATACGGTGGGGGGGAGGGAGGAGAGGAAGGAGAAGAGGGGGGGAGGGAGAGGAGAGGAGAGGAGGGAAGAAGAGTGAGAGGAGAGGAAAGAGGAAGGAAGAAGAGAGAGGCAAGAGAGGAGAGGAGAGACTAGGAAGGGGAGAGGAGGGGAACGGATAGAGAGGAAGGAGAAGAGGGGGGAGGAGGGAGAGGAGAGGAGGGAAGAAGAGTGAGAAGAGAGGAGAGGAAAGAGGAAGGAAGAAGAGAAAGAAGAGAGAAGCAAGAGACGAGAGGAGAGGAGAGAGTGGGAAGGAGAGAGGAGGGGAACGGATAGAGAGGAAGGGGGATGGAAGAGGAATGGAGAAGAAAGAGAAGGGGAGAAAGGAGAGGACATAAAGGGGGGAGATATATCAGTAGCAAAATATAGATCTCACCTTATCCAATAACAATCTTGATATCAAGGGATAAAAATCTACAATATAAAATCTTTAAATCTGGATTTATGCTTATCCTTTAAATTCCTAAACCAGTTTTTGACAGTGCAGCTATTTGCCTCAAGCTTGTCTGATCAAGGACATATTTGATAAATTCAGTTGTTTATGAAGCCAAAGTCAATGCAGTACTCCAAGACAAAGTAACTGAGAGGCAAAATTAGCCGTTTTGGTAAAAGACCTAAGTGCCAGGCATAAAAGAAAACACAAGAAAAGCAACTACTGCAGTCGATTTGTTCAACGGGAAACCCTTCAAGGTGGTGCTCCAGTATGGCCAAGGTTCAATGACCGAAACAACTAGAAGAAGAAAAATTCCCATGAGCCTTTGTAATCCATGAATGATGTTCCATTATTACCATTGGTTCATTGTAATGATATGTGCAAGATGGTCTGGAAATGGTAATGGTTTTTTTGGAATACTATTGTATTAAACTATTCATAAAGGAGTAATAAAGAAATAAGAGATATTGCATAAAATGATTAAACTCTGATATAATTGTGTTTTTAATATAACACACACACAGATATCTATGCTGTTCTTCCTTTCTCTCTCACTCTCTATATGTGTGTGTTTGTGTGTGTGTATGTATACACACACATACTGAAAGAGAGAGATAGTGAGAAAGAAAGAAAGAAAACAAAAGAGAGAAATATACATATGTGTGCGTATGTGATATGTATGTGTATTCAAATGTACATATATATATATATATATATATATATATATGTATATGTATATGTATATGTGTATATGTATATGTGTATATGTATATGTATATGTATATTATATATATATATATATATATATATATATATATATATATATCATCATCATCATCGATTAACGTCTGTTTTCCATGCTGGCATGGGTTGGATGGTTTGACTGAGGTCTGGAACGCCAGCGGCTGCACAGGCTCCAATCTGGTCTGGCAGAATTTCTACAACTGGATACCCTTCATAATACACATACACACACATATATACATATATATATATATATATATATATACAAATAAATAAATAAATAATTATATATATAAATAAATATATATAAATAAATAATTATATATATACACACGCACACACAAATAAATAAGTATATTCTGTTATGTCTGGGGAGAGTCATTCTCTTTTGGTGCCTTATTATTTAACACACTCACCAGTAAAATTTCCACTTTGGATTTGATTCTAACTAGACATATACATATACATACAGGGTGCGATGGATAAATTGTCACCATTGTATACTTTTGATTTTGCACATTGTTTGTAATTAAGTTTGTTGACTACATAGTATAGTAGGGTCAGTTGGGTATCATCTATGAGAAAAACAACACTATGAAGTTATTCACTCTGCCAGAAATTTTGAAACATGTTGTACTACATGGCATTCATGCCAGAAGCTAGATATCACTCAAAATACCATGATGTTGACTCATCATCATCATTGTTGTTTAGCGTCCACTTTCCATGCTGGCATGGGTTGGACGGTTCAACTGGGGTCTGGGAAGCCAGAAGGCTGCACCAGGCCCAGTCTGATCTGGCAATGTTTCTACAGCTGGATGCCCTTCCTAACGCCAACCACTCCATGAGTGTAGTGGGTGCTTTTTACATGCCACCAGCACAGGTGCCAGACGAGGCTGGCAAACGGCCACGATCAGATGGTGCTTTTTACGTGCCACTGGCACAGAGGCAGTCGGGGCGGCGCTGGCAATGGCCATATTCGGATGGTTCTCTTATGTATGTTTGACTGGATATTTGATTTTTATCACTCCGGTACATGTCCTCAGATTGACGCCTAAACTCTCTGAAACGTTCATATTGGATCTTCTGGCATAAAAGCCAAGCAGTACAGCATGCTGTTTCCAAATTTCTGGCAGAGTGAATTCTGTCATGGTTCTGTTTTTCTCACAGACTGTGCCCAGCTGACCCTACTATACTGTGTTGTTGACAAAATCAAAAATAAACAATGCACATGCACAAAATTAAAAATATACAATGGTGACAATTTACCCATCGCACCTTGTATATATCAGACTGGAGTCTGGTGCATCCTTCCAGCTTTGCCATTCCTGGTCAACCCATCTAACCCATGCCAGCATGGACAACGGATGTTAAATGATGATGATGATGATGAGGCTATAGTAGATGACACTCATCCAAGATATCATGCAGTGGGACTGAACCCAGAACCATGTGGTTGGGAAGCTAACTTCTTATCACACAGTCATACCTGTGCCTATCATCATCATCATTATCATTTCTATCTGGTTTTGGTACCAAAATGGTTTTGATGCTTTAAAGGATTAATGGATTTAGGAATGCAATTGTTCTAGATTAAATGAAAACATCGAATAAAGAAACGGCAAAAAAATCCTTCATAAAAATTATCAAACTCAGACTTAGATGCATCTTTTATATAAGCCAAATGCATGGCTGTGTGGTAAGAAGCTGACTTCCCAATCACATGGTTCACGGTTCAGTTCCACTACATGGCACCTTGAGTGAGTGTCCTTTACTATAGCCTCAGGCCAACCAAAGACTTGTGAGTGGATTTGGTACACAGAAACTGAAAAAAGCCCATTGTGTGTGTGTATGTGTGTGTGTGTGTCATTGTGTCTGTTTGTCCCTCAACATCACTTGACAATCAATGCTGGTGTGTTTACGTCCCCATAATTTAGTGGTTCGGCATAAGAGACCGATAGAATAAGTACTAGGCTTACAAAGAATAAGTCCTGGGGTTGATTTGCTCTACTAAAGGTGGTGCTCCAGCATGGCTATACTCAAATGACTGAAACAAGTAAAAGAGTGACAGGGTATGTATTTATATATCTGTTGAGCTCTAGATATATGCATGTATATATGTGTGTAATGTTTGCATGTATGCATTTATATATATACATATATATTGTAAAGTTTCACATAGTTTATGTTTACTAAAATTCACTGAAAAAGCACTGGTGGTTTCCTTCTATATTACTTCAGTTTATCTAAGTGCTACGAAGTGGCACTTGATAACCTAACAGCTAATAAGTATATCATTTGCCTTACAGTGCTAAGTCCCAAAACCTCGTGAGAGACAGAAGGAGAGAGCAGGAGAGAGAGCAAGAGAGAGAAAGCGGTGGAGAGAAAGTGTGTGTGTGGCTCCAAAATACTGACCAACTTGAAGTCAAAAACAACGTGCAATGTTACAGTGATTCAGTCAGTTTTAAGAAATACAAGACAAATGAAGGACTACCCCCAAGCCTCCTCTCCACAACCTTTCCATCACAGCTCATACAAGAATGAATGTGAAGAGATCACTGTCCTTTGACAGAACCGGAAAGTTAAAATAGCCACAGACTGCATGGTACCAGGAACTAAACTAAAATAAATGTTCGCTGTTTGAAACATTTTCTCACTTTATTTGAAAACCAACTTCAGAATTCAGGAATATGAAAAGAAAATGGGTCGAACGAATTCAAGATTTGAGGATAGTATATATGCTATTACTTTATGATGGAATTCATCTATGATTCCATTCTCTCTTGCTTCCTTTTAGCCCTTGACATTTTCTCCATTTAACTAGAGAAACCATTCAGAAGAATTACTACCTTATATTTATTTAACCCTTTTGTTACTGTATTTATTTTGAGATGCTCTGTGTTTCTTTCAATTACTTTAAATATAACAAAGAATTTAGTAAAATAACTTATTTATCATTAAGCTAGTGATAAGTACATAAATTGTGACTAAGGTTTGGTGGAAGATTTTAATTTGAAATTTATGAAAACAAGATATTTGTACCCAGAGCCAGAGCCGGTTTCAGCCGGGTTAGTAATGAAAGGGTTAAGTAACAACTATACTATTACATTAAATTTATTATGGTACATATCATATTACATTCATTCATTTGTTTTACATCTGTTTTTCCCAGCTAGCATTGGTTAGAGGAATATATTATTGAGGCAGTGATACCCAACCTCTTTTTTTTTGCATCACAGACCAGCTTCTTGCAAGTCAATTTTTCCACAGACTGGACAGCCTTCCTGTCACCAACCCTCACTTGTTTCCAATACACTCACACACACACACACACACACATGCATTGAGATTCTTTCAGTTTCAGTCCACCAAATCCACTCATAAGGCTTTTATGAGCCTGGATCTATGATAGAATACTTACCGAAGGCACCGTGCAGTGGGATTGAACCTAGAACGACATTTTTGGGAAATGAGATTCTTAACCACACAGCCATGGTGGTAGTGGTGGTGGTGGTGGTGGTGGTTATTGTTGTTGTTCAATGCCATGCTAGCTTTCTTGTAACCTGTAGGCAAAAGCATTCCAACCATAGCCATCCAATCTATTTACTAGATGTATTTACACCCGGGATCACATGATTCAATTATCATTTATAATGCAGCTGATGCTGATGTTGTTAATAATGCAGTCACCACTGCTGCTGTTGTGACATTATATTCTTCATACTGTAGCTGTTGTCACAAATGCTGCTGTTGTGCAGCTTATATTGCAATGGTTGTAACTGTTGCTGCCATTGTGCAATTGTTCTGACTGCTGCTGCTTGTGTTCCTAATAATGCATTGTTTGATACTGCTGTTGTGTTGTTATATTCATCCTGTTACAGTTGCTGTCACAAATGCACCTGCTGCAGATGTTGTGACTGCTGCTGCTTGTGTTGCTGATGCTGCAGTTGTCATTGTTGCTGTTTGGCTGTTATATTCTTCATGCTGTAGCTGTTGTGACTGTTGCCGCTTGTGTTACAAATAATGCAGTTGCTGTCACAGCTGGTGTTGTGCTGTTATATTCTTCGAACTGCATTTGTTGTCACAAATTCTTCAATACTGCTACTGATACTCCAGTAGTTGTGACCACTGCTGTTGTTGTGCAGTTTATAGTGCAGATGTTGTGACAGCTGCTGCTTGTGTTACTAATAAGGCAATCATCACCACTGCTCTTGTGCCGTTATGTTCTTTGTACTGCAGTTGTTGTCACAAATGCTGCTGCTATTGTTGTTGTTGTTGTTAAGCAACAAGGCAGGTAAGAGTGATTAGGTGATGGTCCAGGACTCAGGGGCGGGAGACCCCAGACCTTGGAAAAAAGAAACTTTGATTGTCTTGTTGTAGTAACACAAGCTGTTGTCAC
>NC_043020.1:16381601-16406601 GCF_006345805.1 Octopus sinensis
ATCATCGTCATTGTTGCTATCATCAACATCGCCATCATCATCATCATCATTATCATCATCATCATCATCATCATCATCATCATCATCATCATCATCATCATCATCATCATCATCATCATCATCATCACCATTATCATCCTCATCATCATCATCATCATCATCATCATCATCATCATCATCATCTCATCATCACCATTATCATCTCATCATCATCATCATCATCATCATCATCATCATCATCATCATCATCATCATCACCATCATCATCATCATCGTTTTTACATCCACTCTTCCATCCTTGCATGAGTTAGAGGGAGATTTTATCGACGTGGATTTTCTACAGCTGGATGCTCTTCCTGTCACCAACCCTCACCTGCTTACAAATAAGGTAATATTTCCTCATGACCAGATATGGTCTCATGGAAAATGAATGAACGACACCGCCTGCACTATGGTAACATTCATTTACAACTATCATGGAATCTCAAGGCAAAGACACAGTAACACATACACACACAAAAAACACACACACACTCACAACACACATGAGTACACGCATGCACACACACACACTTACAAATTTACACGCATGCTTCTTTCAGTTTCCATCTACCAAATCCACTCACAAGGCTTTGGTCGGCCCGAGGCTATAGTAGAAGACACTTGTCCAAGGTGCCACGCATTCCCACCTTGTCCAAGCATGCACTCTCCCTCCCTTTCTCTGTCTCTTTCTCTCTCTCTCTCTCTCTCTCTCTCTATCTCCCTTTCTTCTCTCTCTCTCTCTGTCTCCCTTTCTTCTCTCTCTCTCTATTTATGTGTGTGTGTGTGTGTGTGTGTGTGTGTATGTGTGTGTGTCTATGTGTGTGTGTGTGTGTGTGTGTGTGTGTGTGTGTGTGTGTCTATGTGTGTGTGTGTGGGTGTGTGTAATTCTGCTCTTGGATATATATATACACACACACATGGAACCATGTGGCTTGTAAGCAAGCTACTTACCACACAGCCACTCCTACGCCACTCCTACTGACCCTGAAAGGATAAAATCCGACCTTGGGAGACTTTGAACTCAGATGAAATGCTGCTTAGCATTTTGCCCAGCATGTTAACAGTTCTGCAAGCTCACCACCCTGAGAATAATTGGTTTCAAATTTTGGCACAAGGCCAGCAATCTCGAAAGAGAGGGTAAATTGATTACATTGACTCCAGGGCTCAACTGGTGCTTATTTTACTGACCCCCAAAAGAATAGAAGGCAAAGTCAATCTTGGGAGAATTTGAACTCAGAACATAAGGATTGATGAAGCATTTTGCCCAGTACGCTAACAATTCTATCAGCTTGTCATCTTAGATCCCTGTATAATTTAGCAAGTACTTTATCAGCATACAGTGCTAATAAAGTGGAATGTGGAATCTCGTTATTGTTTCTCAGCCCACCTGTGGGCCTAGAAACAATAATAGGATTCCGCATTCAGTTAGAGTTTTACATTTTTTTTTTTTCCTTTCCAGGAAATTCCATGATACTTTATCACCAGAATCCAGAATCCCTAGAAGTCATCATCAGTAATCTTTAGCTGGTTGGCAAGTCAGCCAGCTGGCTGGCTGGGTGAAATAGCAGATCATATTTTGTTTCTGCTACTTTATTCTACCAATACTAACAAGGAAATATCACAGATTTACTGCACTAACAACAGCAAAAATAAATAAATAAATATATATATATATATATAAAAGAAAGGCATAAAAAAATTGCATCATTAAAGCTTCCTTTTTACCATTTAAGATGCCTCAAAGATGTCATAATATATTTTTCAATCCACAATCTCAACTTAAATTTCTTGCCCGTAGCATAAAACATAGAATCTTCCTTACAGCATCTTGCAAAGAATATGAATTTATATTGGGTTGTTATAGAAATTTGTTTATTTCCTTTCCTATGTTATTTGAATTAATATGAAAAATATGTTTATTGTAGTGTTTTATGGTGAAGTGGGATATGGTTCTACATTTCCTCGGCAACTTTTGTTTGTTTATCATTTTTGAAATTTGAATAAATTTTACCTCTTGTCAGGGATATGACAGTAGAGTGCCAAGTAGGAAAGAAAGCGAACGTTTTACACACCTGTCTCTTTTCTTATCATTCAATCAAGGGTCCAAAATTGTTAAAGATATTTTAGACATATGTGCTGCATATTGAGAAGGCACTATTGTCCACATTAGTGGATAAACACTTTCCCCTTATGAAGAAGCTCTGTAAAACTTTGTATACGAGTTTCCGTTAGCTGAGCACCAAGTGGAAAGAACATATTAGTTGGTGGGCCCACATCTGAGACAGAGACAGAATGCCCTTTAATGGCTACTGTAACATAGAAACAGTGATATATGAGGCAGAGTTGACTTGAAAGGGCTCCAATGGACAGCTAATCTTATGGATGTAAATGGACACAACAGAAGGTCCATACAGGATCAGATTCAATAAGCCCTGTTTCAATATTCAGAAGAGACATTACGTCACAACCCTGTGTGGCTGTGAAAGGAAAGTGCTATGGCATACAACACCAAGTGGAGAATTTTACACAAGTGTAAGCTTTATTTTAATAGCAACAAAAAAATGCAAATTATGTTTAACCAAGAAAAGCATCATATTAAAAATTCTCAGCACCTGGATATCTATCTAAACTGTAGGAATATTTAGCTCTTGCCCAAATGAGAGAAAGTATTTATTATCTTATCTGCATGCCCACCATGACTGCAAACTCTAGGGTTTCCACTTTTGGCCTTCACACCATCATATTCTGAAAACCCAGTACAGCATTTACCCAAAATATACACATAGGTTTAAATGTTCAGGCACCAGCCCAAAAGTGCCATACCCACAAACCCCTACATATGTAGCAACCCTACTCAAATACCAACCCACAATCCTTCCCACCACTACCACTACATATATTTTCACAAGACCCCTGTTACCTTACAGTATTTCAGATGCTCATTTCATCTCCTGTGACTTCATTTCATGTTCCACAATTTCGTTTCGCTTCTCATGATAGCATTTCACCTTTTTTTTTCAAATCTCACACAAACTGGATGAAACATTTTTCACCTCCAGTAACAGAGAACAGGAACCATATTTTTGCCATAACTGACATCTCTGAAGAGCATGTGGTATTATTTAACTGTGCTGTTAACTAATATCCAGTTATCTAATATCTGGTGAAAAAACAATTGGTAATGTCGGCTGAAATGGATCTGTAATACTGTGTACTTTGATTAATATACCCATATATTATATATGTGTGTATAAATACATGACAATGATAATGTAATAGTTACAAAACTGGGGACTGAAAACAGAAACAACCCCTATTGTAAATAATTAGATTATCTTGGGAATGATTAAGAGAAAACAGTTGCTGACAAGTACATAATGGGAACCTGAGGACACACAAATATGCTCCACATACAGGAAATAGCACTGCAAGGCACTGTGCACGTATTGTTGTTTGGAATATTATCAATACAATGGAAAATACACAACCAAAACAAAACACTGCATTTATTCAAGGTGTACTGCACTGCACTCATTAGCATAGTGAAAGCCTGCAATGAAAATAAGACTATAGAACAGATATAACATTAAAAACAATAAAAATAACAACAATAATAATAATAATGATGATGATGATAATAATAATAACAATAATAATAATAATAATAAAAATAATAATGATAATAATAATAATACAACCGAAATTGGAATCAGAATGCAATGCTTGAAGAAATGTCGCTAAGCATTTTGTCCAGTGTGCTAAGAAATCTATCATTTTGCCACCGAATAATAATAATAATAATAATAATGGTATCGAAGTTTGGCGCAAGACTGGCAATTTTGGAGGAGGGGGCAAGTCAGTTACATCAACCTCAGCACTAAACTGGTCTTTATCGACCCCAAAAGAATGAAAGACCAAGTCATCCTCAGTGGAATTTGAACTTAGAATGTAAAGACAGATGAAATGCCGCTAAGCATTTTGCCCAATGTACTAACAGTTCTGCCTACTCGCCACCCTCCTCCTAATAATAATATAATAATAATATTACAACAGAAATTGGAATCAGAATGCAAAGCTGGAAGAAATGTCGCTAAGCATTTTATTTTGTCCAGTGTACTAAGAAGTTTATCATTTTGCCACCGAATGATAATAATAATAATGATAATAATAATAATAATAATGCCCTGATGCAGTACCAGGCAGTAGCTCTTGTTAGCTTCTGATCTTAACTGATTGGAAGTGTTATCATGTACATTGTTTTGCCTTGGTATAAAAGTTGGGCTACAGCAAATATTCTGTTCAATACCACAGATTTGCTTGTCAGTTGTTTGACCTTACCCAGTTGAGCATGTCCCTTAGTGGCTGATGATATGAGCATCTCTGATCATGAGCAGAAGTAGTGGGGGAGCATCATAGCCGTGTGTTGAAAGGAATTCTTGGAGGTTTGGATAATTCCCCTTTGGAAACACGGATGGTTCGTTCAACATCCTTAAACAATTCTTATTTTGATTGGTATGAATTACTCAACAAGAAGAAAATTCTAGCTGGGCCCCACCTGCAAGGTCATGTGCTGTTTATCTTGATATGAGATCACCATGTTGCGCACATATGGTTGTGATGCATGTGCCTGGAGTACCCCCCCCCCAAAAAAAAAGGAAAAAAAATGTGGCATCTCAAGGTGACTACAGTACCAGTGATTGTAGGATCTCTAGGAATGATAAAAAAAGGTCTGAAACCTATTTGAAAATGATTCCAGGCTTACCATCCCTACAGGAAGTGCAAAAAAATTGTATTGACTGGAACGGCTCATGTAATGAGAAGAGCATTATCGCTGTGAAAATAACATCCATTCATGAATTTATTTATTCATTAATTTTTTAAATACATATTTTACCCATGAATTTGCATGTGTAATCTGGGAATGCATACAATGAGCTTCTCTGCCCTAGGTGTACGGAAAACACTCTGCGAGAAACGGAAGAAAATTTGAAGAAAGAAGGAAAAAACATAATAATAATAATAATAATAATAATAATAATAATGATAATAGCACCTTTTCCACCACCATACCAGGGATACAACAAAGTCAGGGGACTGCAGCATGGTGGACTGTAAAGAAGTAGCAGAAGAGTTCAACTGAGCCATCAGTGCTGAGAGGAGGAATCCTAGAAGATCAATGGTTGAGATCACCAATCTTAAGAGAGTAACTGCAATACATCCATAGGGGTGGCATCCATGGTTGAGTAATCAGCTAATGAAAAATTCACTATGACTTAAGCTCCCAATTCAAATTCATAATAATGGAATCGGATGGTGACAGAGAGTCATGGGAATCCGAAAAAAAGAAGCATGACCAAAGAAAAAGTTAGAGTGCTGGAATAATGAATTGGATGAAAAATGAAATAGAGGTATTTGACTGGAAAATGAGATAATCCCTAACTATGCTTAGAGCACTTTATCCAAAGGCAAATATTAGTTGTTTATAAGGGAAACAGAATATAGGAAGGAGAAGTATTATTAGAATTTCTGATTGTTTGAATGAAGAAAAAAATGGCTAGTAAAACAAAACCTTACAAAGAATAAAAATCTGTTGAAACATTTTGAAGTAGAACTACGACTTACTTGTGCTGAACTCGAAGAGAAGAAAGCTTAAGAAAGCAGGATAGTTTGTGAAAGAATGGAAGCACTAGAAGAAATGAAGTTAGATGGATAGTTCCACAGAAATACAAGAATATGAAAAATTAAAACTTGTTGTGAGATTGGCTTCGGGGTAGAGAGTTAAAGAAAGAAAGAGTATGTTCGTAGCTGTCCAAGATCATGCTCTGAACACTTGTTCAACTAATTCCCTGAGCAAGGGTTTTTATTCAACCACTTCAACAGACAAGTACTATGTAATCAGCAAGGGGAACATATTGAGCATACCATAATAGACTTCAAAATGTTATTAACTCTGAAAGAATACAAGTTATAATACGGTTTGCCTCAAAATAGACTTGTAATTTTGTAAAAATATATACACCGTAAGTGCAGGTATGGCTAGGTGGTAAGAATTTTGGTTCCTAACCACATGGTTCTGGGTTCAGTTCCACTGAGTGGTACCTTGGGCAAGTGTCTTCTTCTATAGCCCTGGGCTGACCAAAGCTTTGTGAGTGGATTAGGTTAACAGAAATTGAAAGAAGCCCATCATGTATATGTATTTGTGTGTGTGAGTGTGTGTGTGAGTGTGTGTGTGTGTGTGTGTGTGTGTGTGTGTGTGTGAGAGTGTGAGTGTGTGTGTGTGTGTGTGTGTGTGTGTGTGTGTGTGTGTCTTTGTTTCTGTGTTTTCCTCCACCACTGCTTGACAACTGGTACCCATACCTTAGCAGTTCAGCAAACCAGACCAATACAATAAATACCAGGCATAAAAAGAAAATTTGTACTGGGGTACATTCATCCAACTAAAAATTATTCAAGGTGGTGAAACAAGTAAAAGAAAAGGCACAACACTTCAGACAAGTGATACAATTGTGCAGCAGAAAAGACTCTTCATACATAAACTTCATCCATCTCCAGTGCCAAGACACTAGATCACGTAATTTCAACCTTCCTTGGTCTCATCAGCGATGGATTCTCTACTGTTAAAGATAACGGTGATTCATCTTCCCAACAGATGTATATAGAAAAGCAGTGCCAAAACAGGCACTGGTGTTGTGATTATCAGGTGAACTATCATCATCATTATCATCGTTTAACATCCACTTTCCATGCTAGCATGGGTTGGACGATTTGACTGAGGTCTGGCGAACCAGATGGCTGCACCAGACTTCAATCTGATCTGGCAGAGTTTCTACAGCTGGATGCCCTTCCTAACGCCAACCACTCCAAGAGTGTAGTGGGTGCTTTTACGTACCACCAGCACGAGGGCCAGTCAGGCAGTACTGGCAACAGCCATGCTCAGATGGTGCTTTTTATGTGCCACCTGCACAGGAGCCAGTCCAGCAGCACTAGCAATGACCTCACTCGAATGTTTTTTCATGTGCCACCAGCACAAGTGCCAGTAAGGCCACACAGGTAATGATCACGCTCGAATGGTGTTTTTTATGTTTTTTACTAATTAAGAAAATATATATTAGCAACAGAGGTAGTATTAATAACAACAGGTAATATTTATCCCCACTTAAATGTAGATGTTCTTTTCTACTCTAGGCACAAGGCCTGAAAGTTTTGGAGAGAGGGCCTGTCGATTAGATTGACCCCAGTACATCACTAGTACTTAATTTATCTACCTCGAAAGGGTGAGAGACAAAGTCGACCTTGGCAGAATTTGAACTCAGAACATAAAAACAGACGAAATACCACTAAGCATTTCAGAAACCTGGACATTATCAAAGAAGCTTGAGAGGTGGTTGGATGGAACCTACACTCCTTATGAGAGCTCAAAATCTCCCGTGGAAGCGTCATCCAACCAAAATGCAAATATATGGGAAACTACCACCTGTGTCATCTCTTGTGAAAGGTAGGAGAGTCCAGTTTGCTGGACATTGTTGTAGAGCTGAAAACGAGGCAATTTCTACTCTTCTCCTCTGGAAGCCATCTACTCGCAATACCAGAGGGTGCACACTCTCCTACCCTGATGTAATCTCCAGGGATACAGGCATCCAGCAATAGGACCTCCGTAATGCTATGATGGACCGTGAAGTCTGATGTGGCATGGTAAATTCCATTGTCTCGACCACGGTCGAACAATGATGATGATGGTGATGTGCTAACGTTTCTACCAGCTAGCTGCCTTATAAATATGGATGTTCTGTTCGAACACACTATACAGTGGTCATCATCATTGTTTGACCGTGGTCGAGACAATGGAATTTACCATGCTACGCCAGACTTCACGGTCCATCATGGCATTACGGAGGTCCTGTTGCTGGATGCCTGTATCCCTGGAGATTACATCAGGGTAGGAGAGTGTGTGCCCTCTGGTATTGCGAGTAGGTGGCTTCCAGAGGAGAAGAGTAGAAATTACTTCTTTTTCAGCTCTACAACAATGTCCAGCAAACTGGACTCTCCTACCTTTCACAAGAGATGACACAGGTGGTAGTTTCCCATATATTTGCGTTTTGGTTGGATGGCACTTCCACGAGAGATTTTGAGCTCTCATAAGGAGGCGAGTGTAGGTTCCATCCAACCGCCTCTCCAGCTTCTTTGATAACGTCCAGGTTTCTGAGCCATATAGTAGAATTGGTTCGACTGTGGCTTTGAATATTTCAAGTTTGAAGTCTCTACTTAGATTTGATGACCAGATCTTATGCATGTCATTACAGTGGTAGTTACCATGAGAAAAACTCTCCTATTTGTCAAAGTAACTAGCTTAAAAACATATAAACTGATTTATTCATCTAAAAATGATTCGAGTCTGCCCCAGCATGGCTGCAGTCTAATGACCGAAACAAGTGAAAGATGAAAGAAAGATGGATTTTTCTGTTTAGTAGTATATTGTTCCACTGGTCATTGGGGTTGTAGTTAAAGGCTGATTGTGGCAGTAAAGTCACAGTGCTGAATGCAAGACTCCAATGCTTTTGTGATTGTTGGAATACTGACCTTATAAACGAGTAGAAATCTTTATAATCTTGATAACCTTTATATAACTGTAAATTACAATTGCTAGTCTTTGTTCAAGCATATATTTAAAGATTTTTGAGACATGTGCATGTGTGTGTGTGAGTGTGTGTGTGTGTGTTTGTGTGTATGTGTGTGTGTATGTGTGTGCGTGTGCGTGTATGTGTGTGCATGTGTGTGTGTATTTGTGTGTATGTGTGTGTGTATGTGTGTGCGTGTGCGTGTATGTGTGTGCATGTGTGTGTGTGAGTGTGAGTGTGTATGTGTTTGTGTGTGTGTGTGTGCATGTGAGTGTGTGTGTGCATGCATGTGTGTGTATGTGTTTGTGTGTGTGTGTATGTGTGTGTGTTTGTGTGTGTGTGCAGGTGTTTGCGTGTGTGTGTGCATGTGTTTGTGTGTGTGTATGTGTTTATGTGTGCGTGAGTGTGTGTGTGTGTGTGTGTGCCCATCTTTCTCTTACATTGAACTGAAGCCAACATTTGTAACCTTCAATTGTGAAATATTGTCAATAGAGCTGCAGGCGTGGTTGTGTGGTAAGAACCACATGGTTCTGGCCCAGTGCATAGCATCTTTGAAAAAATATCTTCCACTATAGCCCCAGGTCATCCAAAGCCTTGTGAGTGGATTTGGTAGAAGGAAAAAATTAAAGAAGCCCACCATATGCATGTGTGTGTGTGTCTGTGTTTGTGTTGGTGTGTGTATGTGAATGTTTTCACATTTGTGTTTGCCCCCTGCCATTGCTTGACACCTGGTGTTGGTTTGTTTACATCCTTCTGACATAGTGGTTCAGTAAAAATTTGAATAAAAGCATAAAATAAAGTACAAAAATGCATGTAAAAATTATTTTCAACTTTGCCTTCAGTGAATCTATCTCAGTATTTCCTGACCTGTAGAGGCTCATAAGAATTGCATGCAGCACACTGATAAAATAAGTAACCAATTACAGAAAAAAAACTACTGGTGGTGGTCAATTCATTTGACAAAATCCTGGCGTCCTGTCCAGGTGGGGAATTTCTATGCCACTGAAACCGGGAAACTGGTCCTTATGAGCCTGGCATGGCTCGAGAAGGAACATTTATTTATAACAACACAACATGGATAAGAAAAAGAATTTATGGTGGTAATGATGGATGATGGTGGTGGTGGTGGTGGTGGTGATGTCCTTGGTGTTGGTGGTGGTGGTGGTGGCAGCGGTGACAGTGGTGGTGGTGGTGGCGGTGGTGGTGGTAGGGGTGGTGGCAGTAACAATGGCATTAACAGTGGTAGTGGCAGTAGTGGAAGTAGTGATTACAACAGTGATGATGATGATGATGATTAATGATAATTTAAAAACATTTATTCTTTTGTCTTAATACTGAATATTTTCCTATTCTTGCTCTTTCTACCAAAAAAAAAAAAAACAACTAACAAAAGTTTTAAAAATGATAAAAAAGAAAATCCTTTTAACTTGTTTTTTTTTATAACCAAGTTTCATTGTGAAAGTTTCCAGCATATTTACCATTTATTGGCATAGCACCTCCCTTATGTTACCGAATATCATAAAAGATACAGGTTTGTAGCTTTGCTTTTTCTGTTCATTGATTATTTTTTTTTATTTTCATTAATTTTAATTTTTTTATATATTTATATATGAATGTGTGCATGTGTATTTGTGAATGTAGTATGTATGTATATGTACATGAATATATACATGCTCAAATATGTGTATGTTTATATATATATTATATATATATATATATATATATATATATATATATATATATATATATATATACATGTATATATATATATATGTTATTTATTTATTTATTTGTTTGTTTGTTTTTCGTTAGTTATTTATAAATTTTATTATATTTAAAACATCAAATTTCATAAATTGTTATTATCTTCATCAATTAACTTGCAGCAAAATTCAATATTAATTACGAAAATTGCTAAATTGAAATCAGATAATTCTGTTTCTTCATTCTTCATTTAAGCATTTTCTGCAAAATGGTAAAAAGAAAAATTTGAATAAAAGCTTGAAATAAAGTACAAAACTATGTGTAAAAATAATTTCAACTTTGCCTTCAATGAATCTATTTCAGTATTTCCTAACCAATAGGGAGGAGGGTAGGAAGTTTGGCTGGTATTTCATAAGAACTGCATGCATCAGATCTTTGAACTCCTGCTAGTACTGACTTTATATTTTGAATATTTCTTTTTCCTTTTTGTTAAGTAATTGCCTGGAAGTACTTAACTACAGGCCAGAATTTCTAGTCTTTGTCACTCACTAGTCATCTTCAGTCTCCACTCATTATGAATCTCCAGTCATCTTAAGTCTTCAATCATCTTCAGTCTCAAATCCTTATGAGGCTCTCATCATGTCAAAGCCCCAATCATCATGAGTTTCTTGTTATCATGAGTCTATAGTCACACTGAGTATCCAGTAGCTTCACTTCTCATCTTAATTCTCCAGGTACCTTGAGTTTCCAGTCATCAAAAGTTTCTAGGCATCTTGAATCTCCAGTTATCTTGAGTCTCCAATCATCTTAAACCTCCAGCTTCAAATCCTTTATGAGCTTCTATTCATGTTGAGTCTTCAGTCATCTAGAGTCTCCAGTCATCTTCAGCCTTTAATCAGCATGAGTCTCCAATGGTGTAAACTGCAATTATACCAGAATATATTTCAAAAAAACTTCAGGAAATAGGGAGAGGGGTTTCAGAAAATTTATAATAATTTTTGTGGGTAGAAAAGGGTATTTTTAAAAAGAAAATTTTGACAATTTTGAAAGAAAATTTCAACAAATACTTTTCAGGATATGTAGATTATGATTATATCAGAATTTAATATGGAAATAAAAACTGGTGGAATCGGACACATACATACTGACACTTCAAATCTTTTTTCAAAGTATTTCTTTTGCAGCAAATTTTGGTATAATCAGAATCGACATCATCTGAAGCATATTTGTAGAGAAAATTTCATTAAAAAATACTAAAATTTCTAAAAGTTACAAGGAAGGCAAGTCATTGGGGCATGTATGTGTAGGTATGTCACAGGTAACACTCTGGCTGGTTAGTGTATATCCTTACACAAGCACTACCAGAAGACCGTAATGAATCTATATTTTTAGAAATTATAATCAAAGTTGGTGCTGGAATGGCTGTGTGGTAAGTAGCTTGTTTACCAACCACATGGTTCCGGGTTCAGTCCCACTGCATGGCACCTTGGGGCAAGTGTCTTCTACTATAGCCTCAGGCCGACCAAACCCTTGTGAGTGGATTTGGTAGAAGGAAACTGAAAGAAGCCCGTCGTATATATGTATGTGTGTGCGTGTGTGTGTGTGTGTGTATGTGTATGTGTGTGTGATTGTGTGTCTGTGTTTGCCCCTCCCCCCAATATTGCTTGACAACCAATGCTGATGTGTTTACATCCCCATAACTTAGCAGTTCGGCAAAAGAGACCGACAGAATAAGTACTAGGCTTACAAAGAATAAGTCCTGGGGTCGATTTGCTCGACTAAAGGCAGTGCTCCAGCATGGCCACAGTCAAATGACTGAAACAAGTAAAAGAGTAAAGTTATTTATGATGCTGATGATGCTGGTGATGAAGATGGTGATATACCAGTTACGTGTTACTGTATCTGTAATAGTCTCCTCTCTCTGCAGTCAACATTCTTTCTCTACAGTAGTCTCCCCTGTTAACAGATAATCTTTAAAACAGAGGTTTACAAATACATTCTAACAGGAGTTTGCTTGGAAGCCATGTTCTTTTGTGGATTGGTTCTCATTCCACATTATGGCATCTTGGGCAAATATTTTCTCCAATAGCCTTGAGTTGACCAATGCCTTGTGCATAAAACTGGAAGACAAAAACTCTGTGGAAGCCCATTGTAGATCTGTGTATATGTGTGTGTGTGTGTACGCACATGCGCACGTGTGTGTACATGTATGTATCATGTATGTATCTGAAGGCGGCGAGCTGGCAGAACCGTTAGTACGCAGGGTGAAATGCGTAGCCATATTTCGTCTGCCGTTACATTCTGAGTTCAAATCACGCTGAGGTCGACTTTGCCTTTCATCCTTTCGGGGTCAATAAATTAAGTACCAGTTACACATTGGGGTCGATGTAATCGACTTAATCCATTTGTCTGTCCCCTCTGTGTTTAGCCCCTTGTGGATAGTAAAGAAATTTGTACGTATCTGTTTCTATGACCTTCTACATTGACACCACCTGAAAAATCAGTGTCATTCTTTATGTCACTTGGTTTAGCAATTTGGCAAATAGAGACCCAGGATGATGTGGGATGACACGGTGAAATAAGGTCTTTTGTTGTTTGAGTCTCACGGAGGCAAAGACAAGTGACTGAAACTTCTGGTGATTTGCTGTGCTTGGGAAGACATGTGAAGCTAAGAAAAATCATGGTCATGGCCAGTGCTGGTGACACGTTAAAAGGTATTCGTGCTGGCAGAAACGTTAGCACGCCGGGCGAAATGTGTAGCCGTATTTCGTCTGTCGTTACGTTGTGAGTTCAAATTCCGCCGAGGTCGACTTTGCCTTTCATCCTTTCGGGGTCGATTGAATAAGTACCAGTTACGCACTGGGGTCGATATAATCGACTTAATCCGTTCGTCTGTCCTTGTTTGTCCTCTCTGTGTTTAGCCTCTTGTGGGTAGTAAAGAAATAGGTATTCGTGCTGATGAGACATCAAAGGTACTCATGCCAGTGACACATAAAAGAGACCCAGTACTCTTTGTAGAGTGGTTAACATTAGCAAGGATTTCCAACCATAAAACCCAAGCCAAAAGAGACTGGAACCTGGTGCAGATCTCTGGCTTGCCAGCTCCAGTCAACTGTGTAACCCATGTCAGTATCATCATCATCATCATCATCATCATCATCATCATTTAATGTCCTCCTTCCATGTTGGCATGGGGTGGATGGTTTGACAGGAGCTGGCCAGGCAGAAGACCACACCATACTTCTGTGTCTGTTTTGGCATGGCTTTTTTATGGCTGGGTGCCCTTCCTAACACCAACCACCTCACAGAGTGGGCTGAGTGCTTTTTACGTGGAACCAGCACAGGCAAGGTCAGTTTTGGCATGCTCTACCAAATGCCAACCACTTTACAGCACAGACTGGATGCTTTTTACATGGCACCAAGTAACTTGCAAGACGAGGAATCTTTGAGAGGGGAGGGGGCATTGGAGGAGGTGATCTTGTGTCAGATGGAAAATGGGTATTAAATGATGATGGTGATGATGATTATGATGATGATGATGATGATGATGAGGAGGAGGAGGAGGAGGAGGATGCTGATTGATAAGATAAGAACCAGGTTTAAAAATATTAGTTCTATGATTGAAAAGATCAAGTAAAATTCTTTAAATCAGTGCCTTAAAATGGCAACAGTCCAGTGACAGAAATAAGTAAAAGAAAGTCGGTAAAAGAGAATATATGTAAGGACTGTCTGAAGGCTGGGTCTAATTTATAAAGTTAAGTGCTGGTGCCATGTAGATAGCACCTGTGCTGGCACTACGTAAAAGATACCTGCACCAGCATCACATGAACAGCACCCGTATTGGTGCCACATGAAAAATGCTTGGTACACTTTGTAAAGTGGTTGGCATCAGGAAGGGCATCCAGCCATAGAAACATGCCATAAATAGACGACTGGAGCTTGGTGCCGCCCTCCAGCTTGCTAGCTCCAGCCGCAGCATCCAGCTCATGCCAACATGGAAAAATGAATGTTTGATGATGATGATGATGATGATGATGATGATGATGATGATGATGATGATGTGTTGATGATGATGATGATGAGGAGGAGGAGGAGGAGGAGGAGGAGGAGGATGGTAATAATGATGATGATGACAACGACAATGATGATGATGACGATGATGACAACAACGACAATGATAGTGAGGAGGAGGAGGAGAGGGGGTGGTAGGAGGGGGAGGAGGAGGATGGCGATGACGATGATGATGACAACAACAATGATGATGATGATGACGACAACAACGATGATAGTGAGGAGGAAGAGAAGGGGAGGAGAAGAGGGAGAGAGGGGAGAGGGGAGGAGAGGAGGAGGATTTAATATGATACACAATAAGGTTTTTACCTTTAATCTTTTTGATACCAACTCGCCAGACAGCACCTTTTAGCTCTGTGACAGAACCTTCCTGTTTTAAAGAGATCTAAATCAAAACTCTTCCATCAAAGTTCTTTGTTAGTTTATATTCCCAACAACAAAAGTTATTTTACTAAATTCTTTGTTATTTTTACTGAACACTTCATAAGTTTCCAAATCAAACATGTCAAAGGCAATGTATTCTAATAGAAATATGGTAACAAAAGGGTTAAAAATTAAACTCTTGAAACTAGCCAGTAACCCAAATTAAAAACATATACGTGATAATCTGTTATCCTGGACAGTAGTGTAATCAGCCACTCGTGTAGCCAGCCAATTCTGGCAACACTTGATGGTAATGTTAAATCCATCATTCAATTTACAAACTTTTCTTCAATATTGTAACTCCTAACCTTTTTGGCACAGCAAATTCTAACTTGCAATGTTGTTCTGTTTAATAAACTATATAAGTAATACTCAACATTTTAGTGCAACTATTATTGTCATTTTTGAAATGATAACAGCTATTATTTCAATTAACGAAGATATTAATTACAGATTTTAAAGCATTCTCAATGTAAACTTTCAATAGGAATTTGTTTCTGATCACCTCAAGTGTATAATTATCTGATAATTTCATTACATTTCTTATATAATTATGATGAACTGCTGATGCTAGAAGCTGAATGTGAGTGAATAGGTCTATTTTACTTCTTCTGTTGCAGTAGATATGTTATAGTTTAAAGCAACAGTATCTGTTCAATATTACAATATTGATTTCTGTTTGTTTCAAACAGGCTCACTGAGAACAAACCGATCAAGACAAGGGAAATGACATATTTTTAGCCAACAAATAGAAGGAATTTTGTGGTTTGTGAACAAGGTTAGGCTGAGTGAAATAGCCAATCAGGTTGAGCCAGATATGAAAAAAAAATGATGGACAAGAAGACAGAACTTGAAAGATAAGTATGATGGATACACTGCTACACAATTGTACACTCCCCCCTCTACAATGGTCCCCACTCTCTCTCTCTGCAACAATCTCTTATCTCTACAGTCACTCTTCTCTGCAGTTGTCTCCCTTATTGCCTAACAATTTGTGGATTTGATAGAAGGAAACTGAAAGAAGCCCGTCAAAGCTTTGAAGCCTGAAATGCTGTAGAAAGCTGAGCCATAGTGTCCTGTTTTTACAGGACAATGATGCACCAGCACACACAACATATAAAACTCTACAGAAAATTGGCAACTTTGGCTACAAATTGGTGGACCACCCACCTTACTCTCCTGACTTGGTCCCCTCCAACTATGACCACTTCCCATAAGTAAAGAAACATCTCAGGAGAATGAAATTCTACTCTGATTCAGAAGTGATCACTGCTACAGAAGATTTGTTGGAAGCTCAACCTTCTGTGTTCTTTTTACATGGCTTAGAAAAACTGAAGAACCTCTGCACTAAGTGTGTGAACTGAAAGGAGAATGTGCTGGTTGTGTGGTAAGTAGAAGCTTACCAACCACATGGTTCTGGGTTCAGTCCCACTGTGTGGCACCTTGGGCAAGTGTCTTCTACTATAGCCTCAGGCAGACCAAAGCCTTGTGAGTGGATTTGGTAGACGGAAACTGAAAGAAGCCCGTCATATATATGTATATATATATATATATGTGTGTATGTATGTATGTGTTTGTGTGTCTGTGTTTGTCCCCCCAACATCGCTTGACAACCAATGCTGGTGTGTTTACGTTCCTGTAACTTAGCGGTTCGGCAAGAGGGACCGATAGAATAAGTACTAGGCTTACAAAGAATAAGTCCTGGGGTCAATTTGCTTGATTAAAGGTGGTGCTCCAGCATTGCCGCAGTCAAATGACTGAAACAAATAAAAGAAAAAAAAAGAAAAGAAAGAATTAATTAATTAATTAATTAATCCTCCTGTATTATCTTTTACCCAGGAACGTTTCAGCACCCTGCATGAATGTACTAAAGCTGGCCCTTTGTAATACAAATACAACTCATTTTTTGCCAGCTGAATGAACCAGAACAAAGTGAAATAAAGTGTCTTGCTCAAGGACACAAAACATCACTGGGAATCGAACACACTCTCTTACAATTGTGTTCCAAACACATTAACCACTAATCCATGCACTTGCATATGTACAAATATACACACACATCAACAGACACATATGACTATACATATATGCACACTTACTCAAACATAGACATGTACATACACACATGCAGATACAAATACTGTTGTAAATATGCACAGAGATAGAGAGGAAGAGGAGGAAGAGAAAAAAAGAGAAAGAGAGAGGAGGGGCATTAAAGAAGTGTTACTATATGATTGTCTATTACATCTGTACAACATATATTCATATCTATCACTGGCACAAATTTTTTTCTCTCCTTGTTTCTTTCTGTGTTCCTTTCTGAGGAAGAGCGTAGGCTCAAAACGTTAAAGACTTTTTCAATTCCCGAGCGTTATACTGATACATCTGTTTGTTATCTACACCACCTATCCTCATCCTTTTGTTTTTTTCATGAATTCTCCCCCTATATATATATATAAAATAGATGAACATCAATGGAATTTGTATCTTTGTGGTACCAGTGCCGGTGGCACACAAGAAAACTATCCGAACGTGGCCGTAGCCAGTACCGCATCGACTGGCCTCCGTGCTGTGGGCAAGTAACAAACACCATCCGATCGTGGCCGTTTCGCCAGCCTCATCTGGCACCTGTGTCAGTGGCACATAAAAACACCATCCGAAGACCCGGCAAGACTAGTCAGGCCATAACCCGTGGCCCCTACCTGAGACGTAGTCAGTCCACCTGTGCATACCTTCCTTCTTGTGACACTTGTGAAGACCTGTTGAGGCAAGTGAAAATCAATCAAAATAGATGAACATCAATGGAATTTGTATCTTTGTGGTACCAGTGCCGGTGGCACACAAGAAAACCATCCGAACGTGGCCGTAGCCAGTACCGCATCGACTGGCCTCCGTGGTGCGGGCACGTAACAAACACCATCCGATCGTGGCCGTCTGCCAGCCTCGTCTGGCACCTGTGTCGGTGGCACATAAAAGACACCATCCGAGCGTGGCCGTTCGCCAGCCTCGTCTGGCACCTGTGTCGGTGGCACATAAAATCACCCACTACACTCTCGGAGTGGTTGGCGTTAGGAAGGGCATCCAGCTGTAGAAACACTGCCAGATCTGACTGGCCTGGGGTAGCCTTCGGGCTCCCCAGACCCCAGTTGAACCGTCCAACCCATGCTAGCATGGAAAAGGGATGCTAAATGAATGATGATGATGATGATGTATATATATGTATATATCATCATCATCATTTAGCGTCTGTTGTCCATGCTGTCATGGGTTAGACAGCTTGACCAGGGCTGGTAAGCTGGAAGGCTGCACCAGACTCCAGTTTGATTTGGCATGGTTTCTACAGCTGGATGCCCTTCCTAATACTAACCACTCTGAGAGAGTAATGGGTGCTTTTACATGCAATCAGCATGGATGCCATTTGCATGACACTGGTGTCTGTCAAAACTGCGATTGTACTTGGCTTGATGGGTCTTCATCTCAAGCATGACATAATGCTAAAGGTCTCGATCATTGCCTCCGTGAGGCACAGCACTTGTAGGGAACTCAGCCACTTTGCTTCCATGAGGCCCAATGCTTGAAAGGTGCTTTTTACATGCCACCAACACAGGTACCAGTAATGTGATACCAGCATCAGCCACAACCATGATTTTACTTGGTGTGACAGGTCTTCTCAAGCATAGCATATTGCCAAAGGTCTCGGTCACTAGTCATTGCCTCTGTGAGGGCCAAAGTTTGAAGATCATGCTTCACTACCTCATCCCAAGATTTCCTGGTTCTACCTCTACCAGACATTCCCTCCACAATTACGGATCAGCACTTCATTACACAGCTGTCCTCGTCTATACCAGCACAGCCGTCTCTCTTGCACACCACATCTAATACCTTTTATGCTTAACTTTTCTCTCAAGATGCTTACACTTCGTCAAACATGCACATTGATACTGCACATCCAGGGAAGCATACTGGCTTCATTTCTTTCAAGTGTATGCATGTCCTCAGCTATGTTTCACTGCCATGTAGCATAGCTGTTTGCACACAGGCATCATATAATTTGCCATTCACTCTGAGAGAGAAACCCTTTGTTGCCAGCAGAGGTAGGAGCTCTCTGAACCATACCCAATCTAATCTTATTCTCACAGCTATGCTCTTGGAGCATCCACCTCTGATACTAACTTGCTTGGTCACCTAAATAAATAACGGAAGCTATATCCTACCTCTAGCTTACCCCACTGTTTATTGTACCAGTGCATCTTTCACACACAAAGCTTTATTTTCCCTGTACACACACACACATATATACAAGAATCTGCCACATTTTGGGAGTAGTGTGTCCTCAAAAAACCCACCATAACCTGAAATCCTATAATGCGAAATTAATTTTCCTCATTGATTTTCCTGTTATAAAGTGATAATGTTTTGTAATGGCTATTTGGTGGGAAATAAGACCAAAAACAAAAAAAAAAACAAAAATAGGTAACGTGATCACATTTATACATGAAAATAACAATTTCTAAACATACGCAGTACACTATTTATACTTGAAAATATTTGAAGTAGAATTCGTTGGGGAATAAATAAGTGCTATGATACTGTAGTAGTATATATTCTTATAATTTTACCACAATAGATGACTGTTTTCTGAGGAGTGGTGATAGAATGAATGCTACAAGGAGGATGTGTACGCTATTTCCTATCACATAGTTCAGCATCGTCAATATCTACTTGAGGGGTGAATGACTTATCCAAAATTGTTTGATCTTTATGACACATTGTCTCTTCTTACACCTCAGTGCAGGAACTAAGATCATTGTAAATTCCCTTTGTAATGTTTATGCTATGTTCATGATTAGGATCGTTATCAGCAAAATCTTATAGACTTTTCTCTCTAAGTGCCAACCCTTCAGCAATATACTTCGCAGTCATCTTGTGTTGTTGTTTGAATTTCCATATTCACATCTGTATTTTCAGCTTGCTTTTGTTCTTACAGCATCATTCTTTCATTAGATAAACTTCCTTTATAGGTCACAAACATCTCAGCTTCATAATTCTCTATGACTTCTTCCAAACTCTACATCAGTTGCAAGTTTTGCAGTATCTTTTTGAATTTGATGTAGACTTTCTGCTTGTGAAAAATTTGTAAAATCATGCATACAGTCTGACCATATATTTTAACCTCCCATGTACCCAAGAACTGTCCCAAACTGAACCTCACATACTGATGGAAAAATAACAGCTGGACAGTAAAAGGAGTGACTCGCTGAGCACTTGACTTAATTTTCTTTCTATTGGCGTATATTTTTCTCACTGAAGTCATTGGAAGTTTTATTGTTTTGGCAATGTGGCTGGTTACATCAAGCCTTTTTAAAATGTCAAGTTTAATATATAGTGTCCTCTTATGGTTCCTTTTAACACAACTACTTCAATTGCACTTGATGCCTCCTTTCTTCAAATCTTGAATTGTAGGTAATTCCACCAGCATCAGTGATCTACAACTATCCACAACAAATATAGAGTAAAAAGAAAAGCACCAGTAATGAACTTCTTTGTGAAAGCAAAAGTGGTCTTATTTCTGTGGGTGTAAGAGTGGAAATAAGAAAATGAAAAGGTAAAAGAGTGAGTTGGGAGGAAATACTTTATAATTACAGTGCTGTATGTTTACACACTTGCACACGCACACTACTGTTGTGTTGACATGCAACATATGTTGCTACAGACATTGCTATTGTGCTGATACTGGTATCGGTGTTGCACCACATTATCTCATGCATTTATTTTTTTATATTTGAGATGGAGACATTTAGATTGTTCATACTATTATTATTCGTGGTGGTGGCAGCAGTGGTCAGTAAAATGTTGTTGAATTGGTAAAGTTGGTAGTATTTGTATTCGTTTTGGTGTTGATGCCGGTCATTGAAAGCAAGGGCGGTTACACCAAATAGTGAATATAGCAAAAATCCTTTAGAGTGTACATATTTTTGTATCATTCAAAAATAAATATTACGTTCATATCTTTAAAAATGTTTATTGTTTTGTGTTCCAAATTTGTATAATGCTTGCATGTATAATATATTTTATTCAGGATAAATTTCAATTGATTTCCTTTGATATTATCAGAGTAATGGCAATTTTACTGAAATTTTTTAGGGTGTACATGCTTTTCTGAAATACTGTATATACATACATATATATATATATATATATACAGGGCGTGGTGAATAACCTGTTGTCTGAATTACGTAAAAATGAAAATATCACTGATATCTCATTTTAACAGATATATTTACCAAAATTACATTAAAATATCTTGAAATACTAAAGAGTAAATTTATTCAATAAAATCGCCATTGACTTCAACCACACCCCACACCCTTGTTTAAATAGATGAATACTGCCATAATCCTTGCTCTCAGTTCATCTTTGGTGTTAGAAGGAGTTTTGTTGGTCTCTTACTCAACTACACCCCATACATAATAATCAATGAGATTGCAGTCTGGGAAGTTTGGTGGCCAGATGTTAGGGATGATGTGGTTGCAGAAATTGTCTGACAGCCATGACTGGGTTCTCTAGGTTGTGTGGCATAATGCAGAGTCCTGTTACCAGACATAGAGTCTTCCAGCAGCCACCCTCTTCATCCAGGGCAGCACTACCTCCTCCAGACATATGATGTAGGCCTCCATGTTGAGTCTGAGGCCATGTGGGAGGCATAAATTTGCCATCACTAGTGATCACTCCAAACATCATGATGTTGATTTTTATCAAACTGTATGTTTGATTTTTATCACTTTCAGCACATGTCCTCAGATTGACACCCAAACACTCTGAAATGTTTGTACTAGGGCTTTCAGCATGAATGCTAAGCATACAGCATATTGTTTCCAAATTTCTGGCTGAATGAATTGTGTCATCGTGCTGTTTTCTTCACAGACAGTGCTCAACTGACCCTACTATACTGTGTAGTCAACAAAGTTAAAAACAAATAATACACATATGCAAAATTAAAAATATAAAATGGCAACAATTTACCCATCGCACACTGTATATACATATATTTATATGTGTGTGTGTATATATATAATGCAAATAAGAAAATGGAGACATATATATATATAGGCATGGCCATGTGGTAAAATGCTTGCTTCCCAACTACATGGTTCTGGGTTCAGTCCCACTGCATGGTACTTTGGGCATGTGTCTTCTACTATACCCTTGGGCTGACCAAGGCTTTGTGTGTGGATTTAGTAAACAGAAGCTGAAAGAAACTCGTCATATATATATATATATATATATATATATATAGAGAGAGAGAGAGAGAGAGAAAGAGAGAGAGAGAGAGAGATACATATATATATATACATATATATATGCATAATAGAGCTGTCTATGTATGGAACAAAAGCCCCCGCAGACACACAGCCTATACGAAGCACCCACCATCTCTCCAACTTAAACTTTCATAAAGCCAACTGGAAGTCGATTGAGAAAGAGATCCTCAAACAGGATTGGCCTGAATGTCTCTCCACACCGGACATAAACATGAAACACAAACACTTCATGTCCATAATACAAGCCATATGTGACAAATATGTCCCAATGTGCAGGGCCAGCACACACAAGAATAAAAACAGGATCCCTAGAGAAGGAGGATTCTTATGAGACGACGGACAAGGATTGCAAACCGCCTGAGCAAGCACACCAAAAGTGGTGAGAAGTCTCGGCTCGAAAGAATGCTAATGGAAACTGAGAAAAGTCTACATCAGTCCCATGAAAAGGAGAGAGCAGATAAAGAAGCTTGGGTAATAGAAAATATAAAATCAAACCCTAAAGCTTTCTTTAAGTTTGCCAAAGAGACAGCCACAGTGCACCAGAGAATAGGACCTCTCTTCCAAAAAGATGGCTCTCTCACAGGAAATCCCACGAGGATAAGTGAAATACTGAACGAACAGTTCCAAAGTGTGTTCACTACACCTCTAGGACACAGGCAAGTAAACAACCCAGAAGAATTCTTTGCCACTTTACCAGCGGCCAAAGAGACAAAAATTGAGTACATCAACATCGAAGAAGATGATATCACACTAGCCATTGATGAGATTGACACAAACTCAGCTGCTGGACCTGATGGATTCCCAGCGATCCTTCTCAAATCGTGCAAACGAGCCCTTGCAAAACCGCTACAGCTTCTTTTTCAGAGCTTTCTTGCAAGTGGTAAGCTCCCAGTCAAACTGAAAGAGGGGGTAATATGCCCTATCCATAAGGGAGGTAGCAGAGCAGATGCTAAAAATTATAGGCCTATCTCTCTGACCTCACACATCAGCAAAGTCATGGAACGAATAGTCCGTAAGAAACTAATCATGTTCCTTGAAGAAATGACTTACTGTCTGACACCCAGCATTGATTTCGACCAGGTAGAGGCTGCCTAACACAGCTCCTGCAGCACTATGACTGGGTGTTGAAACAGCTACTAAATGGCTCAAATGTGGATGTAATATATCTTGACTTTGCAAAAGCCTTTGATAAAGTCGACCATGGTATGATCTGTCATAAACTGCGTGGTCTCGGCATAGGCGGGAAACTTGGAGAGTGGCTGCACAACTTCCTAAAAGACAGAAAACAGGCAGTTGTGAGCAATGGAGCCACCTCCAGGAAACGCAAATAACAAGCGGTGTCCCACAGGGCACTGTCTTGGGGCCACTGATGTTCATAGTGGCCCTTTCAGACATGCCTTCAGTTGCTACGATGACCACCCTTGCTAGCTATGCAGATGACACAAAGGTCTCCCACGCAATACAGAACCCTGAAAATATTGCGCATCTGCAACATGAGCTGGACACAATATACAGGTGGGCTGAGGACAACAACATGCAGTTTAATGCAGGTAAGTTCCAGGCCCTGCGCTACTGGCACACAAAGGTAAATGACGTGAAGACTGGATACACTGGCCCAGGAAGAATTGCAATCCCTGAGTCAAAATCAGTGCGTGACCTGGGCATTGACATGAGCAATGATGCATCTTTCCAAATGCATATTGCTAATCTGGTGATAAAATGCAGACGGCTAGCTGGATGGATTCTCCGAACTTTCAGAACAAGAGAGAAGGAGACACTGATGGTCCTATGGAAAACATTTGTCCTCAGCCGCTTGGACTACTGCTCCCAACTTTGGTCACCACACAATATAAAACAAACAGCAGAACTCGAAGCAACTCAGAGAAGCTACACAAAGAAAATCGTCTCAATGCAAAATGTCAGCTACTGGGAAAGACTGAAGGTATTAAACCTCTTCTCCCTGGAGCGGAGGCGGGAGAGATATGCAGTAATATACATCTGGAAAATCCTGGAGGGTCTTATCCCAAACTTTGGCATTCAAAGTTACTCCAACCGCAGAACGGGGCGCCGCTGCGTGGTGCCAAGGATTCCAACATCACCATCAAAATACAGGTCCAGATACTGCAACAGCTTGGGTTTCAGAGGACCACAGCTTTTCAACATCCTCCCTAAATGCCTGAGAGACTTACATGGTGTGGATGTGGGTTTCTTTAAAACTAAACTGGATCTCTTCTTGTTGAAGTCCCAGATGAACCTACCTCACGACAGGAGACGCGGATGCGGGCAGCAGCATCGAACTCCCTTGTTGATCAAGTGCCACGTATCAGAGGTGGATTCACAAACTAGTGTGGCTCATTCAGCGGTGGTGCCCCAGCATGGCCGCGGCCTTCGGGCTAAAACATTTTTAAGGATTTAAGGATTTAAGGATATATATATATATATAATATATATATATATATATATACATATATATATATGTGTGTATGTATGTACACATGTGTGTACACATGTATGTGGGTGGGTGTATGTGTGCATATTCATTCATGTGAGTGTGTGAGAGGGGCATGTGCATGCACACCCATGTGCAGCTGTGCATACTCCCATCAATACAGACAAGCATGCAAAACCATATGAGCGCATCCAAACACTCACATATACAACTACATACTTGCGAATACCACCCCTACCTACTTCCCCTCCAACAATGTGACTGATATCCTGCCTACTACGCAGCCAATTTCTTGTCCACCATGTGGTTGATTTCCTGTTTACCATGCCGTATTTTCCAAGTAATTGTTGTTGCCAATATATCAACATCAAACC